>NC_134479.1:57297841-57471741 GCF_964194025.1 Convolutriloba macropyga
CTCGAGGGGGGGGGGACGAGATTTAACGAGATTTAACAAATTTAAATTGCGAGTTGGCTCTGAGATGCTCTCAAAGCTTTCTTATGGCTGGAACCACGAGAATTTACATTTTTCATGAAATTTTCTTGATTTTCAAAATCACTATATCAGAAACAAATTTCCCAGGAGGTGCCAGGTCCAAGCGCACTTTAACCAGACCTTTTCCAGACCTCGTCTTTCGATCAGATCGTACCAGGCAGAAATGACATCTGACCGGATTTTTGTAGAACGTATCGTCAGACTGTGTCCAGATTTTGATCTCTTGATTCGATTTTCGTTCTATTTAAGATCACACTGTGGCTAGACTTTGATGTATGAACAGAACTTTCTGCGACCGTAACTCTGCTTTCCAGACCTTTTATTTTGAGTCTCACTTTGTCATCCGCGTTTGACCCTAATTGTGCGATCCGAGTATGCATGGGTCTGGGTTTGATTTAGTTGAACCCGGAGTTTGCCTTCAGAGCATTACAGCACTGAATCATAACAAACCAATTGTACAAAGAACATCACATTTAATCTAGTGGAAACTAGCTAATCCTACTGCTTAGAGAAACCACAGGCTGTATAGAAAATGTGAAGAATTATTGACAAACATGTCTTCCTAGACATCTGTGAAGGCCCTGGAAAAGATGACCTTTGGTCGACTTATGAAAAGACTTTAAGTCGACCCTTACTAGGAGGCCGACCGTGTATTTAAGGTTGGGAAATACCCCCCCCCCCCCCCCACCCCAGGTCGACTTTATAAGTCTTTTCATAAAGTCGACTTCTCAACTGGGGACTATCTATCAACGTGTCGGTTAAAAACAGTTAATATCAAACAATATCAGACAGCTCTAATTATTCTGTGCAGAAGAGTTTCATAGAAGAAAATGAAAATTTCGAATAACTGTCATGTATCCTAAAAATTGACTGATCAATTAATTGCATATTTTTCTACTTCTATTGTTGAATTTGACACAAGAGATGACGGAGTAAATAAAACCGAAACAATTAAATTTTGAATAGAAACTTGAGACCTTTATGAAAAGCAAAACTTTTAAATAATTATGCGAGATATCAACTGAAAGTAAACGGGTCTGTCTTGCCGAATCCTATCGTGTGGTTTGTATGATTAATTGCAGTCATTATCGTCGGTTAGATAAGGCGTTTTCAGTAGTGGATAAAACAAGGAAACCAACCACCAGTAAAGTTTGACCCTTTCTCCTAACGCTAATCGCGCATGTCGAATAGGGCCAAATTTTACTGCTTGTTGGTTTCCTTGTTTTATCCACTACTATATTCACCACTATAAATACATATTACACGCACAATTTTGTGTACAAAAATGTACATAGCTAGTATAAGTTATGCATTCCATATGCTAATAACCAAAAGTTCTCAAAGCTAGTTTTAAGCCTAATTTCATATCTAATATGCCAAACTATATTGAAATAAATCAGGTTAATCATCTCACAAAGTTTTTTTTCAATAGAATCGGATGGACTGAAAAAAACTCAAAATTGCTTAGAAATCTATAAAGAAACAAGTTTCTTTAAAATCTTGACTTTACCCTTGGAGACGATTGATCTATGATGTTTAACTGAGTGATTCTATGTACCAGGGTACATTTTTTTGAGCCGAGTCTTGAGAGGTCTTGTTATAAAGTTGACTCGCCTTTACCACGCTACGGCAGTATTGCTCGACCTTCCTTAATGGCGACTGTGGGGGAGGGTGCAACTACAGAATGCTTGAACACTTTTAATTTTAATTATTAAGCTGGTTGAACTCTTAATAATCAGGTGAATATATTATTGTATTAACACTAAGGATATCAAAATTAATGTATCATTTGTAGGGATATCAAAATCAATATTAATATTAAATATATTTCTCAATAACCAATCACTTGTTTTTCATTTATGGAAATTGTAATTCTGTCATGTACCTAGATTGTAGCGGGCTATCCTTCTGAACTTCTGCCAAACACATTGTTAAGAACTTTTTCCATTCTGAGCAGTAGTCTGATGAGACTAGGATCCTTGGATAGCTTTCACATGCTTGAGAGAAGTTGATATAACTCTGGACAGTAGAGTAGGAATATCCTTTATCGTTCAGTAGTTGTTTCCAGGGAACATCCTTATTGTTTTCTTAATGATTTGGTTTCACTTTCCCCATATGTATCCTCTGTCAGAAATTGTCAGTAGATATAAACGATTCAGCTTTCCCTCCATGTTATTGACTGTAATCCAAAATGTAATTGACTGTAATTCCTTACAAAATGTAATCATTTGAGTTGCTAAATTAGTCAACTCGTTTAGATTTTCTTTAGATAAAGAAGTGCTTGATAAAGCTCCAATTATTAAAGTCTCGTCAAATGACGAAAATTGTGTAAAATTTTTTGCTAGTTTTTGTAGTGAAGTGAAATTCATGATGAATAGCCAAAAAGTGCCGTGGAGAATAAAGGTCCCCACATGGAGAAATATTCTAGAACATTCTTCTTTTCTAGAATTTTCTGACATGATTTTTAACTTAAAATTAGTTATCCTTTCCCTAGTATTCACCTGTTTGAAAGTAAAATAATAATTAAATCCTTCTATTAAATTGAATTCTTTGTGTAATTTATTAAAAACTAAATAAAAATTTTAATGAATACTCCCTTTATTAGCTATTTTTTAAGAGCATCTTATATTCGAAATTTTCACTTGTTTGATTTCATTCTGTTAGTGGTGGTGGCTTTCTTTGTCAATGGTGGCGGCCATTTTAGCATGACATGCACTTTTCATTTGATGTGTAATGCGATGTTATACCAAGCTTGTTGACTTCTTGTACTATTAGTGGTTGCTAAATATGAAAGAAATCTAAATTTACATATTTTTTCTTTTAAAAAAATTAACTTTTTTTCCAAAAAACAAAAAAAAATTATAAAATTTCAAAATAAGAGTGAAATCCCTCTTTTAAGAGCGAATCACTCTTTACGAGTGAAATCGCCCCTATCAGAGTGATGCCCCAGTACAAAATCGTTATTTATTGCATTTAAAGAGTGAAATCAGTCTTTCTTAATTAATTTTAAAAATTATCTAAATTTTTTTATAAATATTTATTTTTTTCTATATTTTCTATTTTAAATTATCTATACTCTTCAATAATTTTATATTCTCGTTTACTTTTTCTATATTTATTCCATTATTAATAAGAAATGATACAAAAATATAATGTTTACACGAACAACTTTCCCCAGATTGGGTAATAACAGATTTGGGAACCAGTTCCACAGATCTCTCAGTTAAAAGTCTACTAAGTCCTCTAGTTAATTCTACATCTGAATGTTGTTTCTTTACATGAGCCCTTATCCCTCATATTTTACAACAGAAGGACAATATAGGCAATTAACTTACTGGAAGTAGAATTTCTACAAGTATAATTACTCTCATCAAAATCAGTTAATGGTTTTACAGAATTACATTTATTACAACTTCTAGTTAAAACTTTATTATTTCTAGGATTAACACTAACATTAACATTTGGATTTGTATTTGGATTTTGATTAACATTATTAGCAAAGCTACTTCGTATCAATATTATCATTAACATTAACATTATCTTTAATATTATCATTAACATTAACATTATCATTAACATTAACATTAATATCATCATTAATATCAACATTAACATTATCATTATCATTAAAAGGACAATCAGTTTTCATCGACAAATTTGCAAAACAACTTCGTTGAGCAAGTCCATTGATACAAATACCACTTAATGTTTTATCACCACATGCACATTTACATTTACTAATTTTATCTTCATGATATATTGAATAATGAAAGGCTAAATTAAAAAGGAAGTCCACATTTATTACTACACTCTAAACATTTAATAACCATTTAAAATTGGCCAAATTTCAATAACCAACATATTTAGCCAAGATTTCAATTACATCTTTAGTATTATCTTTAGACGCGACACACTCTGTTAAATATTTCTTCCCCGTCGTATTGAGTGTATTAATTTTATATCTTCTTACTAAAATCTCTTTAGGGTCTAATTCTTTTTTATCTCTATTAAAATTTATAATTTCTTCATTATTCATTATTTCTTTATCTTCATTATATATTAATTCTAAATTCTTCATTATTTCCATATAGTCTGCTTAAATAACTTCATTATTCATTACTTCTTTATCTTCATTATATATTAATTCTAAATTCTTCATTATTTCCATATAGTCTGCTTAAATAACTTCGTCCCTCTTTATTTATATATTCTCCTTGTAGATTTTCGATAAACTGTTATCTTTGCTCTTCTTCTCCGCATCCAAAATGGTGAAACATCTGCGAAGCAGTTCTACTGATGGACGAAGTCCCAATATCCAATGTACTTGCTCTATTTAACATACTACTTGCACGCGTTGCTACATGTCCAGCAGTTTCTACTGCTGTATCAGGACTCATATAATTATATATCATTAAACATGTACCTATAATTCCTAAAATAGTTGATGCTATCCTAAAACCATCAGCTTTAACCCTTTCTTGTGTTAAAATATCATTCTGTATATTAATACCTTTTAATGTAAGAAGTTTATTAAAATAGAACTGATAATTGTCAAGATTAATAGTATTTCTATCTGTAGTATTTATCATGAGTGGTTTTATATATGCTATAAGTTTATTTTTGTCTTCACTTTCTAATTTTTCTTTTAAACTAAGAGCTTTTAAGTCAAGGAAACCAACTCTCGAGTCATATATCATAGTTATATTCTTATCAAAAACAATAAAAGTATTCTCTTTCCTATTATATTTAATTATACCATAACGAAGTTCATCTGACATTCCTTCTGTACAAGTATAATAATTACTATTTAAATCACTAATTATTGTATCGAAGGAATGTTCACATTTATATATTTCATTAAAATTTTAAAATAGATCAGCTCCATTATAAGTTGTTAAATAAATAGTATCACAACTCATTCTTGCTGTATTAATTATTTGAGCTAAAAACTAAATAAAAATTTTAATGAATACTCCCCTTATTAGCTATTTTTTAAGAGCATCTTATATTCGAAATTTTCACTCGTTTGATTTCATTCTGTTAGTGGTGGTGGCTTTCTTTGTCAATGGTGGCGGCCATTTTAGCATGACATGCACTTTTCATTTGATGTGTAATGCGATGTTATACCAAGCTTGTTGACTTCTTGTACTATTAGTGGTTGCTAAATATGAAAGAAATCTAAATTTACATATTTTTTCTTTTAAAAAAATTAATTTTTTTTCCAAAAAACAAAAAAAAATTATAAAATTTCAAATTAAGAGTGAAATCCCTCTTTTAAGAGCGAATCACTCTTTACGAGTGAAATCTCCCCTATCAGAGTGATGCCCCAGTACAAAATCGTTATTTATTGCATTTAAAGAGTGAAATCAGTCTTTCTTAATTAATTTTAAAAATTATCTAAATTTTTTTATAAATATTTATTTTTTTTCTATATTTTCTATTTTAAATTATCTATACTCTTCAATAATTTTATATTCTCGTTTACTTTTTCTATATTTATTCCATTATTAATAAGAAATGATACAAAAATATAATGTTTACACGAACAACTTTCCCCAGATTGGGTAATAACAGATCTGGGAACCAGTTCCACAGATCTCTCAGTTAAAATTCTACTAAATCCTCTAGTTAATTCTACATCTGAATGTTGTTTCTTTACATGATCCCTTATCCCTCATATCTTACAACAGAAGGACAATATAGGCAGTTAACTTTAGCGGAAGTAGAATTTCTACAAGTATAATTACTCTCATCAAAATCAGTTAGTGGTTTTACAGAATTACATTTATTACAACTTCTAGTTAAAACTTTATTATTTCTAGGATTAACACTAACATTAACATTTGGATTTGGATTTGGATTTTGATTAACATTTTTAGCAAAGCTACTTCGTATCAATATTATCATTAACATTAAAAGGACAATCAGTTTTCATCGACAAATTTGCAAAACAACTTCGTTGAGCAAGTCCATTGATACAAATACCACTTAATGTTTTATCACCACGTGCACATTTACTAATTTTATCTTCATGATATATTGAATAATGAAAGGCTAATATAAAAGGGAGTCCACATTTATTACTACACTCTAAACATTTAATAACCATTTAAAATTGGCCAAATTTCAATTACAACCAACATATTTAGCCAAGATTTCAATTACATCTTTAGTATTATCTTTAGACGCGACACACTCTGTTAAATATTTCTTCCCCGTCGTTTTGAGTGTATTACTTTTATATCTTCTATCTAAAATCTCTTTAGGGTCTAATTCTTTTTTATCTCTAACAAAATTTACAATTTCTTCTCTAAATTCTTCATTATTTCCATATAGGCTGCTTAAATAACTTCGTCCCTCTTTATTTAAATGCCAGTCTCTTTATTTATATATTCTCCTTGTAGATTTTCGATAAACTGTTATCTTTGCTCTTCTTCTCCGCATCCAAAATGGTGAAACATCTGCGAAGCAGTTCCACTGATGGACGAAGTCCCAATATCCAATGTACTTGCTCTATTTAACATACTACTTGCACGCGTTGCTACATGTCCAGCAGTTTCTACTGCTGTATCAGGACTCATATAATTATATATCATTAAAGATGTACCTATAAATATTTAACACTCTGTTAAATATTTCTTCCCCGTCGTATTGAGTGTATTAATTTTATATCTTCTATCTAAAATCTCTTTAGGGTCAATTCTTTTTTATCTCTAACAAAATTTATAATTTCTTCTCTAAATTCTTCAATATTTCCATATAGGCTGCTTAAATAACTTCGTCCCTCTTTATTTAAATGCCAGTCTCTTTATTTATATATTCTCCTTGTAGATTTTCGATAAACTGTTATCTTTACTCTTCTTCTCCGCATCCAAAATGGTGAAACATCTGCGAAGCAGTTCTACTGATGGACGAAGTCCCAATATCCAATGTACTTGCTCTATTTAACATATTACTTGCAAGCGTTGCTACATTTCCAGCAGTTTCTACTGCTGTATCAGGACTCATATAATTATATATCATTAAACATGTACCTATAATTCCTAAAATAGTTGATGCTATCCTAAAACCATCAGCTTTAACCCTTTCTTGTGTTAAAATATCATTCTGTATATTACTACCTTTTAATGTAAGAAGTTTATTAAAATAGAACTGATAATTGTCAAGATTAATAGTATTTCTATCTGTAGTATTTATCATGAGTGGTTTTATATATGCTATAAGTTTATTTTTGTCTTCACTTTCTAATTTTTCTTTTAAACTAAGAGCTTTTAAGTCAAGGAAACCAACTCTCGAGTCATATATCATAGTTATATTCTTATCAATAACAATAAAAGTATTCTCTTTCCTATTATATTTAATTATACCATAACGAAGTTCATCTGACATTCCTTCTGTACAAGTATAATAATTACTATTTAAATCACTAATTATTGTATTGAAGTAATGTTCACATTTATATATTTCATTAAAATTTTAAAATAGATCAGCTCCATTATAAGTTGTTAAATAAATAGTATCACAACTCATTCTTGCTGTATTAATTATTTGAGCTAAAAACTAAATAAAAATTTTAGTGAATACTCCCCTTATTAGCTATTTTTTAAGAGCATCTTATATTCGAAATTTTCACTCGTTTGATTTCATTCTGTTAGTGGTGGTGGCTTTCTTTGTCAATGGTGGCGGCCATTTTAGCATGACATGCACTTTTCATTTGATGTGTAATGCGATGTTATACCAAGCTTGTTGACTTCTTGTACTATTAGTGGTTGCTAAATATGAAAGAAATCTAAATTTACATATTTTTTCTTTTAAAAAAATTAATTTTTTTTCCAAAAAACAAAAAAAGATTATAAAATTTCAAAATAAGAGTGAAATCCCTCTTTTAAGAGCGAATCACTCTTTACGAGTGAAATCGCCCCTATCAGAGTGATGCCCCAGTACAAAATCGTTATTTATTGCATTTAAAGAGTGAAATCAGTTTTTCTTAATTAATTTTTAAAATTATCTAAATTTTTTTATAAATATTTATTTTTTTTCCATATTTTCTATTTTAAATTATCTATACTCTTCAGTAATTTTATATTCTCGTTTACTTTTTCTATATTTATTCCATTATTAATAAGAAATGATACAAAAATATAATGTTTACACGAACAACTTTCCCCAGATTGGGTAATAACAGATCTGGGAACCAGTTCGACAGATCTCTCAGTTAAAATTCTACTAAATCCTCTAGTTAATTCTACATCTGAATGTTGTTTCTTTACATGAGCCCTTATCCCTCATATCTTACAATAGAAGGACAATATAGGCAATTAACTTACTGGAAGTAGAATTTCTACAAGTATAATTACTCTCATCAAAATCAGTTAATGGTTTTACAGAATTACATTTATTACAACTTCTAGTTAAAACTTTATTATTTCTAGGATTAACACTAACATTAACATTTGGATTTGGATTTGGATTTTGATTAACATTTTTAGGAAAGCTACTTCGTATCAATATTATCATTAACATTAAAAGGACAATCAGTTTTCATCGACAAATTTGCAAAACAACTTCGTTGAGCAAGTCCATTGATACAAATACCACTTAATGTTTTATCACCACGTGCACATTTACTAATTTTATCTTCATGATATATTGAATAATGAAAGGCTAAATTAAAAGGGAGTCCACATTTATTACTACAATCTAAACATTTAATAACCATTTAAAATTGGCCAAATTTCAATTACAACCAACATATTTAGCCAAGATTTAAATTACATCTTTAGTATTATCTTTAGACGCGACACACTCTGTTAAATATTTCTTCCCCGTCGTATTGAGTGTATTACTTTTATATCTTCTATCTAAAATCTCTTTAGGGTCTAATTCTTTTTTATCTCTAACAAAATTTACAATTTCTTCTCTAAATTCTTCATTATTTCCATATAGGCTGCTTAAATAACTTCGTCCCTCTTTATTTAAATGCCAGTCTCTTTATTTATATATTCTCCTTGTAGATTTTCGATAAACTGTTATCTTTGCTCTTCTTCTCCGCATCCAAAATGGTGAAACATCTGCGAAGCAGTTCCACTGATGGACGAAGTCCCAATATCCAATGTACTTGCTCTATTTAACATACTACTTGCACGCGTTGCTACATGTCCAGCAGTTTCTACTGCTGTATCAGGACTCATATAATTATATATCATTAAACATGTACCTATAATTCCTAAAATAGTTGATGCTAACCTAAAACCATCAGCTTTAACCCTTTCTTGTGTTAAAACATCATTCTGTAAATTAATACCTTTTAATATAAGAAGTTTATTAAAATAGAACTGATAATTGTCAAGATTAATAGTATTTCTATCTGTAGCATTTATCATGAGTGGTTTTATATATGCTATAAGTTTATTTTTGTCTTCACTTTCTAATTTTTCGTTTAAACTAAGAGCTTTTAAGTCAAGGAAATCAACTCTCGAGTCATATATCATAGTTATATTCTTATCAATAACAATAAAAGTATTCTCTTTCCTATTATATTTAATTATACCATAACGAAGTTCATCTGACATTCCATCTGTACAAGTATAATAAATACTATTTAAATCACTGATTATTATATTGAAGTAATGTTCACATTGATATATTTCATTAAAATTTTAAAATAGATCAGCTCCATTATAAGTTGTTAAATAAATAGTATCACAACTCATTCTTGCTGTATTAATTATTTGAGCTGGTTTATGACACATTACAATCATTTGAATATTATAATGTCTTCCTTCTGTGAAATAATAAGCTATATCTTTATTTAAATTATCACCCATATCATCAAGTACAATTACACTATCTTTGAACTTAGACTTATTTTTTGATGTCATCATATTTATATCGCATGTATTAAACCCAATATAAAACTCACCAGTGTCATGATCTATCCAATCTCTACAATCTTTACATACTATGATTATATTTTTAGCTCTCTGTTGGTTTTGGTCTTGGTTTTGGTTTTGGTTTTGATCGGTGTAACCGGTTTGCGGATCTAAGTATAACTTTAAGTATTGTCTAATAAAATATGTCTTGCCTGTACCAGTTCCACCATAAACAGAAGTATGTAATGGTGATTTTTCATATTCAAATCTAACTAGACTCCTATTTATAAAAGCTTTCTTCTAGTTTGGTACATTTACTTGGTATTGAATCATATATTTTCTAACGAATTCCAATTAAGAAAAAAAATTATAACTGCGCTACATGTCTTCATCTTTATACCTGTTAAAAATGCTTATCCTAACTTTTGAGGAATTCAATAATAAATTTAATATTGATAATAATGCTATGAGTGATATCAGAATAAAAGATATAGGAAAAGGTATAAGTCTAACACCAATTGAAATAGTAATGAGAGATCAGACTCTAGATAACACAAGTGAACCTAACTTCAACATTATTGTCAATCTACATCCAACTGATGGTACACATTGGGTTTTAGTTATAAGAGGAGAAGGTGGTCCTGTGTATTACTTTGATAGTTTTGGCTTTGAGACCCCTCCATTATTTTTAGATAGAAGAATATTTTGATCTAGGCTCTCATGAGAGAATACAACAGTATGATGAATCTTATTGTGGGGCTTATTGTTTATATATGATCTATATAATTGATAGAGGATTTAGAATTAACAATGCTTTGAATATAGCTCTAGTTAATCAATGTAAAAATCCAGGAGTATAAAATGAGTGTTTTTGTTTAAGTTGTAGTAAAGATCTACGAAGTAGCTTTGCTAATAATGATAATGTTAATGATAATGTTAATGATAATGATAATGTTATTGATAATGTTATTAATAATGATAATGTTTATGATAATGTTAATGATAATGATAATGATAATGATAATGATAATGATAGTGTTGAAGATAATGTTAATGATAAAGGTAATGATCTAGGAAGTAGCCTTACTAATAATGATAATGATAATGATAATGTTAATGATAATTTAATGCTAATGATAATCCTAATGATCTACGAAGTAGCTTTGCTAATAATGATAATGATATTGATAATGATCTACGAAGTAGCTATGCTAATAATGTTAATGATAGTGATAATGATAATATTAATGATAATGTTATTGATAATTTTATATATCTATTTGATGAAAAACCTCATAGGGGTAAACCTAACAACAAAAAATGTCATAGCAACAATATAACTCTAAACATAAATGAAGATCTACAATCATGGCTAAATGATGATAATATAATTACAGAAGCTACACTCTCAAAGAACTTTAGATGTATAATATCTGGTCTTAGTGAATGCGGCAAGACATTCTTATTAAAAAAACTAATTCTGGCTAGAATATACTTTGATAAGCTAGACATCATTGGTCCTACTGGTGACCAATATGAGGTTATAGAGAGATTATACGATAAAGCAGATGTTGAGTTTGTTAAAGATATAAAAGATTTACCCTCTCCCGATCAACTACCAAAAGACTTAGTGAAACTACTGTTATTCCATGATGTTAGAGCCAAAGAACCAGTTATTAATGAATACTTTTGCAGAGGTAGACATAATACTTGTAATATGATATACCTTAATCAAAATCTTTTCACAATAGATAGACAGAGTGTTAGAGAGAATTGTAATCTCTTTATTTTTTTGAACAAAGAGGAAAAGTTCTCATATCTATATATCAAAATTTCTTTAATAATGTTGAACTTAGTTATAATGATTTTGCTAATATATGTGCTAAAGTATGGAAAGAGCCCTATAATTACATTGCCATTCATAAAACTAAAAATAAAAATATTAATGGTAAACTAAGAATTAATTAGGATCGGAGAGTTTTGTAATTAAGTTTATGTTTATGTTTATGTTTATATCTATATCTATGTGTACACCAGATGCAAACAAATTAAAACTCAATACATCGCCATTAAAGTCCATAGGTCTCCCATGCTCATCTTTAGTATGAAACTCTATATATTCTATTCTATCTGTAGTTACATTTTGATACAAGATATTAGTTGATATAATATTTATCAAGTAACCTGGTGGTTCTGTTAGAGTAAAAGTATATATTATGTCTGTGCTGTGTTATTACCATTATCTTTAACACCAGATATCACATTACAATTGATGTTAATAGTACTAAAACCCATAATATCAACAATCTTTTGAGATGAATATTTACCTTGTTTATAAACTGCTTTTCTAAATCCTAGTAATAAGCCTATTGAGTTTTCGACATGAAAGTTAATTGCACCTTGTTTCATTTCCATTAAACATTTCATTGTATTCTTATCGGGTTCTATTATAACATTACCATTAATTTCTTCTTTTATTAATTCTGCTATTTCAGTTAATTCATATGCACCTGGTATAATTGCATCGTTATCACTATATAAGAATTGATTATTCCCTCTATTCACATTAAACACCAATTTATAAACTGATGATCTAATTAAACCTAATTTTGTTGTATTAAGTATAGGTTCATTAAAGTTAAACTTTTCCTTTGGCTTTATCATTCTAAAGTTAAGTGTATGCTCTTCTTTAGTTTTAGTTAGGGTTTCAATTATCTTTTGTAGTTCATATAGAATTAAGTTATCTGTCATTTTTTATATTCAAATATTAGATTATATTTATGGTGAAACATGGGCGAAGCCCCATAGTTATAACTATAGCTTTGGTTATAGTCATAGTTATAGTTATAGTAATAGTTATAGTTTTAGTTATAGTTATAGTTATAGTTATAGTTACAGTTAAATTTTTGGTTTATAAAAATGGATTTTAATTTAGATATAACTTGTGGTTATAATAATGACACACATAAGAGTAAGATTATAAAATGTAAACCAAATAATCTGGCAACATTGAATACAATCAATACTAACATTAAAATCATACTCAATAGAGAAGAGAATCATTTAAATTTGCATTATTCATATCTAGAGATAGAGTTTGTTGTATCAGATGATGCTGGTGGTGTATTTGCTAATGATGCTAATATCAGATTAGTTAATTATGGTATGATGGTATTGTTTAGTTCAGTTAAGCTTGAAACTAGTGGTGGTAGGACTATTGAATATATAGATCATTGTCATCCTAATCTATTGATGTATAAGTTATTAACTAAAACTGATTATGAATATGAGAGTGGTTTTTGTTAGAAATCAAGGCAGTTGAGATAGTCAACTTAAAGGTGACTATATTGCCGCAGAACAAGATCATTTGTATTTGATGATTAAGATGAATGATCTATTTGGTTTTGTAAATGATTTAGAAAACATTATATATGGTTTAGGATCTAAACTAATTTTAAAAAGAAATAATAATGATAGAGCTCTATTTAGAGTTAATGCTGGTGCTGATGCAGTTACTAATGATGCTAATATAGATATCAGAGAT
Source organism: Convolutriloba macropyga (assembly GCF_964194025.1). Lineage (NCBI taxonomy): Eukaryota > Metazoa > Xenacoelomorpha > Acoela > Convolutidae > Convolutriloba > Convolutriloba macropyga. Next base: position 57,311,336 of record NC_134479.1, read on the forward strand.
ATATCATGGTGTGTGCCCAGTATTGATCCTAGTAATAACAATAGAATTATTGTGCAAAAGGGTTTAAGTGAAAAGAATAATGTATGCTTTAGCTATTATGAAAAAAAGAGTTTTTATAAGAATGTACCCAATGCTACTAACTTATTGTTTGATCTAGGTATGGAAAGTGGTAGGGAAAGACCACAATATATAATAGTTGGCTTTGAAAATAATAATGTCAATGAACAAACTCATGATGCAAGTACATATGATATAATGAATGTTACTGAATGTTATTGTAAGATTGGTAGTGAGTTTCATCCCGAGGATAGAATGAATATTAATTATGGTACTAATAATTATAATGAGGCTTTTAAAGAGATTGTTAGCTTTAATATAGATTATAATGGGTTACCACAAAAAATAAAACCATATATATATATATATATATATATATATATATATATATATATATATATATATATATATATATATCATAGAACATTCAAAAGTAGTTATAGAATATATGTATTCGATACTAGATATCAAAGTGATCATATATGTCCACAACCAATACAACTTAATTTTAAATTCAGTGCTGCAGTTGCCGATGTTATATGTCATGCATTAGTATTAACTAGAAAGGTTAATAGTGTTAATAGTGATGGTAATAAGATGGTTGATATTGTATCATAATTATAATTATAGTTAATGACTTAATCAATGACTAAATCAATGACTAAATCAATGACCAAATCAATGACTAAATCAATGATTAAATCAATGATAATCAAACTATTTCCTACTAGTCTTAACAAAACCTTTAGCATAAATAGCATCCAGTTTCTTTTTATTATCTAGAGTCAATCCCTTAGCTTCAAGTTCAGTTTTAGGCTTTGGCTTAATCTTAGCCTTAGGCAATGGTTTAGCCGTAGGCTTAGATTTAACAACAACAAAAAGGTTATACTTTTTAACTTCCTTTACTTTTTAAATACAGAAATGAGTCTTTTAAATAAGTTCAAAACTAATTCTTATTGTGTTGGTGGCAGACATTATAGTGGTACTAATAATATAAGTGGAGCTATTACTTCTAAAGGTACCAAAATGTTAAGAGGATCCTGCACTAAATGTAGAAGGAATAAATCAATGACAGTATCTGATGCAACAATAGAAGCTGAGGGATTGAAAGATTTCTATAAAAGTGTTGGTAAAGCTACAGTTAGCTTCGGAAAGAAAGTTGCTAATAATCCAGTAAGAGCATTAGAAATAGCAAGTAAAATAGTAAGTGCAGCTGCATCTGGAAACCCTAGAGCTGCTTTATCAGCCACACCTAATTTAATTAAATTTGCAACTACTTGTAAAGGTATAAAGGTAGTACAAAAAGGAAGAGGGTTATTATCTTTTCTTTGTACTTAGGTACAAAGAAAAGATAATTTATATATGGCTAAAGCTAAGGTTAAGGCTAAGAATATAGTTTCAATTATATCTTTAATCCTACCGATCTGCGAAGCAGGTTCCCTGATCGGTGTATCCGCTTAGCGGATAAATATTAATACTAATATTATTCTTACTAAAAACATTGTTATTACTAAGCACTAATAGCTTTAATCTAAAAAAAACACCTAACTTAATTTTTTATCAACAGAGTTGCGGCTTCGCCGATTCTTCTTATATTCTTCATATACCTTGATTAATTCATTATATTCATCATTATCTATTTTATTATCTTTCATTGATTTAGTATATAGTTTATTAAACTTATCTCTAAACTGTTTACTTAAAATATACATTTGTGAATACTTTATAGTTGTATTTCTGATTTTAGTATTAATTGTTTTTGATAATGAACCACAAAGAGTTGCTGTAGCAAAAGCTGTGGGTATAGAATAAGGCAGACCTATACCTGTTATTGCAACTGATGTTATTGTTGCCGTTGTTGCTATTGATGATAATAGTATTTCTGTTATCTCAGCCACGTTAATATAATTTTTATATCTACTTAACTTTTTATTATAGTTATTAGTTTCAGTTTCATAATAATTTCTAATATCTTTTATAATGTGAATATTGTTGTTAAATTTATTATTAGCTTCGATTTTTTCATTTATCAATCTTTCTGATACAGATGATAGATCTGGGTAAAGTAATCTCTCACTCGGTGCTGTTGGTTGACTCATTTTCAGTAGTAAAATAACTCTCAATATCTTTCATTATATCTTCTTGTTTAAAATCATAATGCATCTCTAGTCTTACTTGTTCTTTGTTGTCTACTAGCCTTCTTTCTAATAATATAGCTATTATATATTTTGTAACTAATAATTTTATCTTCATCATTAATATATGGTGTTCTCTTAAACCTCTCCATCTATCAACACATGCATCACCTAATTGAATATTAGTGATTGACTGATTCAACTTATTGTTATCAAGCTCTACTTTTAATTGATTATATTAAGAAATGGTATCAGCTGAAACTTTGTTGCAAAAATGAACAATATTAGTTTCAATTTCAGTCATCTTATTGGCTAATGTGAATATATTAGACGAGTTAAGAGAAACTAGTTCAACTGTATCACCATCAGCCCATACAGTATCTCCATTGGTTGTAGACGATGGCAAACCAATAATGTTTGCACTTACTTGGTCAGTTGTAACTTCTTCAAATTTGTCTTTTCTTAGTTCAGTTATGATTTTACTTAAAATATCCATTTATTATTAGAAGATAATAAGTTATTGTCACAATACTCTTTATCAACAACATCTTTTTCATCTTTTGCAGGGTGTACATTTAAAATTTTGTAAATATCTTTCATGTTGATATTATCATTATCTTCCAGGAATAAAGCGTGAGCTTTACTTAGTGTTAAGTTGTTTGTTGGTGTTGATGTTGATTGATGTTTAGCCTGATTGAATCTATTTCTTGTCATCTTTTTATTCGTTTACAGAAAGAAACTATCTGTGAAGCAGTTCCTTATAGTTATAACTATAGTACAATAACTATCAATATCTCTCATTATATCTTTATGATCAAAATCATAGTGCATCTCTAGTTTTGCTTGTTCTTTGTTATTAATAAGTTTACTTTCAAGTAATATAGCTACTAAATATTGTACTATTGTCTTTTTATTCTTTAGAAGGGCTTCATCTTTAAAAGAATTGGTCTTTTTATTAACTTTTTTAAACCCCCTTAGACCGTTAGTAAACATACCATCTAAATGTATGTTAGTAATATTTTGATTAAACTTATTATTATCAATTTCTTGTTTTAATTGTTTTTTTTAGAGATAGTATCAGCGGCAACTTTATTACAAAAGTTAACAGTATTTTCGACTTCATTTGCTGATTCAATAAACCCGTTAAATAGTTCATCATTAACTTGTGTTTCATTTAGTTGTAATGTTTTAGTTGTGACTTTATCAAATTTACCTTTTCTTAGATCAGTTATGTTTTTACTTAAAATATCTTTTTTATTATTAGAAGATAATAAGTTATTGTCACAATACTCTTTATTAACAACATCTTTTTTATCTATTGGAGGGTGTACATTTATAATTTTATAGGTATCCTTCATATCAATATTATCATTATCTTCTAGGAATAACCCACGAGCCTTACTTAGCGTTAACTTGGTTGATCCAAGAAGCGGTTCCCCGATGGACCTCCGGTCATGCTTCGCCATTGATGTTTCGCTTGGTAAATCTATTTCTTGTCATTAATTATATTAAGAAATAAATTTAATGATTCTAAAACTTTTTTATTAGATTCAAAATCAAACTCGGATTTTCATAATTCCTGTTCGTAATATTTACCTTTTATTATTTCTCCATTCATGTCTTCTATCTCATATGTTAGTGGTTGTGTGTTCAAAACTTCATTAACTTTAAATAGTTCTCTATTCCAGTTAGAAGTGTAACCTTTAGAAAAGATATTACGTTTATCTGCATTTCGAACATAATCACCAACTTTACATTTTGGTGTCGCTTTGGTAGTTGTAACATAGTATTTAACTTTATCAGGATTATTAGAAGCATCAACTGGTGTCATATTAATTGTTGAATGAATGTTGTTGTTATATGTTATGACTGCATCATTCACTATATTTACCCAATTACCATCACCATTGATGAACATTGGTTTATTAATTATGTGTAATAATGTTCTATTAAATCTCTCTATAAACACAGCCTTTAAATCACTATAAGTAGAATATATCTTTGTTTCAGATTTTTTAAGTAAAGATCTAAATGTTTTATTGTAAAACTCACTACCTTTATCTTCCCATAACTTTTCTGGTTTTCGACTTTCAGAGCCACCTTGCGGATGTTCACTTAATACTATTTTAAAACCATTAGTTATTGATAAACCAGATTTACTCTTTAATGGAATAGCCCATGCATATTTTGTGAATATATCTATAACAGTTAATATAAACTTATAATTATTTTTGTATTTACTTAGAGATGACTTATCAATTAAATCAGCCGACCATGTTTCATCTTTATATAAGGGTATTATTCTTTCTCTTCTAAACTTTGTTATTTGAGGACTGAATACTTCTTTAACTAATAGTTTTTGTTCTTGTTGTTGTTTTTCCATCACTATTTTTTTACCATCGTTGAAAACAAAATTATCTAGTTGCTCTTGATTAATAACATTAATAGATAATAATTGCTTAGATATATCTAGCATTTCATCAAATAATCTATAATGACCAGCTTTTGTTTCTAGTATTAATAATTCTAGTCTCTCTAGTAAACTATTTAAATGGCAACTTCGTTGATTTTTTGGGTTGGGGTGGATATTTAAACCCCTGCCAAATACATCATCTTTTACCCCCATTATACGTTTTATTGTTCTATATCTAGCGCTTTTCTTATCCCCTTTTCCTACAACATATCTAATATCCTTTAAAAACTTTTTAATTTTGTTGTCATCTTCCTCAATATTATCATCATATGTTACATTTGATTTAGTAAGAAAATCAGTAAATCTTTCTGAAAACTCATATACATTATCCCTAACTAAAAATGCACCCTGCTCTAGAGTTATATTAACACTATTCATTTTATATCTCCTATTAGGTAAATCTACGAGTTCTAATTTTAATTGAGGATTAGTTTGAGCCACCATGTCATGAAGAAGTTTGGCTGTTTTTGTATCAACAAAACTGGTGCTCTATCATGAGTTTCCTTTACGGCCTCCTTTAACGTTTCATTAATCTTGGAAGTGTTTTCACCGATCCGAGAAGCAGTTTCATTAAACTGGAAACCAGCTTGCTGGATCATCTTAGTTTGTTTATCTAACTCTTGATTTTGCCAATCTATTGCTCTTAATGTTTGTTCACTTAATGTTTGTTCACTTAATGCTAGATTGTGTTCATTGTTTGCATTTAGGGTTTTAGTTAAAGGATCAAAGAACTCTTTTATTTCACCATAATATTTTTGTTGTTTTAATTTATCTTCTAATCTATTTCTTCTATTTTGTTTTTCTGGATTGTTTAATTTTATAAGTGTTTCTAGTTTAGTCATTTTTTATGGTTATAATAAATCATTATATAGTGTAATAGCAGCTTCAATTAACTTTAAATAATCATGAAAGGTTATTTCTAGAATTTTATTAACCAATAGGTCTTTGTCTGCCTCTAATGATCTGCGAAGCAGTTTCACTGATGCATTCTTAATCAGGGAAGGGGCTTTGGTCTTGGTTGGTGTAACAAGATTTGCCCTTCCCCGACCTGTTTCGCAGATTTTATTTATTAAACCTCTTTGGAATAGATATAGATTCTCATCATGAGGATAGCTTTTAATGTTATTTACATAAAATCTTTTATCATCAAATGTGTTTAGACTAATCTTACTTGTTTTTGTTGTTGTTATGTTATCACCAACTTTTTGTATTCTACATTCATCTACAGTTCTCTCTGTGTTAAACATTAGTGCAAAATAATATTCTTCATGTTTAGCATTGTTACAATTCTTTATTCCTTTCTCTTTAGTTTTATTTGGGTAGTCTTTGAAGCTATATGTCTTTGGTGTTAGTGCCACAAACTCTTGTAAGACATTACTTCCCATTTCATGTTTGAACTTACCAGGGACTTTATTATTAGTTTGATTGGGCAATCTAGATTGGACAGATCCATGTGCTCGTCACTAACTTTACCTTCAGTATAACTCAATAGAAAACTATCAGTATCCATATAGTGGAGTTGTAGATCTTTGAGTGATGGTTGAAGAATATTATAGAATACATCATACATGTGTAACTTACTTAATTCTAAGATAGTAACACCTACATATACTGGAGAATCAAATTCATTTTTTTTCTTTTTTCATATTCCATTTGGCTAAAATCTCTATATCTATTTATATTCTTAAATGTTGGTTTACTTATAGTTTTCATTATTTTTTCTTCATCGAGTAAGAATTTACTTTGAAGGAAGTGTAGGGGATTCATGCACATTCTTCCATATAGGGAGTTGTTCATTAATTTCCTTACATCCTTCTCTGTTTCAGTTTTAGCTGTTGCTTTTTTATTTGTATTATTTTATATATAATCTCTACATATATAAACTTGTTTAAATTTAGTTAAGCTATGAATTTTAGTTACTGTTAATCCCATCTTAACATAGAACTTTAACATCCTATAAAGAACCATATATTCTGTTTTGTTGTTTTGATCTAAGATTAATTTCTCTGATCTTGCTTTGCATCCATCTCTTTCTCGATATCCCAATTCATTATCATTTATCGTTCTCTGATTAGGCATTAGTGCTAACTATTCTGTTCTCTCTTTACAACTATTAGTATAATCAATATCATAAACTATACAGTAACCATGATCACTATCATCTGGATTATTTAATATAGTATCAAGTGTAGTAGTAGTAAATTTGAAATCCTTATAAGGTAGCTTTTGCATCATTGCATAGGCGTATAGGTTGTTTAAATCAATGTACCAGATATTTCTATAAGGGACTTCATCCCTGTTTCACCCTTGTTGACTATTCTATCTCCCATTATACCGCGTATGCTCCTTCTCTTTGGTTCAACAAAATTATCTAGCATTTGTTTTTCTTGTAATGTATCTAAGGTTACACCGCTTGACATTAACCAACAATTAAAACTATAGCCTGGGAGACTTACATAGTGTAGGGGATTGAGCTTGAACTCTTTCATACTTAGTTGAACATATTCATTCATGCAGTAGTCTAATATTTCCACATCATTTTGTAAATACTCTATAGTTAGATCTTTACCAGTTTTATGACTGTTGTCTTTATTAAAGATATCGACTTCTTCTTGTGTTGGTAATTTATTCGAGAGAGAGGATTTGAAGTCTTCTATTTTTAGAGTACCTATTACTTCATCATACGAGTCCACACCAAAGTATTCATATGGATAAAATGTTTTAGTTTTACACCCGTATATCTTTGCCATTTGATCTAGAGGCATAGCTAAGAAGTTATAACTATCTAAGAATTTAAGACAAGCAATGCTAAACATCTTAGACTTACCAGCAGCTAGTGATATGTTATCTACTTTTCTTTTATTATTATTCTGTTTAAAGAGTTCGATGTATAGTAGTCTGGAGTCATAGCCAGAGCCATTGTGGAATGTTACAGGAATGAAGTTTTGTTGTTTATACCTCAGATTACATATCTTACATGCTGGTCTTCCATATATACCAGTTTCATGACAATGATCTCTTACTTTATTAATACATGTTTTACTGCAGATATGACAAGTGTTATAGGTTTCATGATAAAATTTATCTTCTTCTTTAAATATCATTTGTTTGTTGCGCTTGAAGTTATTCTCAGTTTCTATTTCTAATAGATCACTAGAAAATCTTTTGATACAATCAAGACCGAAATAGTATTTGAAATTACACTGCCAGATGTAACCCACACTTATTGGTATGTGTTCAGCTATTACATATTTGCTAGTTGAGGTCGAGACGTTGGTGACACAACATTCTATATCAGCAGTTATAATATTTTTTATATTCTTACGTTTCTGTTCATTTATAGAAAGTAATTTTCTTCTTCTTAGGACAAACAACCTCGGGTTTGAAAGAGTTGTTGCATTAATGTTTGTTGTTTTTAGTTTGTGAATCAAACCAATATGTACATCTATCACAATAATAATATTTAATGTTATTTTTATTTGGTCGATTTTCTATGTTTTTAATTAGAGCACAGTGTTCTGTAGTACCATCTCCCCAAACCAATATTCTGACCTTTTTTCTATCTTTATCAAAATTATCCACTGGTTTAAACAATTCTACTTTACCCCCACCACAAGGTGTGTATACCCATATATTAATATTGTACAATTTCTGTATTTTTATTATATAATCAAAATCATCTTCATCTCGTTGTCGTGCTTCAATTAGATAATTTAAATAATTACTCTCGCGTGTTGCGTGGTCCATAGCAGGATGTAGCCAAGCAGTAATAGTTAGTTGCAAGCAGTTGTATTTATAACTATGTATATTTAATATCGATTTAGAGTTTTTTAGATCTATATAACCAACAATAGATGCTTTAGTTGGTTCAATTTTTATCCGAATAATTTCAATCCAAGAAATTCGAAGTCGTAGCCATAACCTTCGTATATGTCCTTTTCGAAATCTAGCCATTGTTTGAAATCACCGTAATCATATATAGCCTTATTAGTAATATAGTCGGTGTTGAAGAAAATTTTTGTAGTTTTAACTTCTTCTTTGGTTCTCTTCTTGTACTCACACTCGGCCGTGACCTTACATTTAAAACTCTTAATTTTTCTAAACTAATAACAGTTTCTAATTTCCTCTAATGAGTATTTAGTTGTTTCGTCTATATCTTCAATGTAATTCCCACCTTTATCCGTAAAATAAAATTCTCTCATGTTCTGACTTGAGTTTACATCAAAGTCTTCTGTGTTTTCTAGATACATGCGGTTTTGACTATATGAATGAGTAGTTAGAGCTACTTTACTTCTAAATTCTTCATGACATTCTTTACATTCAAACTGAATTCTGGTGTAGATATTGTCGTCGGATTTAGTTTTAGTTTTCATATCTTTATTTTCAGTTTTTTTAGAGGGTTTGACATAGATAAAGTCTCCATCCGAAGCATAAATTTTCTCTATAGGTTTAGCTGAGGCTTCAGTTTTATTTGAGGCTTCAGTTATAGCCTCATCCAAATGAGAATCAGTGAAACTGCTTAGCAGATCAAACGTTTTCTCCAATAGTTCTTTATGTTTGGGATCGTATGATTGATCTCTGTATAAACCCTTCTTTGTTTCAAAGGATAAGTTACAGACGTCGCAGAAGTTCACACTTGTGACATTACTGTTTGTTGAGTGAGACATGGTGTATTTTATTAGGGAAAATTTTGGGAAAAAAAATTTTTCGAAGGTGAAAAAATGAAGCGTGATAAGTGTAAAAATAAGCCTTGGAAAGAATGTTGTAATGATTGCAAAGAATTAGAATATTGTTGTTATATATGTAAAAATATAGTTAAAGTAAAAAATTATAGTAAACATTTGGGAGACCATTATGATAATCCAAATCAATATCTAGAGTGTAATATGTGTAAAGTTTGCAAGCATATTTCTTTCTTTAGGTTTAGAAATGGACGATGCAGATTATGCATCTATCTTAATAGATATAGATTCAGTCATACTAGAAATCAGTTCAGAGAGCATGTTTATAAATATAATATTGGCGAAGCCAGGGATTATGCTCTTGGTGTATAAGATAGGCACAAGTAGAGTTATTTTATATAAATATTAGCGAAGTTTAAAATTAATAAAAGAGTTCAGCTGGTTTTTGCTGGTTATTTTCGCAAGTTGGTTTTACGTGCTTGTTACACCGTCTCACTAGTTTTATACTAGTATCTGGGGACGTCAGTGGGGATCTGCGAAGCAGTTTCACTGATAGAACCCGAACTATCCGTCTGATAACAGTTAATTACCTGCTTAACTCGACACTAGTGGTTTGCACTAAGTGAGACAAGAAATGATAGATTTTGAGTGAATATAAAGGTAATATGTAGTAGTGGATAAAACAGGGATAGCAACAAGCAGTAAAAATTGAACCGATTCGACATGCGCGATTAGCGTTAGGAGAAAGGGTCAAATTTTACTGGTGGTTGGTATCCCTGTTTTATCCACTACTGTTTTCTTAATTTTGAAAAAGGCCAATTGCTGCAATCCGAAATTATTTTGTCGTCTCCGCAGCTGGTACCGTTTACCTGGATTGTGCATTGGTTGCCAGTGTCAAAGTCACCAAATTGGAACGCGTAGAATATATTGAAAAGTCAACTAAACCTCCGAACGTTCGAAATCCAAATAAAGTAATTAGGTAATGTTGCGTGTTTACCTTGGCTCAGCTTTAAACAAGATTTGTCGATTCAAAACATTTTATCGTAGAAATAGGTAGCATTTTTGTTTCTGTATCTGGTATGCTTTAATTATCAGGTTCGTAAAAATAATGGTGATATGGGCTTACAGCGTGAGGGGAGGGTAGACGCATAAATTGTAACAAATAGAGATTAAGAGTAAAAATTGGAGTATTAGAAAATATGAATCTCCCCACCCCTGTGTCTATAAGCCTATATCGGCTGCTCTTCAATTGTAGCACTATGAGTTGGCTATGACTATGCAATGTTTCAACTTCCTACAATTAGCAGTTGTAAAAAAGATTCCTTAAATTTTGGAAATCTGATACTACTAATAAAATTTTTCCAACCTAAAAGTTAGCAAATCTCTCTAGGCAGGTTTCTCTTTTGTCAATTGAATCAAAAATTTTTGAAAGTTGTTTGTTTATATGTCTTTACCCGCATTTCGAACCAACATTTCATCAAGCCCAATATGGTTTTCGAAAAAGTTGCTCTTGCGTCGTTCAACTCTTGATTTACCTAGAAGCTATCTAGAAATCCATTGAATCAAAAGAAAATATTGACAAAATTTTTACTGACTAAAACGTTTGATAAAGTCGATCACGTTATTCTTTTAGCAAAACTATTCAATCTTGGTATCCGCGGGAAAGTTATAAAATAACCACAATCTTACATAATCGTAAGGACGCAAAGAGTTCGAATCAATGGTCATTTTTCTGAGAGCGTTAACTTTACAAGTTAACGCAGAGATCTCTCCGCAGAGATCTCTTCTGGCATCCCTCTTCTTTGTAATCTACGTCAACGATTTAACAGAAACTTGCAGAGCTCTTATTCCTCTCCTCTGTTCCGACGACACTAAATACATGTCAGTTAATAACTCTAGTCTTATTTGTCAGATGGATCTCACTAGGGTGATGAAATGGAGTGAGCAACACAAACTCCTCTTAAACGTTGAAAAATGCTTTCATATCTAAATGTCTAATTCCATGCATCACTTTAGTTTTTCCCGAATCTTGATCGAAAAAGCACACGTGGGACATCCACATAAAAAAAAATCCTCGAACAACGCGACAGGAATTCTTTTCATGTTAAAAAGAAGCTCACCACAACTTACTCCTCCAGTTAAATTAAGCTTGTGCAAATCTATGATATTACCCGTTTTGTTATACGAAAGTGTTTGTTGGTTTGCTAGTGCAACAAACACAAAGGTACTCAGAAGTGTTCAAAAAAAGAATTTGAAAGGGATCAATAGCACATGCAATAACAAATATAAAGAACTACTTTATTGCAATCGTATCATACCGCTTTCTTTATATCAACAATTACAGGATTTACATTTTCCTTCTGAATTTCTTACAGGTCACTTCAACTTCAACATTGATCAATTTGTCTGCCTGAAGATCACCAGACGTTCATTACGGAGTGACAACAAACTGAAATTCGACCATTCAAAACCACGCCTTGAAATCTGCCAGCAAAGTTCTCTTGTGAACAGACTTCCACAGTGTTTACAGTTTGGAAATGCAACGGGTTTGAAAAGTCAACTACTCAATTTTCTGTGGCATCATTTTGAAAAACGATTTACAACGAACTAGTCATTGGTACGTGGAATATTTTTCAGCAACCATGGGCAAAGAAACGGGACACAGTCCCCGCGCCTGACGACACCGAAGGGCCAATTCCCTACTAATAGTACTACTACTACTACTACTACTACTACTACTACTACTACTACTACTACTACTACTACTACTACTACTACTACTACTACTACTACTACTACTACTACTACTACTACTACTACTACTACTACTACTACTACTACTACTGTTTCAACACTTTAATTCCAAATATGAAATAAAGGCACGGTTGGCAACAAATACAAACAAAACAAGAAGAGTTATTTGTTTGGTTATTCTGTGAAGTGCTGTACGACGAAATTGTTGAAGGCATTCTTTGACCCGGTTGCTGCTTTCTCCTGCAATCTGGTGAACGATACTTTGTTTCGTACACAGTCTCCTTCGATTTGACTCATCCACGTTTTCCGTTGCCCCCCAGGAGCGCGTCTAGCATGGACGTATTGATCGGGCGGGTCCCAATCGAAGGCACTGCGGCCTAATCTTCCTGGTTCCATTCTCTGGATGTGTCCGTACCATTTTATCCGTTTGAGCATGATCATCGTGGATAGTTGGGGCATTTTTGATCTTGACATAATTTCTTCGTTCGTTGCTTTCTCCAGATATGACACACGTAGAATTCTCCGAAGACAACCACAGTGGAAACTCTCAAGTTTTCTCTCCATTAATTTCGAAAGAGTCCAAGTCTCTGAGCTGTACAGCACGGCTGATAAAACGAGTGCTTTGTACAAATTGCACTTGAGGTGCACGCTGAGCTGCTTGCTCTTCCAGAGATTTTGGAAGTTAGCAAACCGTTGTCTACCTTCTGCAAGTTTGCAATTGACTACCTGCAGGTCTCCATGCTTGAGGCTGACATATGATCCGAGATACTTGAACGCTTCTATGTTTTCAAACTCGTTTGCAATTGACTTCCTGCAGGTCTCCATGCTTGAGGTTGACATATGATCCGAGATACTTGAACGCTTCTATGTTTTCAAACTCGTTTCCGAGAACATCTTGTACTTTGCAGGAAAACACGCGTGTGGCAACTGCTTTAGTTTTGCCACAGTATCTCGATTGGTGAACTTTTCGGCCATTGACTGTTTTGAACTTTCTTTCACACTTGTCACAGGTAAGGCTCGCCTCTAGTTGCTCGAACTTTGACTTGTCGACGACATTCTTTGACAAACCGGCTTTGCAGAATCTTGTTTGGTGCACTTTGCGTCCTGTAACTGTACTGAATTGCCGCTGACAATTCTGACATCTTAAAGACTCTTGGTCAGCCACCACTGACCGACTCTCATTTTCTAGCGACTCTGAATCTGCTACCGCAGATTGTTGTTGTGAAGCTACCAACGCTGGCTTAGCCATCGCTAAGCTTTTCAATCTTAGCTTCCGGCCATCTTGTGTTTCGAACCAGCCCGCTTTCTTTTTCGTTCCCAGCAGCACCTCCGTGCTGATGGTTAGTCGTGACTGGCTAGATGTCTCTGCCAGGAGTCCTAGTTTGCCTTTATGTGTTCCAGTGTGTATCTCCACGTTCTGTTGGATACTAGGCACTGCAACAACATTTGGGCTGTCGCATTTTACGCCCATATTCTTTGTTTTGGCCACATTAATCTTCAGACCAGCGGCTTCCGCAAGGGCCTCGATTCGATGTAGGTTTCCTTGCACCTCACTGTCTGAGACCCCCACGAGAGCAACATCATCAGCAAAATCTAAGTCAGCCACCAATCTCCCAATGTCTAATCCTTCATGCACCGAGTTAGCCAAAATGTAGTTGATGACAAGGCCGAATAGGAATGGGGACCACACATCACCCTGCCTAACGCCCGTTCTGTTATCAAATAAGCGTCCTTTCTCACCTTCGGCTTTGACTCGACATTTGAATCCATACTACTACTACTACTACTACTACTACTACTACTACTACTACTACTACTACTACTACTACTACTACTACTACTACTACTACTACTACTACTACTACTACTACTGTTTCAACACTTTAATTCCAAATATGAAATAAAGGCACGGTTGGCAACAAATACAAACAAAACAAGAAGAGTTATTTGTTTGGTTATTCTGTGAAGTGCTGTACGACGAAATTGTTGAAGGCATTCTTTGACCCGGTTGCTGCTTTCTCCTGCAATCTGGTGAACGATACTTTGTTTCGTACACAGTCTCCTTCGATTTGACTCATCCACGTTTTCCGTTGCCCCCCAGGAGCGCGTCTAGCATGGACGTATTGATCGGGCGGGTCCCAATCGAAGGCACTGCGGCCTAATCTTCCTGGTTCCATTCTCTGGATGTGTCCGTACCATTTTATCCGTTTGAGCATGATCATCGTGGATAGTTGGGGCATTCGTGATCTTGACATAATTTCTTCGTTCGTTGCTTTCTCCAGATATGACACACGTAGAATTCTCCGAAGACAACCACAGTGGAAACTCTCAAGTTTTCTCTCCATTAATTTCGAAAGAGTCCAAGTCTCTGAGCTGTACAGCACGGCTGATAAAACGAGTGCTTTGTACAAATTGCACTTGAGGTGCACGCTGAGCTGCTTGCTCTTCCAGAGATTTTGGAAGTTAGCAAACCGTTGTCTACCTTCTGCAAGTTTGCAATTGACTTCCTGCAGGTCTCCATGCTTGAGGCTGACATATGATCCGAGATACTTGAACGCTTCTATGTTTTCAAACTCGTTTGCAATTGACTTCCTGCAGGTCTCCATGCTTGAGGCTGACATATGATCCGAGATACTTGAACGCTTCTATGTTTTCAAACTCGTTTCCGAGAACATCTTGTACTTTGCAGGAAAACACGCGTGTGGCAACTGCTTTAGTTTTGCCACAGTATCTCGATTGGTGAACTTTTCGGCCATTGACTGTTTTGAACTTTCTTTCACACTTGTCACAGGTAAGGCTCGCCTCTAGTTGCTCGAACTTTGAGTTGTCGACGACATTCTTTGACAAACCGGCTTTGCAGAATCTTGTTTGGTGCACTTTGCGTCCGGTAACTGTACTGAATTGTCGCTGACAGTTCTGACATCTTAAAGACTCTTGGTCAGCCACCACTGACCGACTCTCATTTTCTAGCGACTCTGAATCTGCTACCGCAGATTGTTGTTGTGAAGCTACAAACGCTGGCTTAGCCACCGCTAAGTTTTTCAATCTTAGCTTCCGGCCATCTTGTGTTTCGAACCAGCCCGCTTTCTTTTTCGTTCCCAGCAGCACCTCCGTGCTGATGGTTAGTCGTGACTGGCTAGATGTCTCTGCCAGGAGTCCTAGTTTGCCTTTATGTGTTCCAGTGAGTATCTCCACGTTCTGTTGGATACTAGGCACTGCAACAACATTTGGGCTGTCGCATTTTACGCCCATATTCTTTGTTTTGGCCACATTAATCTTCAGACCAGCGGCTTCCGCAAGGGCCTCGATTCGATGTAGGTTTTCTTGCACCTCACTGTCTGAGACCCCCACGAGAGCAACATCATCAGCAAAATCTAAGTCAGCCACCAATCTCCCAATGTCTAATCCTCCATGCACCGAATTAGCCAAAATGTAGTTGATGACAAGGCCGAATAGGATTGGGGACCACACATCAACCTGCCTAACGCCCGTTCTGACATCAAATAAGCGTCCTTTCTCACCTTCGGCTTTGACTCGACATTTGAATCCATCATAGCTGTTTCTTATGATGTTTATCACTTTTTGCGGAAGACCATAGTGTTTCATTATCTGGTACATCTGCTCACGATCGACAGAATCGAATGCCGCTCGAAAGTCTATGAAACAAAAGCTAATATCCAATTGAAACGCCATTGATTTCTCTATTATTTGACGCAGGGCAAAGAGTTGATCGGCGCATCCTCTGCTTTTTCTGAAGCCGCACTGCTCTTCCCTTAAGACGCGGTCCACTGAATCTTTGCATCGATTGAGAATAACGGAAGCGAACACTTTGCCTGGTACTGACAATAGAGAGATCCCTCGGTGGTTCGAACACTCTGACCTCTTTCCTTTACTCTTGTATAATGGGACAATTTCTGCTACCTTCCAGTCATCGGGCAGAACTTCCGTCGACCAACACTTATCTATGATGTCCCAGAGCCACTCGACAATACCCTTGTGTGCTTTCAACATCTCACAGGAAATGTTATCGGGTCCACTTGCCTTACCATTCTTCAACCTGCGGACAGCTTCAAGCACTTCTTCAAATCGAATTGGGCTCAGGTCAATCGACAAGCTTTCAGCTGCTTCTTCGGGATCCAATCTCGTACTGCAACTGGATGTTGAGGGATTCAGGAGTTGACTAAAATGTTCCGTCCAGCGTTCAAGTCGTTCCTCTTTCGTCCGTAAGTTGACGCCAGTGCTTGAAACTAATTTGGTCAACTGGGGACTCCAGTTTCGGCAAATCTGCTGTGATGGCCCAAAAACCTCCTTCAAGTTGCCTCTGTCCGCAAAGCTCTGCACTTCTTGGCCTTTGCGTTCAAGCCATGCCCGTTTGTCTGCACGTAGAGCTTTTCTGACTTCCTTACAGCAGTTTGTGAACTCTAACAACGCCACCGCGCTGCTGTGTTTCTTCAACTGTAGATCAGCTCGTTTCCGGATAAGTTCCAGAGAATCTGGAGAAATCCAAGGTTTGTTCACTCGCTTGTCCGGAAGGAGGCATTTCACTGCTGCTTGGTTCAGGGCTTTTCGAAAATTGTCCCAAGACTGCTCTGTATTCTCGAAATCGCCGCTCTTATCCAGATGTAACTTGACCTCCTGCGTGAATAAGTCACGCGTTGTTTCATCTTGCAGCTTTGCAGAACTGATTCTGGGCGTGAAACATGGCTTTTTAGACAAAAGTTTCATAGATACTTCCGCAATGACCATTTCATGATCGGTAATTGTGGTTTTCCCTCTTCTGGTCCTCACATTTGTCAGACATCCTCTGTATCTCTCTGCAAACAGAATGTGATCCAGCATCTTTTTTCGACAACTCGGATCGGGAGGGTTGTAGGTGTACCGATGCACTTGTCGATGCTGGAACCATGTACCACCTACGAGCAATTTGTGTGAAGTGCAAAATGATAACAACTTTTCCGAGTTTTCATTTTCTTCACCCATTCCAAACGGGCCTCTGCAGCTTATGGTGTCATTCAACTGGTGTCCAGGCTCTGCATTGAGGTCACCGATGACACAAATACGCTCCCTATGTTTGAAGCTGGAAACTAGGTCTGAAAGTTGACTCCAAAACAAATCCTTCTCTTGGAGACTAGCTTCATTCGTAGGTGCGTAGCAGACAACAACAGCTAGATTGGCTCTCCTCCGAGCCGCGAACTTGACGTAGCAAATACGTTCACTTAGAGCCACTTGTTCTACGATGCTGTTTAACAATGACTTCTTTACAGCAACGCCCACTCCTCCTTGTCTCGACTTTGCACCAGACATACACGAGTCAGACAGGTAGAGCTTGTGGTCTCCGAGATCAATTTCTTGCTCCTGCAATCTCGTCTCCTGCACTCCCAGAATATCCAACTTGTATTGCGCCAGATCCATTTTCAAAGCCTCTAAAGATCCGGCTTGGGTCAGTGTTCTGACGTTTAAAGTTGCAATTCTGAGTTGGTTCCTCGGGAGATTCTTAGCACCCCTTACCCGGGACTCGGGGCCATGGTTGAATGTACTCATTGCTTTGGTGTTTGAAGGCTGAGATACGACTAGTTGCGCCACAAACTAGAAGACCAGTGCCTCGTTAGCTCGACCATGTGAGCGGAGAGCCGCAGCACATGACCTACCCCCAGGGAACACCACGTGGAGGTGAGGTTAGGGTTACTACTACTACTACTACTACTACTACTACTACTACTACTACTACTACTACTACTACTACTACTACTACTACTACTACTACTACTACTACTACTACTACTACCACTACTACTACTACTACTACTACTACTACTACTACTACTACTACTACTACTACTACTACTACTACTACTACTACTACTACTACTACTACTACAACTACTACTACTACTACTACTACTACCACTACTACTACTACTACTACTACTACTACTACTACTACTACTACTACTACTACTACTACTACTACTACTACTGCTTGAACACTTAAATTCCATAAAGAAATAAAGGAACAATGACAATAAGTACAAACAAGTTAATAGAATGCATATAAGTTTGAGCTTATCTGGGTTTATTTAATCCTCCAGGAAATGCTGTTCGACAAAACTGATACCTCCAGGAAATGCTAGACGATCGTCATTCATCCTCAGGATATGGCCAAACCATTTCAACCGTTTAATCATGATCATTGCAGAAAGTGTCGACATACGTGATCTAGCCAGTACTTCTCCATTTGTCACCCTCTCCAGATATGAAAAACATAGTATCCTTCGCAGACAACTGGTGTGAAAGCTCTCAAGTTTCCGTTGCGTTGATTTATTCATGGTCCACGTTTCAGAACTATATAAGACCACTGATAACACGAGAGCTCTGTATAACTTGCATTTGAGGGAAATACTAAGTTGTTTGCTCTTCCAAAGCTTCTGAAAGCTCGCAAATCGCTGTCTCCCTTCCGCCAGCTTGACACTGATTTCCTTTAGGTCACCATGTTGCAAGCTCACGAAAGAACCGAGATACTTGAAAGCTTCTACATTTTCGAACTCCACTCCATCTCGATCGTGGACATTGCAGTAGAAAATGCGAGATCTTCCAGCCTTTTCTCTGCCGCAGTATCGTGACTCGTGAATTCGTCGGCCTTTCACAGTTGCGAATTTCCTAGTGCACTTCTGCCTACAAGTGAGGCTTTTCTCTAGCCCAACAAACTTTGACGCGTTGTCTTCGACCCTCTTCGAATTCTTAGACTTGCAGAATCTGGCTTCATGCACTTTGCAGCCCCTTGCAGTGTCGAAGCGACGTTTACAACCTGAACATACACAACTATCGTCACCAGAGACCGCAGATGATCTGTTATTCGCCGTAGACACTAGATCAGCAACCACTGACCTCTCGTCGCTGCTAACTGTCACAAGCTCAGCCTCCTCTGAACTTTTCAGTCTCAGTTTCTCACCAGCTAGTGTCTCAAACCAGCCCGCATTCTTCTTCTTGCCCACCAGCACCTCTCTGCCAATGAGTAGTCGGGATTGGTTTTCGGCCTCAATGAGAGTCCCAAAACGGCCTTTGCGGTTTCCTGTAAGAACTTCCACGTTCCTTTGAGCAATGGGTACACTGGTTCCGGGTTTTTCGCATTTAACACCCATATTCTTTGTCTTCCCAACATTGATCATTAGGCCAACAGCTTCGGCTAACAATTCAATTCTATGTAGATTTGTTTGAACTTCGGATTCAGAGACGCCCAATAGGGCAACATCACTGGTGAAGTCAAGATCAGCAACACAGCGTCCAATGTCGATTCCTCCTTGAACTGAATTAGCCAACACATAGTTTATCACAAGGCCAAAGAGAATAGGCGACCATACATCACCCTGGCGAACACCAGTTTTTACGTCGAACATCTGTCCCTTCTCGCCCTCTGTCTTGACGCAGCACTTGAAGCCTTCTTAACTGTTGCGGATGACATTCACAACTTTACATCATCTCGCGGTCCACCGAATCGAATGCAGCGCGGAAGTCAATGAAACAAAAACTGACGTCCAATTGGAAGGCCATGCATTTCTCTAGTATCTGCCTCAACGCAAACAATTGGTCAGTGCAGCCCCTGCTTTTTCGGAATCCGCATTGTTCTTCTCTGAGCACTTGATCAAGTGCATCTTTGCATCTATTCAGGATGATTGACGCAAAAACTTTTCCAGGTACCGAGAGCAGTGAGAATCCGCGATAGTTCCCACACTCAGATCTTTTTCCTTTGCTTTTGTATAGCGGGACAACTTCTGCTAACTTCCAGTCTTGTGGAAGATTTTCTTCAGTCCAGCACTTGTTGACAATGTCACAAAGCCATTCAGCGATTCCAATATGCGACTTTAGCATTTCGGCAGAAATATCGTCTGGTCCACTTGCTTTACCGTTTTTCAGTTTACGCACGGCATTTAGAACCTCATCAAACCGTATTGGACCTAGGTCTATTTCAAGACTCTCGGATGCTTCCACTATGCTCAATACAGAATTGCCGCTTGTCGTGGTTGGATTTAACAGATGCTCAAAGTGCTCGGTCCAACGTTCCAACCTTTCTTCTTTTGTTTTCAGAGGCTCGCCTGTGGTTGAAACTAGTTTACTTATATGAGGACTCCACTTCCGGCATAACTGTTTTGAATCCCCAAACACTTCTTTCAGGTCACCTTTGTCTGAGTGATCTTGTATTGTTTCACTTTTGTCTTTCAGCCACTGTTTTTTGTCAGATCTTAACGCTTTTCGTACTTCTTTGCAGCAATTAGAGAACACTAGCAGCGCCTCCGCGCTACTATGCTTCCTCAACTGTAACTCGGCCCGTTTCCTAATCACAGCCAGCGTTTCAACTGTAATCCAGGGTTTGTGCACACGCTTTTCGGGGATGAGTAGTTTTGTTGCCGCTGCATTAAGAGCCGTTCGAAAATTTGCCCAAGATTGTTCTACGCCTTCAACAATATCGCTCTCATCAAGATAGCGTTTCACTTCTGCACAGAAAGCTTCACGCGTGACTTCATCGCGCAACTTGGTAGAGCAGACTTTCGGTTGACTGCGTGGCTTATGTGCCACTACTTTGAATCGCACTTCGGCAATGACCATTTCGTGATCGGTGAGAGTGATCTTTCCCCTCCTTGTCCTAACGTTGTGCAAACAACTCCTGTGCCTCGAACCGAATAAGATATGATCTAACATCTTCTTTCGCATCTGTTGGTCAGGTGGGTTAAATGTATACCGGTGCACTAACCGGTGTCAAAACCAGGTTCCACCAATCAACAGGTCATGAGAGACACAAAAGGACAACAATTTTTCTGAGTTATCATTCTCCTCGCCCATTCCAAAGGGGCCTCGGCAAGGCATGTTGACATCTGATTGTTGACCAGGTTCCGCATTGAAGTCTTCGACGAGGCAGATTCTCTCCCTTTGTTTGAAACTGGATACCAAGCTGCTCAACTGATTCCAAAAATTGTTTTTCGCTAAGTCGTCAGCTTCATTTGTGGGCGCATAACACACAATCACAACAAGGTTAGCTCGTCTCTGAGCTGCAAACTTCGAATAAGCCATTCGCTCACTAACAGCTCAATTAAGCTACCGGCAAGTCTTTTCGTCACTGCAATACCAACTCCTCCTTGTCTCGCTTTTGCAGTCGATAGCCAGGAGTCAGTGAGGAAGAGCTTGTGGTCGCCAAGATCTATTTCCTGCTCCTCCAGTCTCGTTTCTTGCACTCCCAGAACGCCCAACTTGTACTTCTTCAGGTCCATTTTCGGGCTTTTCAGTGAACCTGATTGAGCCAGTGTCCTGACATTGAGGGTTCCAATTCTGAGATTATTCCACGGGAGATTCTTCGCACACCTTACCCGGGACTCGGGGCCATTTGTGTTTGAACTCATTGCATTGGGTTTTAAGGCTAATATACAACTATTCGCGCCACCAACTAGAGGACCCTTGCCTCGTTAGCTCGGTGGTACTATGCATCTGCCCTGCGGGCAGCTGCTGCACCACTTACCCAGGGGACACCGCGGGGAGGGGAGGTTGGATTTTGCCCCACTACTACTACTACTACTACTACTACTACTACTACTACTACTACTACTACTACTACTACTACTACTACTACTACTACTACTACTACTACTACTACTACTACTACTACTACTACAAATACTACTAATACTACTACTACTACTACTACTACTACTACAACTACTACTACTACTACTACTACTACTACTACTACTACTACTACTACTACTACTACTACTACTACTACTGTTTGAACACTTAAATTCCATAAAGAAATAAAGGAACAATGACAATAGGTACAAACAAGTTAATAAAATGCATATAAGTTTGAGCTTATCTGGGTTTATTTAATCCAGGAAATGCTGTTCGACAAAACTGTTGAAGCGGGATATAGACTCTCTTTTCGCTTTCTGTCGTAAGGTGATGTAGCTCATGTTGTTCCTTGAGCAATCTTCTTCAAGTTGATCCATCCACGTCTTGCGTTGACCCCCTGGAGCTCGTTTAGCATATCGATATTTTTCTGTCGGCTCCCAGGTGAAGGCTCGCAGCGCTAGACGATCGTCATTCATCCTCAGGATATGGCCAAACCATTTCAACCGTTTAATCATGATCATTGCAGAAAGTGTCGACATACGTGATCTAGCCAGTACTTCTTCATTTGTCACCCTCTCCAGATATGAAAAACATAGTATCCTTCGCAGACAACTGGCGTGAAAGCTCTCAAGTTTCCGTTGCGTTGATTTACTCATGGTCCACGTTTCAGAGCTATACAAGACCACTGATAACACGAGAGCTCTGTATAACTTGCATTTGAGGGAAATACTAAGTTGTTTGCTCTTCCAAAGCTTCTGAAAGCTCGCAAATCGCTGTCTTCCTTCCGCCAGCTTGACACCGATTTCCTTTAGGTCACCATGTTGCAAGCTCACGAAAGAACCGAGATACTTGAAAGCTTCTACATTTTCGAACTCCACTCCATCTCGATCGTGGACATTACAGGAGAAATTGCGAGATCTTCCAGCCTTTTCTTTGCCGCAGTATCGTGACTCGTGAATTCGTCGGCCCTTCACAGTTGCGAATTTCCTAGTGCACTTCTGACAAGGGAGGCTTTTCTCTAGCCCAACAAACTTTGACGCGCTGTCTTCGACCCTCTTCGAATTCTTAGACTTGCAGAATCTGGCTTCATGCACTTTGCAGCCCCTTGCAGTGTCGAAGCGACGTTTACAACCTGAACATACACAACTATCGTCACCAGAGACCGCAGATGATCTGTTATTCGCCGTAGACACTAGATCAGCAACCACTGACCTCTCGTCGCTGCTAACTGTCACAAGCTCAGCCTCCTCTGAACTTTTCAGTCTCAGTTTCTCACCAGCTAGTGTCTCAAACCAGCCCGCATTCTTCTTCTTGCCCACCAGCACCTCTCTGCCAATGAGTAGTCGGGATTGGTTTTCGGCCTCAATGAGAGTCCCAAAACGGCCTTTGCGGTTTCCTGTAAGAACTTCCACGTTCCTTTGAGCAATGGGTACACTGGTTCCGGGTTTTTCGCATTTAACACCCATATTCTTTGTCTTCCCAACATTCATCATTAGGCCAACAGCTTCGGCTAACAATTCAATTCTATGTAGATTTGCTTGAACTTCGGAATCAGAGACGCCCAATAGGGCAACATCATCGGCGAAGTCAAGATCAGCAACACAGCGTCCAATGTCGATTCCTCCTTGAACTGAATTAGCCAACACATAGTTTATCACAAGGCCAAAGAGAATAGGCGACAATACATCACCCTGGCGAACACCAGTTTTTACGTCGAACATCTGGCCCTTCTCGCCCTCTGTCTTGACGCAGCACTTGAAGCCTTCGTAACTGTTGCGGATGACATTCACAACTTTTTGTGGGAGCCCGTAATGTTTCATTATCTTGTACATCATCTCGCGGTCCACCGAATCGAATGCAGCGCGGAAGTCAATGTAGTAGTAGTAGTAGTAGTAGTAGTAGTAGTAGTAGTAGTAGTAGTAGTAGTAGTAGTACTACTACTATAGGTCCGACGGTGTGATTGGATGATCACAAATGGATTATTGTTACTCCGTATTTTGTTCGAATTTTCGGTTATCCAATCACACCGTCGGACCTATTGATGGCCTACTACTACTACTACTACTACTACTACTACTACTACTACTACTACTACTACTACTACTACTACTACTACTACTACTACTACTACTACTACTACTACTACTACTACTACTACTACTACTACTACTACTACTACTACTACTACTACTACTACTACTACTACTACTACTACTACTACTACTACTACTACTACTACTACTACTACTACTACTACTACTACTACTACTACTACTACTACTACTACTACTACTACTACTACTACTACTACTACTACTACTACTACTACTACTACTACTACTACTACTACTACTACTACTACTACTACTACTACTACTACTACTACTACTACTACTACTACTACTACTACTACTACTACTACTACTACTGTTTCAACACTTTAATTCCAAATATGAAATAAAGGCACGGTTGGCAACAAATACAAATACAAATACAAATACAAACAAAACAAGAAGAGTTATTTGTTTGGTTATTCTGTGAAGTGCTGTACGACGAAATTGTTGAAGGCATTCTTTGACCCGGTTGCTGCTTTCTCCTGCAATCTGGTGAACGATACTTTGTTTCGTACACAGTCTCCTTCGATTTGACTCATCCACGTTTTCCTTTGCCCCCCAGGAGCGCGTCTGGCATGGGCGTATTGATCGGGCGGGTCCCAATCGAAGGCACTGCGGGCTAATCTTCCTGGTTCCATTCTCTGGATGTGACCGTACCATTTTATCCGTTTGAGCATGATCATCGTGGATAGTTGGGGCATTCGCGATCTTGACATAATTTCATCGTTCGTTGCTTTCTCCAGATATGCCACACGTAGAATTCTCCGAAGACAACCACAGTGGAAACTCTTAAGTTTTCTCTCCATTAATTTCGAAAGAGTCCAAGTCTCTGAGCTGTACAGCACGGCTGATAAAACGAGTGCTTTGTACAAATTGCACTTGAGGTGCACGCTGAGCTGCTTGCTCTTCCAGAGATTTTGGAAGTTAGCAAACCGTTGTCTACCTTCTGCAAGTTTGCAATTGACTGCCTGGAGGTCTCCATGCTTGAGGCTGACATATGATCCGAGATACTTGAACGCTTCTATGTTTTCAAACTCGTTTCCGATAACATCTTGTACTTTGCAGGAAAACACGCGTGTGGCAACTGCTTTAGTTTTGCCACAGTATCTCGTTTGGTGAACTTTTCGGCCATTGACTGTTTTGAACTTTCTTTCACACTTGTCACAGGTAAGGCTCTTCTCTAGTTGCTCGAACTTTGACTTGTCGACGACATTCTTTGACAAACCGGCTTTGCAGAATCTTGTTTGGTGCACTTTGCGTCCGGTAACTGTACTGAATTGCCGCTGACAGTTCTGACATCTTAAAGACTCTTGATCAGCCACCGCAGACCCACTCGCATTTTCTAGCGACTCTATATCCGCTACTGCAGATTGTTGTTGTGAAGCTACCAACGCTGGCTTAGCCTCCGCTAAGCTTTTCAATCTGAGCTTCCGGCCATCTTGTGTTTCGAACCAGCCCGCTTTCTTTTTCGTTCCCAGCAGCACCTCCGTGCCGATGGTTAGTTGCCTTTATGTGTTCCAGTGAGTATCTCCACGTTCTGTTGGATACTAGGCACTGCAACAACATTTGGGCTGTCGCATTTTACGCCCATATTCTTTGTTTTGGCCACATTAATCTTCAGACCAGCGGCTTCCGCTAGGGCCTCGATTCGATGTAGGTTTTCTTGCACCTCACTGTCTGAGACCCCCACGAGAGCAACATCATCAGCAAAATCTAAGTCAGCCACCAATCTCCCAATGTCTAATCCTCCATGCACCGAGTTCCCTTCTCACCTTTGGCTTTGACTCGACATTTGAATCCATCATAGCTGTTTCTTATGATGTTTATCACTTTTTGCGGCAGACCATAGTGTTTGCTCACGATCGACAGAATCGAATGCCGCTCGAAAGTCTATGAAACAAAAGCTAATATCCAATTGAAACGCCATTGATTTCTCTATTATTTGACGAAGGGCAAAGAGTTAATCGGCGCATACTACTACTACTACTACTACTACTACTACTACTACTACTACTACTACTACTACTACTACTACTACTACTACTCCTACTACTACTACTATTACTACTACTACTGTTTCAACACTTTAATTCCAAATATGAAATAAAGGCACGGTTGGCAACAAATACAAATACAAATACAAATACAAACAAAACAAGAAGAGTTATTTGTTTATTTGTTTGGTTATTCTGTGAAGTGCTGTACGACGAAATTGTTGAAGGCATTCTTTGACCCGGTTGCTGCTTTCTCCTGCAATCTGGTGAACGATACTTTGTTTCGTACACAGTCTCCTTCGATTTGACTCATCCACGTTTTCCGTTGCCCCCCAGGAGCGCGTCTGGCATGGGCGTATTGATCGGGCGGGTCCCAATCGAAGGCACTGCGGGCTAATCTTCCTGGTTCCATTCTCTGGATGTGACCGTACCATTTTATCCGTTTGAGCATGATCATCGTGGATAGTTGGGGCATTCGCGATCTTGACATAATTTCATCGTTCGTTGCTTTCTCCAGATATGACACACGTAGAATTCTCCGAAGACAACCACAGTGGAAACTCTCAAGTTTTCTCTCCATTAATTTCGAAAGAGTCCAAGTCTCTGAGCTGTACAGCACGGCTGATAAAACGAGTGCTTTGTACAAATTGCACTTGAGGTGCACGCTGAGCTGCTTGCTCTTCCAGAGATTTTGGAAGTTAGCAAACCGTTGTCTACCTTCCTACCTTCTGCAAGTTTGCAATTGACTTCCTGGAGGTCTCCCTGCTTGAGGCTGACATATGATCCGAGATACTTGAACGCTTCTATGTTTTCAAACTCGTTTCCGATAACATCTTGTACTTTGCAGGAAAACACGCGTGTGGCAGCTGCTTTAGGTTTGCCACAGTATCTCGATTGGTGAACTTTTCGGCCATTGACTGTTTTGAACTTCCTTTCACACTTGTCACAGGTGAGGCTCGCCTCTAGTTGCTCGAACTTTGACTTGTCGACGACATTCTTTGACAAACCGGCTTTGCAGAATCTTGTTTGGTGCACTTTGCGTCCGGTAACTGTACTGAATTGCCGCTGACAGTTCTGACATCTTAAAGACTCTTGATCAGCCACCGCTGACCCACTCTCATTTTCTAGCGACTCTAAATCCGCTACTGCAGATTGTTGTTGTGAAGCTACCAACGCTGGCTTAGCCTCCGCTAAGCTTTTCAATCTGAGCTTCCGGCCATCTTGTGTTTCGAACCAGCCCGCTTTCTTTTTCGTTCCCAGCAGCACCTCCGTGCCGATGGTTAGTCGTGACTGGCTAGATGTCTCTGCCAGGAGTCCTAGTTTGCCTTTATGTGTTCCAGTGAGTATCTCCACGTTCTGTTGGATACCAGGCACTGCAACAACATTTGGGCTGTCGCATTTTACGCCCATATTCTTTGTTTTGGCCACATTAATCTTCAGACCAGCGGCTTCCGCTAGGGCCTCGATTCGATGTAGGTTTTCTTGCACCTCACTGTCTGAGACCCCCACGAGAGCAACATCATCAGCAAAATCTAAGTCAGCCACCAATCTCCCAATGTCTAATCCTCCATGCACCGAGTTAGCTAAAATGTAGTTGATGACAAGGCCGAATAGGATTGGGGACCACACATCACCCTGCCTAACGCCTGTTCTGACATCAAATAAGCGTCCCTTCTCACCTTCGGCTTTGACTCGACATTTGAATCCATCATAGCTGTTTCTTATGATGTTTATCACTTTTTGCGGCAGACCATAGTGTTTCATTATCTGGTACATCTGCTCACGATCGACAGAATCGAATGCCGCTCGAAAGTCTATGAAACAAAAGCTAATATCCAATTGAAACGCCATTGATTTCTCTATTATTTGACGCAGGGCAAAGAGTTGATCGGCGCATCCTCTGCTTTTTCTGAAGCCGCACTGCTCTTCCCTTAAGACGCGATCCACTGAATCTTGGCATCGATTGAGAGTAACGGAAGCGAACACTTTGCCTGGTACTGACAATAGAGAGATCCCTCGGTGGTTCGAACACTCTGACCTCTTTCCTTTACTCTTGTATAATGGGACAATTTCTGCTACCTTCCAGTCATCGGGCAGAACTTCCGTCGACCAACATTTATCTATGATGTCCCAGAGCCACTCGACAATACCCTTGTGTGCTTTCAACATCTCACAGGAAATGTTATCGGGTCCACTTGCCTTGCCATTCTTCAACCTGCGGACAGCTTCAAGCACTTCTTCAAATCGAATTGGGCTCAGGTCAATCGGCAAGCTTTCAGCTGCTTTTTCGGGATCCAATCTCGTACTGCAACTGAATGTTGAGGGATTCAGGAGTTGACTAAAATGTTCCGTCCAGCGTTCAAGTCGTTCCTCTTTCGTCCGTAAGTTGACGCCAGTGCTTGAAACTAATTTGGTCAACTGGGGCCTCCAGATTCGGCAAATCTGCTGTGATGCCCCAAAAACCTCCTTTAAGTTGCCTCTGTCCGCGAAGCTCTGCACTTCTTGGCCTTTGCGTTCAAGCCATGCCCGTTTGTCTGCACGTAGAGCTTTTCTGACTTCCTTACAGCAGTTTGTGAACTCTAACAGCGCCTCCGCGCTGCTGTGTTTCTTTAACTGTAGATCGGCTCGTTTCCGGATAAGTTCCAGAGAATCTGGAGAAATCCAAGGTTTGTTCACTCGCTTGTCCGGAAGGAGGCATTTCACTGCTGCTTGGTTCAGGGCTTTTCGAAAATTGTCCCAAGACTGCTCTGTATTCTCGAAATCGCCGCTCTTATCAAGATGTAACTTGACCTCCTGCGTGAATAAGTCACGCGTTGTTTCATCTTGCAGCTTTGCAGAACTGATTCTGGGCGTGAAGCATGACTTTTTAGACAAAAGTTTCATAGATACTTCCGCAATGACCAGTTCGTGATCGGTAATTGTGGTTTTCCCTCTTCTGGACCTCACATTCGTCAGACATCCTCTGTATCTCTCTGCAAACAGAATGTGATCCAGCATCTTTTTTCGACAACTCGGATCGGGAGGGTTGAAGGTGTACCGATGCACTTGTCGATGCTGGAACCATGTACCACCTACGAGCAATTTGTGTGAAGTGCAAAATGATAACAACTTTTCAGAGTTTTCATTTTCTTCACCCATTCCAAACGGGCCTCTGCAGCTCATGGTGTCATTCAACTGGTGTCCAGGTTCTGCATTGAGGTCACCGATGACACAAATACGCTCCCTATGTTTGAAACTGGAAACTAGGTCTGAAAGTTGACTCCAAAACAAATCCTTCTCTTGGAGACTAGCTTCATTCGTAGGTGCGTAGCAGACAACAATAGCTAGATTGGCTCTCCTCTGAGCCGCGAACTTGACGTAGCAAATACGTTCACTTAGAGCCACTTGTTCTTATCAATGACTTCTTTACAGCAACGCCCACTCCTCCTTGTCTCGACTTTACACCAGACAACCACGAGTCAGACAGGTAGAGCTTGTGGTCTCCGAGATCAATTTCTTGCTCCTGCAATCTCGTCTCCTGCACTCCCAGAATATCCAACTTGTATCGCGCCAGATCCATTTTCAAAGCCTCTAGAGATCCGGCTTGGGTCAGTGTTCTGACGTTTAAAGTTGCAATTCTGAGTTGGTTCCTCGGGAGATTCTTAGCACCCCTTACCCGGGACTCGGGGCCATGGTTGATTGTACTCATTGCTTTGGTGTTTGAAGGCTGAGATACGACTAGTTGCGCCACAAACTAGAAGACCAGTGCCTCGTTAGCTCGACCATGTGAGCGTAGAGCCGCAGCACATGACCTACCCCCAGGGGACACCACGTGGAGGTGAGGTTGGATTTTGTCCCCCACTACTACTACTACTACTACTACTACTACTACTACTACTACTACTACTACTACTACTACTACTACTACTACTACTACTACTACTACTACTACTACTACTACTACTACTACTACTACTACTACTACTACTACTACTACTACTACTACTACTACTACTACTACTACTACTACTACTACTACTACTACTACTACTACTACTACTACTACTACTACTACTACTACTACTACTACTACTACTACTACTACTACTACTACTACTACTACTACTACTACTACTACTACTACTACTACTACTACTACTACTACTACTACTACTACTACTACTACTACTACTACTACTACTACTACTACTACTACTACTACTACTACTACTACTACTACTACTACTACTACTACTACTACTACTACTACTACTACTACTACTACTACTACTACTACTACTACTACTACTACTACTACTACTACTACTACTACTACTACTACTACTACTACTACTACTACTATACTACTACTACTACTACTACTACTACTACTACTACTACTACTACTACTACTACTACTACTACTACTACTACTACTACTACTACTACTACTACTACTACTACTACTACTACTACTACTACTACTACTACTACTACTACTACTACTACTACTACTACTACTACTACTACTACTACTATACTACTACTACTACTACTACTACTACTACTACTACTACTACTACTACTACTACTACTACTACTACTACTACTACTACTACTACTACTACTACTACTACTACTACTACTTACTACTACTACTACTACTACTACTACTACTACTACTACTACTACTACTACTACTACTACTACTACTACTACTACTACTACTACTACTACTACTACTACTACTACTACTACTACTACTACTACTACTTACTACTACTACTACTACTATTACTACTACTACTACTACTACTACTACTACTACTACTACTACTACTACTACTACTACTACTACTACTACTACTACTACTACTACTACTACTACTACTACTACTACTACTACTACTACTACTACTACTACTACTACTACTACTACTACTACAACTACTACTACTACTACTACTACTACTACTACTACTACTACTACTACTACTACTACTACTACTACTACTACTACTACTACTACTACTACTACTACTGTTTCAACACTTTAATTCCAAATATGAAATAAAGGCACGGTTGGCAACAAATACAAATACAAATACAAACAAAACAAGAAGAGTTATTTGTTTGGTTATTCTGTGAAGTGCTGTACGACGAAATTGTTGAAGGCATTCTTTGACCCGGTTGCTGCTTTCTCCTGCAATCTGGTGAACGATACTTTGTTTCGTACACAGTCTCCTTCGATTTGACTCATCCACGTTTTCCGTTGCCCCCCAGGAGCGCGTCTGGCATGGGCGTATTGATCGGGCGGGTCCCAATCGAAGGCACTGCGGGCTAATCTTCCTGGTTCCATTCTCTGGATGTGACCGTACCATTTTATCCGTTTGAGCATGATCATCGTGGATAGTTGGGGCATTCGCGATCTTGACATAATTTCATCGTTCGTTGCTTTCTCCAGATATGACACACGTTCTCCGAAGACAACCACAGTGGAAGCTCTCAAGTTTTCTCTCCATTAATTTCGAAAGAGTCCAAGTCTCTGAGCTGTACAGCACGGCTGATAAAACGAGTGCTTTGTACAAATTGCACTTGAGGTGCACGCTGAGCTGCTTGCTCTTCCAGAGATTTTGGAAGTTAGCAAACCGTTGTCTACCTTCTGCAAGTTTGCAATTGACTTCCTGGAGGTCTCCATGCTTGAGGCTGACATATGATCCGAGATACTTGAACGCTTCTATGTTTTCAAACTCGTTTCCGATAACATCTTGTACTTTGCAGGAAAACACGCGTGTGGCAGCTGCTTTAGGTTTGCCACAGTATCTCGATTGGTGAACTTTTCGGCCATTGACTGTTTTGAACTTCCTTTCACACTTGTCACAGGTGAGGCTCGCCTCTAGTTGCTCGAACTTTGACTTGTCGACGACATTCTTTGACAAACCGGCTTTGCAGAATCTTGTTTGGTGCACTTTGCGTCCGGTAACTGTACTGAATTGCCGCTGACAGTTCTGACATCTTAAAGACTCTTGATCAGCCACCGCTGACCCACTCTCATTTTCTAGCGACTCTAAATCCGCTACTGCAGATTGTTGTTGTGAAGCTACCAACGCTGGCTTAGCCTCCGCTAAGCTTTTCAATCTGAGCTTCCGGCCATCTTGTGTTTCGAACCAGCCCGCTTTCTTTTTCGTTCCCAGCAGCACCTCCGTGCCGATGGTTAGTCGTGACTGGCTAGATGTCTCTGCCAGGAGTCCTAGTTTGCCTTTATGTGTTCCAGTGAGTATCTCCACGTTCTGTTGGATACTAGGCACTGCAACAACATTTGGGCTGTCGTATTTTACGCCCATATTCTTTGTTTTGGTCACATTAATCTTCAGACCAGCGGCTTCCGCTAGGGCCTCGATTCGATGTAGGTTTTCTTGCACCTCACTGTCTGAGACCCCCACGAGAGCAACATCATCAGCAAAATCTAAGTCAGCCACCAATTGACTCGACATTTGAATCCATCATAGCTGTTTCTTATGATGTTTATCACTTTTTGCGGCAGACCATAGTGTTTCATTATCTGGTACATCTGCTCACGATCGACAGAATCGAATGCCGCTCGAAAGTCTATGAAACAAAAGCTAATATCCAATTGAAACGCCATTGATTTCTCTATTATTTGACGCAGGGCAAAGAGTTGATCGGCGCATCCTCTGCTTTTTCTGAAGCCGCACTGCTCTTCCCTTAAGACGCGATCCACTGAATCTTTGCATCGATTGAGAGTAACGACTACTACTACTACTACTACTACTACTACTACTACTACTACTACTACTACTACTACTACTACTACTACTACTACTACTACTACTACTACTACTATTACTACTACTACTACTACTACTACTACTACTACTACTACTACTACTACTACTACTACTACTACTACTACTACTACTACTACTACTACTACTACTACTACTACTACTACTACTACTACTACTACTACTACTACTACTACTACTACTACTACTACTACTACTACTACTACTACTACTACTACTACTACTACTACTACTACTACTACTACTACTACTACTACTACTACTACTACTACTGTTTCAACACTTTAATTCCAAATATGAAATAAAGGCACGGTTGGCAACAAATACAAACAAAACACGAAGAGTAATTTGTTTGGTTATTCTGTGAAGTGCTGTACGACGAAATTGTTGAAGGCATTCTTTGACCCGGTTGCTGCTTTCTCCTGCAATCTGGTGAACGATACTTTGTTTCGTACACAGTCTCCTTCGATTTGACTCATCCACGTTTTCCGTTGCCCCCAGGAGCGCGTCTAGCATGGACGTATTGATCGGGCGGGTCCCAATCGAAGGCACTGCGGGCTAATCTTCCTGGTTCCATTCTCTGGATGTGTCCGTACCATTTTATCCGTTTGAGCATGATCATCGTGGATAGTTGGGCCATTCGTGATCTTGACATAATTTCTTCGTTCGCTGCTTTCTCCAGATATGACACACGTAGAATTCTCCGAAGACAACCACAGTGGAAACTCTCAAGTTTTCTCTCCATTAATTTCGAAAGAGTCCAAGTCTCTGAGCTGTACAGCACGGCTGATAAAACGAGTGCTTTTTACAAATTGCAAGTTAGCAAACCGTCGTCTACCTTCTGCAAGTTTGCAATTGACTTCCTGCAGGTCTCCATGCTTGAGGCTGACATATGATCCGAGATACTTGAACGCTTCTATGTTTTCAAACTCGTTTCCGAGAACATCTTGTACTTTGCAGGAAAACAGGCGTGTGGCAACTGCTTTAGTTTTGCCACAGTATCTCGATTGGTGAACTTTTCGGCCATTGACTGTTTTGAACTTTCTTTCACACTTGTCACAGGTAAGGCTCGCCTCTAGTTGCTCGAACTTTGAGTTGTCGACGACATTCTTTGACAAACCGGCTTTGCAGAATCTTGTTTGGTGCACTTTGCGTCCGGTAACTGTACTGAATTGCCGCTGACAATTCTGACATCTTAAAGACTCTTGGTCAGCCACCACTGGCCGACTCTCATTTTCTAGCGACTCTATATCCGCTACTGCAGATTGTTGTTGTGAAGCTACCAACGCTGGCTTAGCCTCCGCTAAGCTTTTCAATCTGAGCTTCCGGCCATCTTGTGTTTCGAACCAGCCCGCTTTCTTTTTCGTTCCCAGCAGCACCTCCGTGCCGATGGTTAGTTGCCTTTATGTGTTCCAGTGAGTATCTCCACGTTCTGTTGGATACTAGGCACTGCAACAACATTTGGGCTGTCGCATTTTACGCCCATATTCTTTGTTTTGGCCACATTAATCTTCAGACCAGCGGCTTCCGCTAGGGCCTCGATTCGATGTAGGTTTTCTTGCACCTCACTGTCTGAGACCCCCACGAGAGCAACATCATCAGCAAAATCTAAGTCAGCCACCAATCTCCCAATGTCTAATCCTCCATGCACCGAGTTCCCTTCTCACCTTTGGCTTTGACTCGACATTTGAATCCATCATAGCTGTTTCTTATGATGTTTATCACTTTTTGCGGCAGACCATAGTGTTTGCTCACGATCGACAGAATCGAATGCCGCTCGAAAGTCTATGAAACAAAAGCTAATATCCAATTGAAACGCCATTGATTTCTCTATTATTTGACGAAGGGCAAAGAGTTAATCGGCGCATACTACTACTACTACTACTACTACTACTACTACTACTACTACTACTACTACTACTACTACTACTACTACTACTACTCCTACTACTACTACTATTACTACTACTACTGTTTCAACACTTTAATTCCAAATATGAAATAAAGGCACGGTTGGCAACAAATACAAATACAAATACAAATACAAACAAAACAAGAAGAGTTATTTGTTTATTTGTTTGGTTATTCTGTGAAGTGCTGTACGACGAAATTGTTGAAGGCATTCTTTGACCCGGTTGCTGCTTTCTCCTGCAATCTGGTGAACGATACTTTGTTTCGTACACAGTCTCCTTCGATTTGACTCATCCACGTTTTCCGTTGCCCCCCAGGAGCGCGTCTGGCATGGGCGTATTGATCGGGCGGGTCCCAATCGAAGGCACTGCGGGCTA
This sequence comes from Convolutriloba macropyga, assembly GCF_964194025.1. Taxonomy (NCBI): domain Eukaryota; kingdom Metazoa; phylum Xenacoelomorpha; order Acoela; family Convolutidae; genus Convolutriloba; species Convolutriloba macropyga. The sequence continues at coordinate 57,346,254 of NC_134479.1, forward strand.
ATCTTCCTGGTTCCATTCTCTGGATGTGACCGTACCATTTTATCCGTTTGAGCATGATCATCGTGGATAGTTGGGGCATTCGCGATCTTGACATAATTTCATCGTTCGTTGCTTTCTCCAGATATGACACACGTAGAATTCTCCGAAGACAACCACAGTGGAAACTCTCAAGTTTTCTCTCCATTAATTTCGAAAGAGTCCAAGTCTCTGAGCTGTACAGCACGGCTGATAAAACGAGTGCTTTGTACAAATTGCACTTGAGGTGCACGCTGAGCTGCTTGCTCTTCCAGAGATTTTGGAAGTTAGCAAACCGTTGTCTACCTTCCTACCTTCTGCAAGTTTGCAATTGACTTCCTGGAGGTCTCCCTGCTTGAGGCTGACATATGATCCGAGATACTTGAACGCTTCTATGTTTTCAAACTCGTTTCCGATAACATCTTGTACTTTGCAGGAAAACACGCGTGTGGCAGCTGCTTTAGGTTTGCCACAGTATCTCGATTGGTGAACTTTTCGGCCATTGACTGTTTTGAACTTCCTTTCACACTTGTCACAGGTGAGGCTCGCCTCTAGTTGCTCGAACTTTGACTTGTCGACGACATTCTTTGACAAACCGGCTTTGCAGAATCTTGTTTGGTGCACTTTGCGTCCGGTAACTGTACTGAATTGCCGCTGACAGTTCTGACATCTTAAAGACTCTTGATCAGCCACCGCTGACCCACTCTCATTTTCTAGCGACTCTAAATCCGCTACTGCAGATTGTTGTTGTGAAGCTACCAACGCTGGCTTAGCCTCCGCTAAGCTTTTCAATCTGAGCTTCCGGCCATCTTGTGTTTCGAACCAGCCCGCTTTCTTTTTCGTTCCCAGCAGCACCTCCGTGCCGATGGTTAGTCGTGACTGGCTAGATGTCTCTGCCAGGAGTCCTAGTTTGCCTTTATGTGTTCCAGTGAGTATCTCCACGTTCTGTTGGATACCAGGCACTGCAACAACATTTGGGCTGTCGCATTTTACGCCCATATTCTTTGTTTTGGCCACATTAATCTTCAGACCAGCGGCTTCCGCTAGGGCCTCGATTCGATGTAGGTTTTCTTGCACCTCACTGTCTGAGACCCCCACGAGAGCAACATCATCAGCAAAATCTAAGTCAGCCACCAATCTCCCAATGTCTAATCCTCCATGCACCGAGTTAGCTAAAATGTAGTTGATGACAAGGCCGAATAGGATTGGGGACCACACATCACCCTGCCTAACGCCTGTTCTGACATCAAATAAGCGTCCCTTCTCACCTTCGGCTTTGACTCGACATTTGAATCCATCATAGCTGTTTCTTATGATGTTTATCACTTTTTGCGGCAGACCATAGTGTTTCATTATCTGGTACATCTGCTCACGATCGACAGAATCGAATGCCGCTCGAAAGTCTATGAAACAAAAGCTAATATCCAATTGAAACGCCATTGATTTCTCTATTATTTGACGCAGGGCAAAGAGTTGATCGGCGCATCCTCTGCTTTTTCTGAAGCCGCACTGCTCTTCCCTTAAGACGCGATCCACTGAATCTTGGCATCGATTGAGAGTAACGGAAGCGAACACTTTGCCTGGTACTGACAATAGAGAGATCCCTCGGTGGTTCGAACACTCTGACCTCTTTCCTTTACTCTTGTATAATGGGACAATTTCTGCTACCTTCCAGTCATCGGGCAGAACTTCCGTCGACCAACATTTATCTATGATGTCCCAGAGCCACTCGACAATACCCTTGTGTGCTTTCAACATCTCACAGGAAATGTTATCGGGTCCACTTGCCTTGCCATTCTTCAACCTGCGGACAGCTTCAAGCACTTCTTCAAATCGAATTGGGCTCAGGTCAATCGGCAAGCTTTCAGCTGCTTCTTCGGGATCCAATCTCGTACTGCAACTGAATGTTGAGGGATTCAGGAGTTGACTAAAATGTTCCGTCCAGCGTTCAAGTCGTTCCTCTTTCGTCCGTAAGTTGACGCCAGTGCTTGAAACTAATTTGGTCAACTGGGGCCTCCAGATTCGGCAAATCTGCTGTGATGCCCCAAAAACCTCCTTTAAGTTGCCTCTGTCCGCGAAGCTCTGCACTTCTTGGCCTTTGCGTTCAAGCCATGCCCGTTTGTCTGCACGTAGAGCTTTTCTGACTTCCTTACAGCAGTTTGTGAACTCTAACAGCGCCTCCGCGCTGCTGTGTTTCTTTAACTGTAGATCGGCTCGTTTCCGGATAAGTTCCAGAGAATCTGGAGAAATCCAAGGTTTGTTCACTCGCTTGTCCGGAAGGAGGCATTTCACTGCTGCTTGGTTCAGGGCTTTTCGAAAATTGTCCCAAGACTGCTCTGTATTCTCGAAATCGCCGCTCTTATCAAGATGTAACTTGACCTCCTGCGTGAATAAGTCACGCGTTGTTTCATCTTGCAGCTTTGCAGAACTGATTCTGGGCGTGAAGCATGACTTTTTAGACAAAAGTTTCATAGATACTTCCGCAATGACCAGTTCGTGATCGGTAATTGTGGTTTTCCCTCTTCTGGACCTCACATTCGTCAGACATCCTCTGTATCTCTCTGCAAACAGAATGTGATCCAGCATCTTTTTTCGACAACTCGGATCGGGAGGGTTGAAGGTGTACCGATGCACTTGTCGATGCTGGAACCATGTACCACCTACGAGCAATTTGTGTGAAGTGCAAAATGATAACAACTTTTCAGAGTTTTCATTTTCTTCACCCATTCCAAACGGGCCTCTGCAGCTCATGGTGTCATTCAACTGGTGTCCAGGTTCTGCATTGAGGTCACCGATGACACAAATACGCTCCCTATGTTTGAAACTGGAAACTAGGTCTGAAAGTTGACTCCAAAACAAATCCTTCTCTTGGAGACTAGCTTCATTCGTAGGTGCGTAGCAGACAACAATAGCTAGATTGGCTCTCCTCTGAGCCGCGAACTTGACGTAGCAAATACGTTCACTTAGAGCCACTTGTTCTTATCAATGACTTCTTTACAGCAACGCCCACTCCTCCTTGTCTCGACTTTACACCAGACAACCACGAGTCAGACAGGTAGAGCTTGTGGTCTCCGAGATCAATTTCTTGCTCCTGCAATCTCGTCTCCTGCACTCCCAGAATATCCAACTTGTATCGCGCCAGATCCATTTTCAAAGCCTCTAGAGATCCGGCTTGGGTCAGTGTTCTGACGTTTAAAGTTGCAATTCTGAGTTGGTTCCTCGGGAGATTCTTAGCACCCCTTACCCGGGACTCGGGGCCATGGTTGATTGTACTCATTGCTTTGGTGTTTGAAGGCTGAGATACGACTAGTTGCGCCACAAACTAGAAGACCAGTGCCTCGTTAGCTCGACCATGTGAGCGTAGAGCCGCAGCACATGACCTACCCCCAGGGGACACCACGTGGAGGTGAGGTTGGATTTTGTCCCCCACTACTACTACTACTACTACTACTACTACTACTACTACTACTACTACTACTACTACTACTACTACTACTACTACTACTACTACTACTACTACTACTACTACTACTACTACTACTACTAATACTACTACTACTACTACTACTACTACTACTACTACTACTACTACTACTACTACTACTACTACTACTACTACTACTACTACTACTACTACTACTACTACTACTACTACTACTACTACTACTACTACTACTACTACTACTACTACTACTACTACTACTACTACTACTACTACTACTACTACTACTACTACTACTACTACTACTACTACTACTACTACTACTACTACTACTACTACTACTACTACTACTACTACTACTACTACTACTACTACTACTACTACTACTACTACTACTACTACTACTACTACTACTACTACTACTACTACTACTACTACTACTACTACTACTACTACTACTACTACTACTACTACTACTACTACTACTACTACTACTACTACTACTACTACTACTAACTACTACTACTACTACTACTACTACTACTACTACTACTACTACTACTACTACTACTACTACTACTACTACTACTACTACTACTACTACTACTACTAACTACTACTACTACTACTACTACTACTACTACTACTACTACTACTACTACTACTACTACTACTACTACTACTACTACTACTACTACTACTACTACTACTACTACTACTACTACTACTACTACTACTACTACTACTACTACTACTACTACTACTACTACTACTACTACTACTACTACTACTACTACTACTACTACTACTACTACTACTACTACTACTACTACTACTACTACTACTACTACTACTACTACTACTACTACTACTACTACTACTACTACTACTACTACTACTACTACTACTACTACTACTACTACTACTACTACTACTACTACTACTACTACTACTACTACTACTACTACTACTACTACTACTACTACTACTACTACTACTACTACTACTACTACTACTACTACTACTACTACTACTACTACTACTACTACTACTACTACTACTACTACTACTACTACTACTACTACTACTACTACTACTACTACTACTACTACTACTACTACTACTACTACTACTACTACTACTACTACTACTACTACTACTACTACTACTACTACTACTGTTTCAACACTTTAATTCCAAATATGAAATAAAGGCTGGCAACAAATACAAATACAAATACAAACAAAACAAGAAGAGTTATTTGTTTGGTTATTCTGTGAAGTGCTGTACGACGAAATTGTTGAAGGCATTCTTTGACCCGGTTGCTGCTTTCTCCTGCAATCTGGTGAACGATACTTTGTTTCGTACACAGTCTCCTTCGATTTGACTCATCCACGTTTTCCGTTGCCCCCCAGGAGCGCGTCTGGCATGGGCGTATTGATCGGGCGGGTCCCAATCGAAGGCACTGCGGGCTAATCTTCCTGGTTCCATTCTCTGGATGTGACCGTACCATTTTATCCGTTTGAGCATGATCATCGTGGATAGTTGGGGCATTCGCGATCTTGACATAATTTCATCGTTCGTTGCTTTCTCCAGATATGACACACGTAGAATTCTCCGAAGACAACCACAGTGGAAGCTCTCAAGTTTTCTCTCCATTAATTTCGAAAGAGTCCAAGTCTCTGAGCTGTACAGCACGGCTGATAAAACGAGTGCTTTGTACAAATTGCACTTGAGGTGCACGCTGAGCTGCTTGCTCTTCCAGAGATTTTGGAAGTTAGCAAACCGTTGTCTACCTTCTGCAAGTTTGCAATTGACTTCCTGGAGGTCTCCATGCTTGAGGCTGACATATGATCCGAGATACTTGAACGCTTCTATGTTTTCAAACTCGTTTCCGATAACATCTTGTACTTTGCAGGAAAACACGCGTGTGGCAGCTGCTTTAGGTTTGCCACAGTATCTCGATTGGTGAACTTTTCGGCCATTGACTGTTTTGAACTTCCTTTCACACTTGTCACAGGTGAGGCTCGCCTCTAGTTGCTCGAACTTTGACTTGTCGACGACATTCTTTGACAAACCGGCTTTGCAGAATCTTGTTTGGTGCACTTTGCGTCCGGTAACTGTACTGAATTGCCGCTGACAGTTCTGACATCTTAAAGACTCTTGATCAGCCACCGCTGACCCACTCTCATTTTCTAGCGACTCTAAATCCGCTACTGCAGATTGTTGTTGTGAAGCTACCAACGCTGGCTTAGCCTCCGCTAAGCTTTTCAATCTGAGCTTCCGGCCATCTTGTGTTTCGAACCAGCCCGCTTTCTTTTTCGTTCCCAGCAGCACCTCCGTGCCGATGGTTAGTCGTGACTGGCTAGATGTCTCTGCCAGGAGTCCTAGTTTGCCTTTATGTGTTCCAGTGAGTATCTCCACGTTCTGTTGGATACTAGGCACTGCAACAACATTTGGGCTGTCGTATTTTACGCCCATATTCTTTGTTTTGGTCACATTAATCTTCAGACCAGCGGCTTCCGCTAGGGCCTCGATTCGATGTAGGTTTTCTTGCACCTCACTGTCTGAGACCCCCACGAGAGCAACATCATCAGCAAAATCTAAGTCAGCCACCAATTGACTCGACATTTGAATCCATCATAGCTGTTTCTTATGATGTTTATCACTTTTTGCGGCAGACCATAGTGTTTCATTATCTGGTACATCTGCTCACGATCGACAGAATCGAATGCCGCTCGAAAGTCTATGAAACAAAAGCTAATATCCAATTGAAACGCCATTGATTTCTCTATTATTTGACGCAGGGCAAAGAGTTGATCGGCGCATCCTCTGCTTTTTCTGAAGCCGCACTGCTCTTCCCTTAAGACGCGATCCACTGAATCTTTGCATCGATTGAGAGTAACGACTACTACTACTACTACTACTACTACTACTACTACTACTACTACTACTACTACTACTACTACTACTACTACTACTACTACTACTACTACTACTACTACTACTACTACTACTACTACTACTACTACTACTACTACTACTACTACTACTACTACTACTACTACTACTACTACTACTACTACTACTACTACTACTACTACTACTACTACTACTACTACTACTACTACTACTACTACTACTACTACTACTACTACTACTACTACTACTACTACTACTACTACTACTACTACTACTACTACTACTACTACTACTACTACTACTACTACTACTACTACTACTACTACTACTACTGTTTCAACACTTTAATTCCAAATATGAAATAAAGGCACGGTTGGCAACAAATACAAACAAAACACGAAGAGTAATTTGTTTGGTTATTCTGTGAAGTGCTGTACGACGAAATTGTTGAAGGCATTCTTTGACCCGGTTGCTGCTTTCTCCTGCAATCTGGTGAACGATACTTTGTTTCGTACACAGTCTCCTTCGATTTGACTCATCCACGTTTTCCGTTGCCCCCAGGAGCGCGTCTAGCATGGACGTATTGATCGGGCGGGTCCCAATCGAAGGCACTGCGGGCTAATCTTCCTGGTTCCATTCTCTGGATGTGTCCGTACCATTTTATCCGTTTGAGCATGATCATCGTGGATAGTTGGGCCATTCGTGATCTTGACATAATTTCTTCGTTCGCTGCTTTCTCCAGATATGACACACGTAGAATTCTCCGAAGACAACCACAGTGGAAACTCTCAAGTTTTCTCTCCATTAATTTCGAAAGAGTCCAAGTCTCTGAGCTGTACAGCACGGCTGATAAAACGAGTGCTTTTTACAAATTGCAAGTTAGCAAACCGTCGTCTACCTTCTGCAAGTTTGCAATTGACTTCCTGCAGGTCTCCATGCTTGAGGCTGACATATGATCCGAGATACTTGAACGCTTCTATGTTTTCAAACTCGTTTCCGAGAACATCTTGTACTTTGCAGGAAAACAGGCGTGTGGCAACTGCTTTAGTTTTGCCACAGTATCTCGATTGGTGAACTTTTCGGCCATTGACTGTTTTGAACTTTCTTTCACACTTGTCACAGGTAAGGCTCGCCTCTAGTTGCTCGAACTTTGAGTTGTCGACGACATTCTTTGACAAACCGGCTTTGCAGAATCTTCGTCCGGTAACTGTACTGAATTGCCGCTGACAATTCTGACATCTTAAAGACTCTTGGTCAGCCACCACTGGCCGACTCTCATTTTCTAGCGAATCTGAATCTGCTACCGCAGATTGTTGTTGTGAAGCTACCAACGCTGGTTTAGCCACCGCTAAGCTTTTCAATCTTAGCTTCCGGCCATCTTGTGTTTCGAACCAGCCCGCTTTCTTTTTCGTTCCCAGCAGCACCTCCGTGCTGATGGTTAGTCGTGACTGGCTAGATGTCTCTGCCAGGAGTCCTAGTTTGCCTTTATGTGTTCTAGTGAGTATCTCCACGTTCTGTTGGATATTAGGCACTGCAACAACATTTGGGCTGTCGCATTTTACGCCCATACTCTTTGTTTTGGCCACATTAATCTTCGGACCAGCGGCTTCCGCAAGGGCCTCGATTCGATGTAGGTTTTCTTGCACCTCACTGTCTGAGACCCCCACGAGAGCAACATCATCAGCAAAATCTAAGTCAGCCACCAGTCTCCCAATGTCTAATCCTCCATGCACCGAGTTAGCCAAAATGTATTTGATGACAAGGCCGAATAGGATTGGGGACCACACATCACCCTGCCTAACGCCCGTTCTGACATCAAATAAGCGTCCTTTCTCACCTTCGGCTTTGACTCGACATTTGAATCCATCATAGCTGTTTCTTATGATGTTTATCACTTTTTGCGGAAGACCATAGTGTTTCATTATCTGGTACATCTGCTCACGATCGACAGAATCGAATGCCGCTCGAAAGTCTATGAAACAAAAGCTAATATCCAATTGAAACGCCATTGATTTCTCTATTATTTGACGCAGGGCAAAGAGTTGATCGGCGCATCCTCTGCTTTTTCTGAAGCCGCACTGCTCTTCCCTTAAGACGCGGTCCACTGAATCTTTGCATCGATTGAGAATAACGGAAGCGAACACTTTGCCTGGTACTGACAATAGAGATCCCTCGGTGGTTCGAACACTCTGACCTCTTTCCTTTACTCTTGTATAATGGGACAATTTCTGCTACCTTCCAGTCATCGGGCAGAACTTCCGTCGACCAACACTTATCTATGATGTCCCAGAGCCACTCGACAATACCCTTGTGTGCTTTCAACATCTCACAGGAAATGTTATCGGGTCCACTTGCCTTGCCATTCTTCAACCTGCGGACAGCTTCAAGCACTTCTTCAAATCGACTTGGGCTCAGGTCAATCGACAAGCTTTCAGCTGCTTCTTCGGGATCCAATCTCGTACTGCAACTGGATGTTGAGGGATTCAGGAGTTGACTAGAATGTTCCGTCCAGCGTTCAAGTCGTTCCTCTTTCGTCCGTAGGTTGACGCCAGTGCTTGAAACTAATTTGGTCAACTGGGGACTCCAGTTTCGGCAAATCTGCTGTGATGCCCCAAAAACCTCCTTCAAGTTGCCTCTGTCCGCAAAGCTCTGCGTTTCTTGGCCTTTGCGTTCAAGCCATGCCCGTTTGTCTGCACGTAGAGCTTTTCTGACTTCCTTACAGCAGTTTGTGAACTCTAACAACGCCACCGCGCTGCTGTGTTTCTTAAGTTCCAGAGAATCTGGAGAAATCCAAGGTTTGTTCACTCGCTTGTCCGGAAGGAGGCATTTCACTGCTGCTTGGTTCAGGGCTTTTCGAAAATTGTCCCAAGACTGCTCTGTACTCTCGAAATCGCCGCTCTTATCAAGATGTAACTTGACCTCCTGCGTGAATAAGTCACGCGTTGTTTCATCTTGCAGCTTTGCAGAACTGATTCTGGGCGTGAAACATGGCTTTTTAGACAAAAGTTTCTTAGATACTTCCGCAATGACCAGTTCATGATCGGTAATTGTGGTTTTCCCTCTTCTGGTCCTCACATTCGTCAGACATCCTCTGTATCTCTCTGCGACTCCAAAACAAATCCTTCTCTTGGAGACTAGCTTCATTCGTAGGTGCGTAGCAGACAACAACAGCTAGATTGGCTCTCCTCCGAGCCGCGAACTTATCGTAGCAAATACGTTCACTTAGATCCACTTGTTCTACGATGCTGTTTATCAATGACTTCTTTACAGCAACGCCCACTCCTCCTTGTCTCGACTTTACACCAGACAACCACGAGTCAGACAGGTAGAGCTTGTGGTCTCCGAGATCAATTTCTTACTCCTGCAATCTCGTCTCCTGCACTCCCAGAATATCCAACTTGTATTGCGCCAGATCCATTTTCAAAGCCTCTAAAGATCCGGCTTGGGTCAGTGTTCTTACGTTTAAAGTTGCAATTCTGAGTTGGTTCCTCGGGAGATTCTTAGCACCCCTTACCCGGGACTCGGGGCCATGGTTGAATGCAGTAGTAGTAGTAGTATAACTACTACTACTACTACTACTACTACTACTACTACTACTACTACTACTACTACTACTACTACTACTACTACTACTACTACTACTACTACTACTACTACTACTACTACTACTACTACTACTACTACTACTACTACTACTACTACTACTACTACTACTACTACTACTACTACTACTACTACTACTACTACTACTACTACTACTACTACTACTACTACTACTACTACTACTACTACTACTACTACTACTACTACTACTACTACTACTACTACTACTACTACTACTACTACTACTACTACTACTACTACTACTACTACTACTACTACTACTACTACTACTACTACTACTACTACTACTACTACTACTACTACTACTACTACTACTACTACTACTACTACTACTACTACTACTACTACTACTACTACTACTACTACTACTACTACTACTACTACTACTACTACTACTACTACTACTACTACTACTACTACTACTACTACTACTACTACTACTACTACTACTACTACTACTACTACTACTACTACTACTACTACTACTACTACTACTACTACTACTACTGTTTCAACACTTTAATTCCAAATATGAAATAAAGGCACGGTTGGCAACAAATACAAATACAAATACAAATACAAACAAAACAAGAAGAGTTATTTGTTTGGTTATTCTGTGAAGTGCTGTACGACGAAATTGTTAAAGGCATTCTTTGACCCGGTTGCTGCTTTCTCCTGCAATCTGGTGAACGATACTTTGTTTCGTACACAGTCTCCTTCGATTTGACTCATCCACGTTTTCCGTTGCCCCCCAGGAGCGCGTCTGGCATGGGCGTATTGATCGGGCGGGTCCCAATCGAAGGCACTGCGGGCTAATCTTCCTGGTTCCATTCTCTGGATGTGACCGTACCATTTTATCCGTTTGAGCATGATCATCGTGGATAGTTGGGGCATTCGCGATCTTGACATAATTTCATCGTTCGTTGCTTTCTCCAGATATGACACACGTAGAATTCTCCGAAGACAACCACAGTGGAAACTCTCAAGTTTTCTCTCCATTAATTTCGAAAGAGTCCAAGTCTCTGAGCTGTACAGCACGGCTGATAAAACGAGTGCTTTGTACAAATTGCACTTGAGGTGCACGCTGAGCTGCTTGCTCTTCCAGAGATTTTGGAAGTTAGCAAACCGTTGTCTACCTTCTGCAAGTTTGCAATTGACTTCCTGGAGGTCTCCATGCTTGAGGCTGACATATGATCCGAGATACTTGAACGCTTCTATGTTTTCAAACTCGTTTCCGATAACATCTTGTACTTTGCAGGAAAACACGCGTGTGGCAGCTGCTTTAGGTTTGCCACAGTATCTCGATTGGTGAACTTTTCGGCCATTGACTGTTTTGAACTTCCTTTCACACTTGTCACAGGTGAGGCTCGCCTCTAGTTGCTCGAACTTTGACTTGTCGACGACATGCTTTGACAAACCGGCTTTGCAGAATCTTGTTTGGTGCACTTTGCGTCCGGTAACTGTACTGAATTGCCGCTGACAGTTCTGACATCTTAAAGACTCTTGATCAGCCACCGCTGACCCACTCTCATTTTCTAGCGACTCTAAATCCGCTACTGCAGATTGTTGTTGTGAAGCTACCAACGCTGGCTTAGCCTCCGCTAAGCTTTTCAATCTGAGCTTCCGGCCATCTTGTGTTTCGAACCAGCCCGCTTTCTTTTTCGTTCCCAGCAGCACCTCCGTGCCGATGGTTAGTCGTGACTGGCTAGATGTCTCTGCCAGGAGTCCTAGTTTGCCTTTATGTGTTCCAGTGAGTATCTCCACGTTCTGTTGGATACTAGGCACTGCAACAACATTTGGGCTGTCGCATTTTACGCCCATATTCTTTGTTTTGGCCACATTAATCTTCAGACCAGCGGCTTCCGCTAGGGCCTCGATTCGATGTAGGTTTTCTTGCACCTCACTGTCTGAGACCCCCACGAGAGCAACATCATCAGCAAAATCTAAGTCAGCCACCAATCTCCCAATGTCTAATCCTCCATGCACCGAGTTAGCTAAAATGTAGTTGATGACAAGGCCGAATAGGATTGGGGACCACACATCACCCTGCCTAACGCCTGTTCTGACATCAAATAAGCGTCCCTTCTCACCTTCGGCTTTGACTCGACATTTGAATCCATCATAGCTGTTTCTTATGATGTTTATCACTTTTTGCGGCAGACCATAGTGTTTCATTATCTGGTACATCTGCTCACGATCGACAGAATCGAATGCCGCTCGAAAGTCTATGAAACAAAAGCTAATATCCAATTGAAACGCCATTGATTTCTCTATTATTTGACGCAGGGCAAAGAGTTGATCGGCGCATCCTCTGCTTTTTCTGAAGCCGCACTGCTCTTCCCTTAAGACGCGATCCACTGAATCTTTGCATCGATTGAGAGTAACGGAAGCGAACACTTTGCCTGGTACTGACAATAGAGAGATCTCTCGGTGGTTCGAACACTCTGACCTCTTTCCTTTACTCTTGTATAATGGGACAATTTCTGCTACCTTCCAGTCATCGGGCAGAACTTCCGTCGACCAACATTTATCTATGATGTCCCAGAGCCACTCGACAATACCCTTGTGTGCTTTCAACATCTCACAGGAAATGTTATCGGGTCCACTTGCCTTGCCATTCTTCAACCTGCGGACAGCTTCAAGCACTTCTTCAAATCGAATTTCAAATCGAATTGGGCTCAGGTCAATCGGCAAGCTTTCAGCTGCTTCTTCGGGATCCAATCTCGTACTGCAACTGAATGTTGAGGGATTCAGGAGTTGACTAAAATGTTCCGTCCAGCGTTCAAGTCGTTCCTCTTTCGTCCGTAAGTTGACGCCAGTGCTTGAAACTAATTTGGTCAACTGGGGCCTCCAGATTCGGCAAATCTGCTGTGATGCCCCAAAAACCTCCTTTAAGTTGCCTCTGTCCGCGAAGCTCTGCACTTCTTGGCCTTTGCGTTCAAGCCATGCCCGTTTGTCTGCACGTAGAGCTTTTCTGACTTCCTTACAGCAGTTTGTGAACTCTAACAGCGCCTCCGCGCTGCTGTGTTTCTTTAACTGTAGATCGGCTCGTTTCCGGATAAGTTCCAGAGAATCTGGAGAAATCCAAGGTTTGTTCACTCGCTTGTCCGGAAGGAGGCATTTCACTGCTGCTTGGTTCAGGGCTTTTCGAAAATTGTCCCAAGACTGCTCTGTATTCTCGAAATCGCCGCTCTTATCAAGATGTAACTTGACCTCCTGCGTGAATAAGTCACGCGTTGTTTCATCTTGCAGCTTTGCAGAACTGATTCTGGGCGTGAAGCATGACTTTTTAGACAAAAGTTTCATAGATACTTCCGCAATGACCAGTTCGTGATCGGTAATTGTGGTTTTCCCTCTTCTGGACCTCACATTCGTCAGACATCCTCTGTATCTCTCTGCAAACAGAATGTGATCCAGCATCTTTTTTCGACAACTCGGATCGGGAGGGTTGAAGGTGTACCGATGCACTTGTCGATGCTGGAACCATGTACCACCTACGAGCAATTTGTGTGAAGTGCAAAATGATAACAACTTTTCAGAGTTATCTTTGCAAAATGACAACTTTTCAGTGCAAAATGATAACTACTACTACTACTACTACTACTACTACTACTACTACTACTACTACTACTACTACTACTACTACTACTACTACTACTACTACTACTATTACTACTACTACTACTACTATTGGTTACAGTAACACCAATGTCGAACTTTAGTAGCTTTCGTTAAATCCGGTGAGAGGAACTGACCATGTGCTTTGAACAGAGCGTTTCTAACATGGGAATTTTTTTCCTCAGAAAACAGGTTTTGAGAATATCAAAGTTATTCATGTTTTCAACAAGTCATAGTTGGTTAAAACTGTACGACCATTAAGATGATCTATGGAAACAATACACAATAACCAGTAGTTGACTGCCCAAAAAAGGTGCTGGAATACGCATATGATATCAATTTAGTACGACAAAATTAACGAGTTTCAACTGAGTAGTTTTTAAAGGCTCTTTCATGCTGCTATTCAGGTCGTTTTGCATGTCAAAACTGCCTCTCTGATTGGTAATAGATATCTATGGTGTTTTATTCTCTAAATATGTTCTCTTCGGGGTTTGGGATTACCCTATATGTCACCCCGTGCTGTCGAAATTGGTATGAGTTGTACCAATTTTACTGAAATTGGATTACCAAAATCGGTATCTCATGCTCCAATTTTGCTCAGGTTACTGTTTCACGTACAATGATGAGGTACAATTAAAAGTTACTATAAATAGAGGGTGACAGATTTCAACAAGTCAACATGGCTGCGATACAGCGTAGCCTTAAATTTATCTTGTCATGCTATTCTAATTTCACTGTTTGACTCGACTTTAACTTTATTTTGTAGCCTGAAGCGTAGCCTCAACATCGCCGGCCCTGTTTTCCACTGCGAAAACATCTCTTCTAGGTTGTACGAGGCCGAGCTTCACAAATGGATTATTGTTACTCCGTATTTTGTTCGAATTTTCGGTGATCCAATCACACCGTCGGACCTATTGATGGCCTTTGCAATTCAACCCAGTTTATAATATTCTCAATTATCGCTGTCTTTGATTAATCAAACAAGATGGCCTTCTTTAACATTTCGTTCACTATAGATCGGCATTTTTTCCAGTTATTTAACGCTGGCAGATACTCTATACGAAATATGTACCATGTGCGATTTGCAAAGGCTTGGGTTTGCTGAAAAAGTTTTCGATGATTGACAAAATTTTTTTGCCAATAATAGATAGGGTAAGCAAACATCCAAACTGACTGCATTCAACAGTCGTGCGTTCAATGTCTGCTCAAGGATACATATCATTGTTGAAATAACGTCCTCGATGACTGATCTGTTACCAACACCGCATATAGTGCTCTGCTTCAATTTCTTACACAAATTTCTCAAAAACCTCAAAAGTGAGGTGCAGCGGGTGGTTTGAACCGCTATCTGATTCCATGTTGAATCAGATGTTCCTAGATCCGTTCTTTGTTCCGTAGAGCAACATACATTGCAAACTCTATTTCAGCTCTAACTAATATCTTCCCGTTGTCGCTGATGATTTGTTCCTTCGAGCAATAAATCGTATAATTGCAATGTAACAACTATGTGTGTCCAATTTGGTACAGTTTCATCATATACTGCTCTCATAGTTAGACATGTGAACGGACATCATCGCTTCTTGCTCTTTTGCACAATTTTCACAATGAAAAGAAAGAAACAGTCAAAATAGTCCACTTCAGTATTTGTAAATGAAACATCTAATAGCTCTTTGGGTAAATGGGCCATTACTGATGTTATCTTTTGCGCTCTGCTTTTTCTGCAGGTAATACACTTTATTTTAATTCATCTTACGGCGTTTCGTATGCCGATGATCCACATCTTTTGCTGAACAATGATTCTATCATGCTCTGAGCCTTCTTGTTAATTGTCCTTGTGCTCATCCCGCAACAATAATTTAAGCACATGATATTTTCAATGTATCAATATTTGATACTTTGCATTGAAATCCAAATGACTTTTGCCTACTCTGCCTTTGTCGCAAATAAGTCTTTCCTCATCAAGGAATGGTGAGAGCTGTAGGATTTTGCTGCTTTTTGGATGTTCTTTTTCAGTTGTTAGAGACTCCATCTCTTCACCAAATTTGTCTCGCTTTAGCAACTTGAAGATGGTTACAGAATCGTACCGAAAAACATATTCCCCCTCTTTGGCGTGTATTATGAAGACCGATGAGGGCATATTCTCTTCACCTGAGGCGTCAGTTAAGTTCACTTGTTCTAGCCACTCCCTTCCTGCTCGCTTCAACCAGGCTGGCCCAGTGAGCCAATCACATCTTTTGAGCTTCTCAAGGTTAATTGCTCTGGTTTCAAAATTCGTTGGGTTGTTGATACCGCTCACTTGTTTCCACTGTGAAGCATCCGTTCTATCCAGTATCTCAGCTACTCAATTGGCTTTAAACACCCGTTCTTTACTATGGGAGCTACCGTAATGTAGATGAGGATTAACAAATTTGCAACTCTTTATCTTCATTTTGTGTTCCTTGACTCTTTGTTCACTACAACGACTGCCGCTTGTAATTCCAATTGTGGTATTGAAAGATGTCTCATCGGGTTAACTCTGCATTTTCAGTAATAAATGCTAAGTCCACTGAGCATTCTTTGGGCTTTGAAAGTAGATTGGCCACTGCACACATCCTGACCTTCAGATCTGTCAGCAACACAAGAAGTCCGTTTTTCTCCCTTGCTGTGTTGATATCTCTTTCAGCTAAAGTTGAAAATTGCTTTTCCATTAAAGGAATTCTGCTTTTTCACCAGGCTCCACTTCATTTCTCAAATGTTGTCCATTATTAGTCCACATGTCTTTCACAAGTCCTCTCATGTGAACACTAAACGAAGCAAACACTCCGATTGGGTCAAATATTGAAAAAACCAGCTACAGAATCTTCCACTGGCTTGTAGGTGCCTCAATTTTGTTGTTCATACCTCCGCACAGTTTAAGACTATCATCAGTAACAGGCCTCAGTATTCCAAGCTCTGACAATCCCTCTGTGTTGGGTTCCACTTCGACTTGCTTCGAATTGCAGATTGACTTGAGGTCTGCTGGGACCCCTTCGGTGAATGCACCGATGTTGCTTATCCACTGTTTCAATTCAAATTCATGACGTGAGATATGAGGTTATAATTGATTGATGGCTTCAATGGCCCCTTCAGGGCTCTTTATTGATTCGATTAAATCATCAAAATTCATGTTGAAGTTGTTTTGTTTTGCTTTTGTTGCTGTAGGATACATTTCGTCGTTATTGAGTCCCTCTCTTAAGAGCACAGTTTGCTCAAGTTGGAGAACTCTTAGCTCCAATTACTTGATACTGATATTCTTGTTTTTGGACAGGTTCATTAGTTCTTGTAGATCATAAAAATCTCAATTGACTTCTATTCTATTTGGGAACATGCACTTGTAGAAATCTCGATTTGATATCAGCTGTCAAGGCTATTGGTCCTTCGCAAAATCTAAAATTTTTTTCAATTCACCCGTGCAGCAGATCAAGTTGTGGTAGTAGTTTGTCTTTTAGGCCTAGTTTTTTGTACTTTGATGCAGGTCTTGTTCGAATTCAAAACAGGATGGTATGGCAAATACCATGTTTTCCTGAAGGCTCCTTTCACTTTGAATTCGTTTAATATCTTTATGAAGCCTTTTTCTACATTTATATCCTTTGACTTTTGATACGAACAGTTTTGGATCCCTTTGAAATTTTCCCTATAGTGAGTGAAACTGACCCAAGGCTGAGCTGTAGTTGTTAGGTAGTTTTGGTTCTGGTTTGCTTCACAGCATTATCACTTTGTACCGCTCTCCTGTAAATTTTGTCATACTCTATAGCATCTTTTGTGCCTGCAGTTATTCTTTGATTGACTGAAAACGTTGATTATAAAAGCACAGGTTTCTATGTCTCATCAAGTTTGGACACTATCAGCCACTTTCACGTCTTCCGTGAAGTCGAAATTAAAAAAAAACGTTATTTCTTCTTTCGCCCGTCATGGGTCTACAGATTACCCATCCAGGCTCTGTTAAGAGGGCGAAAATTTCATCTCGTGTTCCTGTTTTGTGGTCCAATGGGCGTTGTAACTCGTAGGTATCTTCACAAAGATTAAAGCTAACTTTCTTGAAGTTGAAGTTTTGTTGGGTAGAACAATCAAGTAAGTGAAGTTTTGCTTCAGTTTGTTGTATTTGTTTTTTTGTGTTTCCCATTTGACTTTGGCGGGTGCGCTGTGCAAACGCATTGATTGACTGCACCTTTGAATGTAGACCCTTGTTTTGAGAGGAACATTTTATGTCTTCAGATCCTTCGTTCTGTGTAGATCAGTTACGTTGAGCGTAACGTCGGTTCCTTGGACTTGTAACTTCTCCTACACACTTCGATCGATGGATTAAACTGTTGATCCACTGTCGAGAAAAGCATATGTGTTCAGTTTGTTGTCATCGCTCAGTATTCAGAGGGAAACTATCTGAGGACAACTCGAAACCTCATTGATCTAGTTGGTTCTTGCTGCACTTACGTTGGCTGTGTGATTGTCTTAATCCATTTTGTCGTCAGAGTGTAGCAATTGCTTGTTCTTCTTGATATGTCCATTGATAACGCGCGCATTGGCTTTACATTTCTTCCTTGCATGTCTTTTTTCAAAACATCTGTAACATAAGCGTTGCTTTCTCACTGCTGCGTGCCGATCATTCACACTCTTGTTCCTGAATAGTAGACAGTTCCAAATTTTTTCAGTGTCATTGACTAGTGGACAGTGATCACTCTGCATTTGCTTCGTTTCTTTCACGTTGAAACCAGCACTGAAATACGATGCTTTTGGGAATCGTTTGTCTGTATTTATGATTCTTCGGTCTTCTTTTCTTTGCTCTCTCCTAAAGTTGAAAACTCCTTGTGCACGAATGTTATCCCTGATAGCCGTTTTTCAAGCCTAGTCCAGTCAGGCCAGTCTTCATCTTTATTACTAACAGAGAAGCATCACTTCTCTTTGAGAAACTGAGGTAGTTTATCTACTGCCAAATGCAGTGTCAAGATTGATTGCAAATTGCAAATCTGCTTGTACTGTTTGAATACTTTCGCAGAGTTTGAAACCATATCTGTGAAGCTGATCAGACTTGTTGAGTCCTGAGGTTCCGCCTGAATAGCCTTGCGAAGACTCTCTAGCTCTGCATTGATGATCAAATGAGGTCTTCCAAACTTCATCTACAGAATGCCCCATGTAGCACCATGAAACTGTCTAGAAATGCCCATTCCAGAGATTTCTGTCTGTGCCTTCTCTGTCAGTAGATTCTTCAGATGGCTCATCTTCTCTAAGTCTGGTATCGGTCGTTGATCCACAGTAGCGATGAACATACAAGACCACTCATTCAAAAGATTTCCCATTGAAAATGTCCATCTTGAGCTTGCTAGATTACTGCTATCTGAATATCAGCTGTTGTATCTTGGACCAGCTCTGGCGGAACGTCTTGTTCTCCAACAATTGATGACCGATCACTTGAATTGATATAACGTGAGAAGTTGCTAGGTCTCTTCACTTCAGAAGCTGCTTAAAAGCAAGCTGTTGGTCGAACTGTTGTTGGAAAGCTTTCTATTCTACTGGTCTAGTCTGAGACATCTCTCTTCTTTGAGGTCCAATTGAAGGATGATTTGTCTTGAGCTCTAGTTGATTGGGATTTGCACTTCCAAATCAAGCTTCCTGCGTTTTTGACCACGCCTTTTCTAGTCGCCTCTTGGTTTTGGATTCGATATCGAACTCCTTCATCCTTTCTTCACGCATTTGCTTTGCTGAAGACGTTTCCGAAACATTCTCTGTATCTTGGCCGCCTGCTGTTGCTGCATTTTGCACTGTTCAATTAACTGCACTCTCCGTTGGGTAATTATTGTTACTCTCTATGTCGTTCACTGCTTTTGTTGTATTGCTTTGCTATAAAATCCTTGCTGGCTGCGTGCCTTTGCTTATATATGCAAGCCAATGATAGTCCAAACTTGCATTGCACTCCTTTGCGTCTCTCAGATATCCTTCAAGGAAATTTCCTGTTTAGTAGAAGCTTTATTCAACGCTTTAGTGGCTTTGATATTTCTTCCTCTAGAAGGTGATAAACAGTCTGCTGGTAGAGGACCTTTAGTGGATAATTGAAGATCTGAATTTTAAACTATTCTGTAGCCAGGCCTTGTTTCAGTGTCAACTTCTTCCACTAAATCCTCTTACTTCTTGTCTTGTTTTTGTAAGTTGTTGGTTGAAGTTGTTCTTTGCTGATTTTTCTCCAAATGCCTCATAACTGCTTGCTTTGCTTTGCTTAATAGAATCAAACTGTTTTCGCACATCAATTTTTTTTATTGATCTACACATTTCTGCCCAACTCGATTGCCTTTTACTGATGATTATTTTGATTTATCTTAATGGGTGGTGAGATACTCTATTCATCATTTTGGTCTTCTGTTTACCGTACGTTTTCCGGTCTGGTGGACCAAATGTAACGGCTGTTCTCCTAACTAAGTCAGGTAAAACTTCTTACCGTCCAGCTGGTTTCAACTATTTCAAATTTGTCCGTATAATAAATTTTTGCACTTAAATTTTTTGAACTGTTTTATCCACTATACTATAAAATAGCATTAAATTAATTGTTGTCTAATGAGTCTGGCTAGGGAATTGTTCAGTTTTGCTATTCATTAAACTTGTTTCTCTCAAAGTACAATGTAATTGAAAGTTGAAACAATCAGACTTTGATTGAGTTCTAGTTAATTTGGTTGCTTGTCCGTACAATTGTAGCCCTAAAACATGTCTATACCCTATATGTCACCCCGTGCTGTCTAAATTGGTATGAGTAGTACAAAATTTACTGAAATTGGAGTACTAAAATCGGTATCTCATGCTCCGATTTTGCTAAAATAGAGTTTCACGTATAATGATTAAGTACATTTAAATGTTACTAAAAATAAAGGATGACAGATGTGAACAAATCAACATGAATGCGATAAAGCGTAGCTTTAAATTTCGCTTGTCATGCTATCCTAATTTTACTGCTTGAGTCGACCTTAACTTTATTTGCTAAATGGAAGCATTGCCTCAGCAAAACCCAAATACACAATACTCACGAAATTTGCTAAATTTTGCTTAATTAATTGTTCCTTCTACTTTTTTCCTTAATTAATTTAAAAAATCCAATAAAATTTTGCAAAGCCTAGTTTCTTCAGGATTTTGAAAGAACGTATAAAAATGGTACTAATATTGCGAAATTTTGTAAGATCTGGACTTGGTTGCACGTGATAATCAATGTGATAAAAAATATCAATTGAATAGAAAAATGCGATGTCACTTATAACTATGGGAAACTTCTCAGATCTAGAAGTTTCAATTTTCACGTTACTGCAGAAGAATTAAAAAGGCTTCATTTTGATACTAAACTTTATTTGAAGGGTTTAGTGAAGCCTCAAGCACTGGGCCACAACAATACTGTGTGTTAGAAGGTTGAAAGAGAACAACCTAATGTAAATTGTGCATTGGAAAAACTTGACGTTGCTTTACAAGAAGTTCTAGTTGCTCAACGGATACATGGGTAAACAATTGAAGCCTTGAGGAACAGGAATGAACGCAATAACGGGTTATAAGAGATGTCCAAATTCGAGAGCTTAAGACCAGTTGGTGAAAATGGGTAGCAAGATAGGCTTGCAAGTAAGAGATGCTTGTTCGAATCTAGTACTGGTCAACTTTTGCAGAAGTTACACCTACATAGACGCCCTGACACCGTATGAGAAGTTTTGTTTTAGATTAAAAGCTCAACGTTTTTTCAAACCAAAAGAATTGATGCAATTGAGTGCAAATATAATTTTTTTAACAAAAAAATTGCAATAGACTAAATTTTTATGGACTAGCAGCATTAGCAAAGCTAGTTTTCGACAAGTCTTGGACAAAAACAATCCAAAAAAAATTCGGAATGTAATCAATCGGTCTTTTTGTTTTAAAAAAATTCTTTTTAATATTATTTAAAGAACAGAACATTTCAAATCAAGGCTCACAAGTGATAGGTCCAAATCAATTCCTCAGTTTTTGACAATTAACGTATTTAGTTTTCTACTTCGAAGCTTATGGTCGTTTTGACTTTTAAAATTATTTGATTTTCAAATAAATAATGGCTTATTGTGCTTTGTCTCCATTTTATTCTTAATTTGACCAACTTGTTGCTAATTGTCAGCAAAGAAAGGATGCTTCTTCTTTCTGATGAATCAAAAGTTATCATTTTTTGAGGTTTTACGCCTTAAGTTATTGTTTTTTGGCTTTGATGCTACTAGAGTTCACAATTTTTTTTATTCTAAGACCTTGGCCCATTTTTCACGTTTCCACATTATCACATTAATGACAGTTCACTTATCAAATTTTTGTCGTTCAAAAAGAAACATTACTGAACATAACAAAAAGTTTAAAGATATGGAATATGGTTTAACGGCTTCAAACCATATTCCACTGAATTCAATTGATTTTTTCATTTTTGTCCTAAACTGTCGTTTTCACTTTGTCTTTTTAGTTTTATGAAATTTCCTATATATTGACAGGTTTTATTGGCTTTTTATGGAAAAATAGCTGAGCCAGTTTTCTGAGTTTAGTAGAAAGCTGGTAGCTTTCATGACTTTGAAAACAATTGTTTTCAAGGATAAAAAAACACTTTAACGTTGCAGTTTTGTTCTTTTTATTGTCTATTTCTTTTTAGTTTCGTTAATTACAAGTCAAATATGACACTAATGGTTTCAATGGAATTAGTCACAAGGGATTGTTGTCACAAAATTTAACGATTTTTAATGATTCGTTATGAATCTACTGGCTTCGACACGGATTTTTTACAACAAAAAGCAATTTTGTTATTGATTTTTGTCAATTTTGACGTTCTTTTTGTAGACGTTAGACATACTCTGGAGAATTGCAGGTCTCGATGGCTTTCTTTGGACGAATAAACGGACCTTTTTATTTATTTTATTTTGTAATTACTACTGGCTCTCATGATTTTGGGAGTAATTTTTATTCGAAAAATATAAGTGTTACTTAATTTT
This sequence comes from Convolutriloba macropyga, assembly GCF_964194025.1. Lineage (NCBI taxonomy): Eukaryota > Metazoa > Xenacoelomorpha > Acoela > Convolutidae > Convolutriloba > Convolutriloba macropyga. The sequence goes on from NC_134479.1 coordinate 57,368,847, forward strand.
ACCTCTTTATCTTTTTTACCTCTCTTTTACCCAGTCTCATTAATGATTGGTTACATACTAAATCATCTTTGTTCATCAGTCTAATGCGTCATATTTTACTCCACTGAGTTATTTTTGTTCATACACTTTTTTTTGAAAAATACTTGAACTTTGGGGGTTTTCTAGCTGTTTTTCTTTTGGAGGAAAATTATGCCCAAGTTGTGGATGAGAAGGGTCCGAACCTTATGTGCAATTGCACAATACCAAGCCTCCTTTTTGTTCTTCGGTTGTGAAAACAACAAAAACTGAGTTAGAAACAACCCAAATTAGTTTTTAAGAGTATAGCTAAACAGTTCAAATCTTTTTAAAGATAGAGCTACAATAGTCAATAGTATCGCTCATAAAGTCCATAATTTAAAAAAAAACAATAAAATGAGCTTTTGAAGCTCTTTATGTATGGAGAAAAATTTAGACTTTAAAAAGACGAATAAAGGTTTTTTCAATGAAAAGTAATTGAAAGACCGTCTTTTTAAACACATTTTAGATTTCTAGAATCTTGAGAAATAATAGCTACTTTTGTTATATTAGAATGAAGGAATGAAATTCACTCCGAAAAAACACAAAAACAAAAAAATTCTTGTTAAATTTGCAAGTATTATTCCTCCAACACTTTTCCTCACAAATTTAATCCCCGAAGGTGAAAATATGCGACTGAAAATTTACTGAAACCCGTTTAAAATAAATTTTTCAGCTGAGAACTGAGAGAAATTTGTACTGGCTGTAAGATTCACTAACATAAAGATAGTGAAGAGTTGAACGACGATTATTCAGTTTTTGAGCCTGAAAAGATATCCATTTTTTAAGGAGTTTCTCATAGCATCTTAAGCTGTGGATTTTCAATTGCTCATTTGAAAATCAAAAGACAACTCATAAAAACCCTCAAATGATTTTCTACTAACAAAAAATTAGTCTCAGATTTATTGCCGAAAAGAGAAGAGAAGAAATGAAAATAGCTATAATTGAATTATCGATGTCTTATATAAAACTAGATAAAACTTCAACACTTTTGATTTATTGGCGTTGCCATACTTTCGTTTTCGGTGCAAAAGAGTACAATAGACGCAATCAAAAGATTATTGTCAGAATGAAAAAAAAACTTAATTTCATTTTCTTTCCCGATAACCCAAGGGAAACTTCTTATGGCAACTTTTCTGTAAAGTTGTCATATCTTCAAGAGATCAAAGCTGTTCAGACAAACACAGATAATTATAGGATTTCTAAAGTACCATATTAGAATAATTTGCTAATATAACAACACCGGGGTTTTGGTTTACGAGTCAAGGACAATCAGTTTAAAACAAGGATATATATGTATAAATATATGTATATGTATATATATATATATATATATATATATATATATATATATATATATATATATATATATATATATATATAGATAAAAATGTAACGATGGAAAGGAGAAAAAAACTTAATTTTGTTTTTTTCTTAGAACTTTTGAAAAGATTTTCTTTGGACACGCTTCATAATGTTTAAGTTTTAACTACTCTAAAAGGGAAGGTTCAATTTGTCGAATTTAGCTCCTTAAAATAAGGGTACCCTTGACAAAACGCCTTGTGTGGTTTTTGTGGAACTTTTTTACAGTCTAATTTCAATAAAAAGTTTTTGAGTTCAGCTGATGAACAGTTTACATGCAGTTTCCAAACACTTTTTTGTGACTGTTTAAAATAGAAATTTCCCTACTGTTTTGACCAGCTTGCCCTAATGTATCAGAAAAAAGAATTTCTATGTTAATAAAAATTTTTAAACAAACAACCCAAGCAAATAAAGAAATTTATTTAATTAAAAGTTTTTGAAGAAAAAAAAGACAACAATTTTATAAATTTTCAGAACAAAAAGATGTCCTCATTTTGTCAACTTCTACCATGGCATTTAACAAACCGAAATTTTATCATATGACGGGCAGTTCCTCTTGATATAAATAATAAACAGCAAGTTACTTTAAACTGGATTGTAGTTGATTTGCAAAAACAAAATCCTGTTGCTTGTTTACATTTGTGATGGGAAATATTCAAGTTCTGCTCTTAGTTGTGAAATAATAGAAGTTACTTCTTTTATCTTTAGGAAGTTTCTTTCTAAGTCCTAAACTTAATTAAAAAACTTGTCCATGCTTAAATATGAGTGACTTATTCCATATTTAAATTGAGCTAGCCTCTTCGATATTGCATAGTATGGGTTAAAAAAGCAAAATAAGAACATTTTTTTCCACTTTAAAAAGTAGACTCTCTTTATGAGAGGGGAATCTTTACTTGTTTAAATGTCTCCAATGATTGGGGACTTCAGTTTTTAATTTTAATAGTTTTTGTCGTCATCCAACAGCAGGGATCTACAAAATACCCAATTGGAAGAATTCAGTTTAACCTCTACATGTTTAATGCAGAAAAGCGGAAAATTGGCGTTTCGCATTAAAGTTGTGTTTAGCAATTGTAGCAATTGTTATCTTCGGACCTTGAAGGTTTGATTTTATTTTTTATCGATGTTGATCAAAAACAAGAGTAAACTTGTTTGAACTACGCTAAGCAATCATTAAAATTTTGAACTTAAAAAATGAATTTCATTTTTGCAAACAAATTTACAAATAATAAGGCAAAGTGGTATCCAATGTTTTTATTTGATCAATTTTAAATTTGAAAATGCCTCAAATGGTACATCATTGGAAAAAGCTGTCATAAATTTGTTTATACTCAAAATGACCATCATATAGCTGTTCCCTGCACCGTAAAAGTTCCTTCTGATCTTCTTTAGGACTGTCTATGCATTTGATGTCTGATGACTGCCTGAAGTTCTTGAAAAATTGGTCAATATGATTGCTAGTTAGGTTCAAATTTGGCTGTAAGAACTGTTCAGCTGATTTTTTATTTTGTTCAAGAGTCTTTTCGATCGAAATTGCGCCCGCAATAAATTTTGGATCCATCGCTTTTAATTGATAGTTTAGAGATTTGATTGCAAACAGGTGCATTTTGCACATTGACAGCATCCGTTTCTGAAAATGGCTTCTTCGATTGAGAAGAATTGAAATGAAGATGTTTTCCGGGTTTCTGTCAAGTAATATGACTCGGAAATCATAGCCCCCTTTCTCGTACAGCTCGGCTAACAGGCGAATATCGGGAACGAATGTTCTGGAACGATATCGACCGTTCGGATATGAGTCCATGTGAGGCACATCTGAAATATTAGGTTCCGTGGATCTTTTCCGTTTGTGCCCCCCCCCCAGCTTATTGGGCACGTATTATATGCACCCCCCAGACGCAGCTGGCATATTTTTACATAATGATATACTATGTAATGGCACGTGCTCTTTAACTGGGGGGCGCATAACGTACTGGGGAGGGGGGCACAAACGGAAAATATCCGATTCCGTTTTAAACTCCCCGTTATTATCGAAACTAAACTACCCCCCCCCCGCTCCCACGTTGTATTCTATATCAAAAAACTGTTATAATTCATTACAGCGCTTGGTGTTTGCTGGGGTTGCAAATATTATGCACCTTTAACAACCTTTGAGTTGTTATAAACGAAAAAACGACAAAATGATGTTTAGCGGTACCAAAAATTGCCCATTTTTTTAAATTGTGCCCATTTTTTGACAAATCGCCAGGTGTTTGCTCCAAAAAGTGTATAAAAAATGAAACACTGATTTACCTGAGGTGGTTACGTTTTTCTGCAAAGTTCCAGGCAGTGTAATTTTCAAGTATTTTATAAAATGAGTAATTAACGGAAAATTATTATTTTGAGAAATATTGCAGTTTCGCCAGCGTTATGGATACTTTGAAATTACTCTTATTAGCAAGAGGAAACAAAATCAAAACGTATTATCTTTGAATCATGATCTTTGAAGGCAAGAGAATGTGTATAATTTTCCCCTCTTTGACTAAATTGGATTAAATTGGAATATTAGATCATGATCAGACAATTAATTAAGTTGCCTAATTAAGTTTTAACTTTTGACTGGATTTTCGCGCAGTCTTGAAACTGTCGAGACCTTTGATTTTTATCTGAGAATGGCAATACCGACTGGTTGACTTGGTTTATACCAGAGCTCTTTTTTAACTTGAACGGAAAGATTAGGTTTTATGATGATGTCATCTTGTTTCTCCAATGACGAAGATAAGTTGCTAAACTAACCATAATTTTTTGAATTTTAAAGCGTTAAAAATTAAAAGGAATTCAATTATCAGGAAAAAACTTGAGCTGCCAGTTGAGGAAGTTGACCTGACCAAATTGAAAAAAACTTTGCATTCAAAATAACACATTGTGGAAACTGGCTGAGCAAAACTTGGAAAAACTTGGAAATATTTTTCAAAGAAAAAACAACCAGAAAGCGTTGATAATGAGGTATTGTATTGGAATTAGGTACTTAGCCTTAGTTATCACTATTTAAAATTGTGCACAATTGTACGTACTACTGAAGTAAACAAGTAAGATAAGTATTAGCTTTCACAGCCCGAGGAGTATTGCTAATTCTTCAGCCTCCGGGGTCACTCAGTCAGCTTTTTGTTGCAAGAGGCTGGTCATCTGCGTCTGGGCTTGATTTGCCAGCCAGCGCATTTTATTCCCGCATAATGGGTAAAGGTGATTCTACTACACAATTTCTGCTCTTTATAGTGATGGTTTACACCTTTTTCGCTTTGGCACAGTCTGATTGGCTGTTTCACTATGTCGACATGGATTAAGCCACTAGCGCAGTACGATTGCATCAGGTAGATGAGATATAACTAAAAATGAATGAGTTTTTTTTTCATTTTATGGCGCATTTTTACATATTCTTCTCTAAGAAAACAGAAAAATGATCAAACACAGCCGTTCTTGTGAAGGAATAAGTCTTCTACTGCTTTCAAATTTGCCTTAAATAGATATTTTGCGTTTGGAGAAAGGAAATACTGCTCACAAATTCAAGCTGTTAGTTCAAATTGCAAATTGTTCACTTTTTCATTGAAAAATTGAAAAAAAGTATTCACTGTTGATGAGTTCCAACTTGTTATAAGTTTTTTTGTCGAAGTTGTCTTGTTGGTCTAGTTGAAAAAAACTGTACGTTGAGATTGAAATATTATGAGTTCTCTAAATTGAAGAAATATAAAGCGAAACTTGCCGAAGCTTTCACGTTTGTTTTTTAGGGATTGAAAATTAAATGCACTCAAAATTAGTTTTGATGGGATTCTGTGGCTATTTTAGAGCATTTTTGTTTGTCTGTTTCATTTAGCCACAATACTACTCAAGGCCTGGTTAACATGGAAAAACATGTTTTACTGCAACGAAGAAACAGACAACCGTGAGCTCTTAAGTTTGTGAAATTTGCTATAATTTCCGCTGACTCAGTTAGATGAAAAAAGTGCATATCACACCGATGATTTTTTTGAATTTGATTTGAGTAAATTGAATATAGTTTAATCTGATACAAATAAATTTTTCAACAGCATAATCGTTCAATTTAACCACAATTTTAACCGAAATTAACAAATTAACTAAAACGTGGAGCAAACGTACTTGGAAGCGTCTTTTGTACTTGGAACGGACTTATACCAGCTGTTTTCTTTGTTTTGAAGAAAGATAACAGGTAAAAAATTATGCCTGAGAACCATTGCGCTGAAATATTGGATTTCTTGTTTTTAATTTTGGGTCAAAAGCTCTAATCTTCTAAGGCAAGCCAGGTACGTCACGTGTGTTTTCTGAAATATATGTTCTGTTTGGCTTGCATGTCCGCCGATGTCTTCATGACTTGGATGCAAGTTGTGTTATTAATAAAAACATTAATAGGTAGAAAGTAGGCAGATAAGCTTCCAAGCTTAAATTTTATACACTCACCAGCCTGGTGGAGCGGGAACAGAAACTATACAAAATTTTCCATTTTCTGGTACAATTATTTTTGAAATGGTTCAAATTCAATGTTTTATTTAGTTTATTCAACAAAATGCACTCATTTAGCTTCTGTTTTTTTAAAACTTGCATCGTTAAAATACTCGCCAAAATTACATGTGGTATTTTTGTCCTGCAAAAATTTTGACATTCAAAAATTTGTTAAAATATCACTTCGCACTAGAATGACGCTGTAAAAACTTTTCAATGTCTATGTTATCAAAAAACTACAAAAACTTAAAATTCCAAATCCTAAACTTTGACGCACTGAAAAATTGCAAAAGAAAAATCGGAAAAATTCCTAAATGTGCCTAAAAAATGTGCCTAAATTGTTCCATTAGTTACCTAAAGTGAAACTTGTACTCACGTTAAGATTAAAGTTGAGAGGGTGACAAGAATATTAGCCGACGCCAAAATTTGCCAAAATAGTCAAAAGTAGGAAAATTTGCAGAAATAATTGTTCATATAGTTGATTTCAGCAAACATAGGTAGGACGGGCAATTATCTAACTCGTTTAACATGAAATCAACGTATTTGGCTATCACTCATGAGCAACGGATATGCCTCAGCGGCCTATGAGACTTGATACGAATCTATCTCAACAAAAACAACCAAATTTGGTAATCTCGCTTATAATGTTTAAGCCTTCTGAAATCTGATTGTTCAATGTTTCCTTTTCGGCTAATAGGCCAAATAGGCTAATTTTAGTCCCATATTCCATTCGGCTAGTTTTCCTTTCGGTTGATATTCACGCCACCAGCCTAGTGATTAAACTTAACCCGCTGCTCCCAATCAAACTAAATATACAAAAATGACAGGATCTTATTTTGTCAGGAGGGCGTAAAGAACAGACCTACAGTATCTCTATGCCATCAGTTAAAAACTATGAGTTGTTATAGAGCATGTTTCTAACCAAAAAAAAAACAGCATGAGTGCCTAGGGGACATAAAACCGCTATTCTCACTAAGCTTGCGGGGGGGGGGGGGAGGAAGGGAGGGACCATTATAGAAATAAAGATTTCATGCTTAAAAAGTGCTTAATTTTGCATGAAATTTCATCTATCGATCCAAATCAGAAACCAGAAACAAATTAATTTGGAGGCTGCAAAAATGTAGGCGCTATTAGAAATTTGTCCTCTAAATCATCGATTGATAGTTCAGATCTTTTAAAGGAATTTTATACACCAAGCCAGTAAAGTATGCTTTTCAGGTTTAGACTTCTTTTTCACTAATGAAAAGGCCCAAGTAGTCCATTAGAAGACTTTAGCTCAACTTTAGTGCTCAACTTGGCTTAAGCTCGGCCAAAGTTTTTGCTCTGGCCTTCAACACGACTTATATTTAACTGGAATTTTAATCTTTACCTCGACCCGAATTTGATGCTCGATTTTAGATTGGCCAATTTTCGATGCAGAAAAGAATTAAAAAAAAAGTTGAAAATGAAAATTTGTTTCAATTAGGTCAAGGAAAGTTTAAACAACACTTTATATGGACGTTTATGTGTTTATGTGGTGGATCCTTATTAATCAAAAACAACAAACAAAAAAACCCAAATATCTATCATTTAAGCTTTTTTCCGTCACGTTGACGGGTCGTTAACAGCCTTTGTATGAAACAGTAGGAAAATTAAGTAATATTATTTACGCAAAATCACCTTTGCGACCGAATGATGATAGTGTATTATAGAAAGTAACGCAGGCAGCCCTTGTTTCCGAAAACAAAATAAATTTGTTTAGTTTTTTCTTCAACGTACCTGTGTAAGTATTGAGGACGAGTAAATGTGATTTGTAACCTTTAACAATTTTCTTCAGTTTATCTCGAGCTTTAGTTGTCCCGAGCAATTCTCTGTAACCCGGAACAGTTTCCTCCCCCTCCCCCAACAACCCCCTTTTTTATTTTCAAACATTTCATAATTATATTCTACGCCAGAATGTAATTCATAGTTTTTATTACAATAATCAACACAACTATGATCTTTTTGTGTTCAGTTCATTTGTCACGATATTTTGCATTTAGCGAAAAAATAATTATACAAAAAACTGGTCCGACAAATTGTTGAAGCATTAGCATCGATACACTCTCAGGAAAACAGGTCTAGTTTCAGACAAACAGAAGGTTTTCGTATACAATGATTTTACTCGAATTTTCAAAAAGTCGTTTTTACTTCAAATGCAACACATCAATGCCTTCCTTAGCTTCTTTGAAAAACAAAAGCATGTATCAATCGTTTTTGCTTAATCGACTTTGATTCCGTGAATCTTTTCGAAAATTGGATGAACGGAAGGAGAAATTTTGTAACCCTCGAGAGCTAATTTAGTTTCGGTAAATTTGTAGAGTTTGAGATGTTTTAAATTGTTTGTAAAAATTCAACCAAAGAAATAATTTTTATATTGATTCTTGATGAAGATTGATAAGAAAAACTAATTGCTCTCGCACATCAATTTCACAATTCGTTATAATATTTTTTTGATCACCTATTTCAATCTAATCTTCTGTCCGTTTTTGAGGTTAAATGACGACAATTCAGTTTTAAGTAATCAACTTAGACAATTTAAACTGCTCCTAAGATATATATATATATATATATATATATATATATATATATATATATATATAAATATATATGTATATATATATATATATATATATATATATATATATATATATATGCTGCATTTTGATGCGGCTCTAAGCCGGCTGATTTTTCTCTTTTTCAAGTTCAAGGCTTTTGTTTCAGTTTCTCATCTACACTTTGCCGCTTTCTTAGAGAAGCGGACCCATTTTTTTGTTGCAAAACGTTGCCTTTTGAAATGAAATAAGATAGTTCATGAGACTTTATGCCTAGCACTGAGTTTTCCAACAAACATCACAAGGTTGCAAAGCCAAATTTAAAATTTTGGCAGAGAAACCGTTCGGAGTATCGAAGAGCCTCTAAAATGTATTAGAGAATACTGCTATTTTTTGAACAAAACATATGCCGGCTTTTTCAGCAGACAAAAACAAAAATTTCAACAAATTCCGGAAAAAAGTGTAGCACAATTTTTAAGACGCAGACACACTAAAACCATATAAAAAATACAACACATTACAAAACAAACACCAATATACAAATACAAAGCTCAGCACAAAAAAAAACAAAATTCTTCAGATTGGTTTTTGGCTATTGTGCGTTCTTCACTGTTCATTTGGGTCTTCTTTGTTTTTTTTCCAAAATAAACAAGCTGGAATTTTTGAGGCAATTTGTGGATTTATTGCGTTTGGTGTTGGTAATTGTAAAAGAGACCTTTTATCTGAAATGAACTTTTTGAGGTTTTTCGAAATTTTTTGTATTTTTAGAGGTTTCGTGAGCACAATGGCAAAAATGGATTTTCATAGTGTCCACAAAGTGTTTAATCAGTGAGATTTAAAAAAACAGTTAAAGTGATATTGGAAAAATTTAAAGCCTCAGTTTGAAGCAAATGTCAAGTAACTTTTCCAATTTTCTCAATTTCTGACATTTTATATGCTCTCAACAATAAGTTCTGTCTAACAATTTTCTCAAAACTAAGTTTTTCTGTCTCCCTCTCTCTCTCTCTAACACCAACAAATTAAACACATAAGAAATTTGCATAGCCATACATACACCCACCAAAACGCGCACACACATAAACACACTAACAAAGATAAACCTTGCAAAAAATAGATTAAAAAAATTTTTTGGCATGCCATTTTTACTCAATGATTGCAACCCTCTCCTGAAAAGTAAAGGAGGACTCCTTTGGGACAAAAATTTGAGACAGTTTTGGGAAGACTGAAAAAAATACGAGCAGCGTATTATCCAACGATGGACTTTATACTAAAAAAATTTAAGTTGGTGTAGCATAGTTAAGGATGGAGACCAAACAGTGGCACAGTTAAATAAAATAGGCAGGATAGGGGATCTATATAGCAAAAGTTTCCTGTGACTCGACACTGAAAGGGGGAAATTGGGTTCAGGAAGTTAAAAATTCTGTTGCAGTTTAGAAGCTTTGAATGTAGGTGAGCTTTCCAGGATAGCGTAATAGGGACAAGAAAACCCAAAACCTCTATGTGTTTGTCAAAAGGCAGTTAGTCAGACCCTAAAAGAAGTTCACCGCTCTCGTCATTCCCACCAAAATTAAAAGTATCTTTATTTTTTTGGGTGAAAATTGAGACATTTTAAATTACAACAATTAGGTAAAAACTTGATGTCTTCTTGCAGAAGGAAGATTGATGAGGTGCTAAAACTTATTAAGTCATCAGCAAAAAGATAAAGACAACTGTTTGCCACATCATCAGCCACATCATTAGCGCAGATAATGAATAACAAAGGACCGAACACGCTGCTGGTGGAACTCCAGAAGTAACCAGAAAAAGGGCAGAAAGAATTTGATTATTTTTTACACATTGAGAATGGTTCGTTAGATAAGCGTTAAAAATGTTAAGAAAACTGTGCCAAAACCAACATCCACAAATTTTGACAAAATTATTTGAAGCGACACAGAGTCAAAAGCTTTTCTTACTTCGAAGTAGATAAATATGGCAGGAGAATTGTTACCACGAACTGAATAAACAGAATTGAGACATATTAACATCTGACTTATTGTACTACGTGATTTCATAAATCCATGTTGTTCACGTTTGATTTCAAGCCTTATCTTTGGGTGAAAAAAATTGAACGATCATCTTTCAAGTAACAAGGAAAGTTTAGGGAGGATACAAATGGGACTGTAGATAACAATGTCATTATGAGGGAGAGATTTATGTAAGGGAGTAGGGAGTAACGTGTGATATTTTCCGAAGATCAGGCCAATACTTGGTTTTGACAATCCAGAAAAACAGCTAAAAAAACCGGCGCACACAGAACCTTTGCACGGTGGTGAAGGAGGAGTGAGGGTATCTCATCAGCACCAGCAGTACTAGAATCATCACACAACTCCAAAAGGAGGAGAACATCGGATAAAAAAATCAAGGTTCATCAATTTGATGAAAGGTACCTTCAATTGATAAGGAACAGTATAGGAAATACTGTCTTAAAAAACAGAAGCAATGAACTTATTGAATCCCAATGCTTTCTCTTCATCGGTGAAGAAGGATTCATTTCCATTAACCATAACAGGAGGAAATGACGAGTTGAAATCAAAACTTCTCAGCAGCTTGTAACATTGTCGAGTTAACGATAGATCAAACTGGTTGATGATTAAATCTTTATCTAGTTCAATAGAATCTTTAATCGATAAGTTGTGTTCTCTCAGTTTTAAGGCGAGTAAAAAAGCGAGATTACTACCTAATTGCATAAAAGTGGTTTCTCTTTGCTTAATGAGATGAATAATAGTATGTGAGGAAGAAAAGAATGAAGATATAAGACAGTGTGTCATATTAATTGCATTAGTGAAAACGTCAGAAATTAGAAATTAGGCTGTACCAAGTATCAGGAAATGGAAAAATGGTCTGGAAAAGTTGTTTTGCTGAGATAAGTGATAGATTACCAACGTTAGATAAAACATGATCAAGGATGCTGTTACTTTTATGCGAATGTTCAATGACGAACTGAGTCAGATTTTTTCAAAAACCATTTCAAAGAATCGACATTGATGACATGAAGATGACCATTAATTTGTCCAATCAATTTTGGGAAAATTGAAATCCCCTATAAGACAAACATCATAATTGCAACCGTAATCAATTTGAACCAGTAACAAGTCCAATTTTTAATAGTAGGACTGAAAACATGCCATTAAATTAGAGATGTCCACTGAATAGTTTGATGACTTGGACGGCTTGTAGATAAGCACAAAGAAGGACAGTTTCTTACATAAGACAGCTCAAGAAATAGCAAAAGTGAGAATTGGTAAAATCAACAACTTTGACGGCTGGTTTAGAGGTTTGTAGAATCAGCTGGCCACCATGCTGGTGACAGTCACGATCTAATCTGGCAATAACATTGAAAGAAGAACCCATAAAGACGTCAGAGTTAATGATTTAATGAAAGATAAAAACAACTAATTGCCACATCATCAGCCATATCATTAACGAAGATAATGAATAGCAAAGGGTATTTTTGGGTTCTTCCTTTTTAAATTTGAAGAAAGAACCCAAAAATACTTCAGAGTTAACGATGTCTTAACCACGTTTCAGTGAGAAACAGTAAAGAGAAAGAATTCGAAGCGAAATGTTTCAAAAAATCGAAGCGTTTATCTATAGTGCAAATTGATTTACAGCTTTTGAGAGCAAATTTATAAGTAGGTAGTCAATTTTAATTTCCTGATATGAAAGTCGTTACTATCCTCTTTCTCAGCTATGACCATATGGTAACGTTTAGCCAGAACAGCTTTTTCCAATTGATGATCTGCAAAAGATAAAAACTTTTTGATCTTCACCGGATGTTTTTAATTCTGTAATTAATTACTGCGGGCAAAACAGTTTTCCATAAATTAAGAATTTGATGTTGTAACATGAATAAGACGACAACGTCTTTGACTAGAAGAAACATTATCGTTGTCTTGTTTCGCAATCTTTCCAAACTTCCGGACGCTCAAAATATTTCCACCAGCTTGGAGGCACTTATATTGAACTAAGTCACTAACATCCGTCGAGTCTTTCACAACTTGTTTGAAGTATGTTGGTTCAGTTTCAATTACACTCGTAACCACAAACTGAAGTTCAGTCGAATTGCGCGGTATTCATGTTTCGAGTAACCATATCGCTGTAGGAGGGAAGCGCGCTGGTGACTGCTTCTTTGACATTATCAGGCATAGTAATAATTGAATCTTTAGTGAATTGAGGTATCAATTCCCAGATAGAAGAGGACAATTTAGATTGGAATTCAGTAAATAAAGAATTTAACTTAGCTTCTGTTGGGGTATTCAAGCAGGTGTCGTTTTCAGCCAGACAGATATCGCAAATCCATTGATGGTTTGGTTTCGATCCCAGCCAGCGAGTTCTTCAAGGGACAGTCCCCATGAAACCAATTCTCACATGAGGAACACTCGATCCCCGATTGGTCAATATCCTTGACTAGCTCTGTGCATGCTCCACATTTGACAGACAATTTGGAAATCAAGCGAGTAGATTGTGGAGAAGTAGTCATACAAATATATGAAACTATTTAATTCTATTTAATAAGGTTTCCTTCTTTTTTATTGAGTTTTGCATTGGTTGACTTGATGTCCATGAAACCAGTTTTTTTATTTTTCCAAGGTTTTCAAGATACTCAGATAGTTAGTTCTGTTGGAATAAAAAAATTTTGGGCAAAACCAACTCGAGAATGATAATTTATTCAGCTTTAGTTCTACATGTTATAGAGGCATTTTGATATTTTGAGATCTATAAATTGCTCGAAGAATTCAGTTTTCCAAAAACAAACTTTTGATGCAGAGAAAAAATTGTTTCTACAATAGAGTTCAAACATCAAAGAAATTAGAGGGATGGATAGAATCAAAATTTTGGAAAAAAGAAAATAAGTTTTTTGTCATGGAAAATTCCGGGCATTTAGTTTAAATTGTCATTTTTCAGGTTTGAAACTGTAATGGGTTACTGAAAAATCTCCGTTTCACCAAACTAAATATACTACATTATTTTTTTTATTTCTATTGGAAATTTCAGCGCAAACGCAAATTGACCCCCCCCCCCCCCCGCCCACGATCGATATTTTTTCCTTCGGATTTTCTCAATTCTGCGTCGACATTCTAAAGAGTTCTCCAATTTCAATTTTTATATAAATCAAAACCAGATCCCGAGATCACAAAATGGTGCCTTTCGTTTTTCTCTACAATGTGTTAAAAAGTGAAAAATTGACTGAAAAAGGTCAGCTTGGTTTCTATGTTCCCATATTTTGAAAAAAAAATGTTGGAACAATAAGGATTGTTTATTATTTAGGTTCAAATCTTTGTTGTTTTTTTCCAAAAATGTTACGTTTTTTTGGATAACAGACAAAACAACATTTCTTAGATAACAAGCCTAGATAAAACCAAATATCACATGATCATATTCTAAAAAAGGGGAAAGGGGAATGTGAGGAGAGGAAACAATTCCTTTGTGGCTTATGAATGACCATTCGAGTAAATCCGTCTTCTTTTGTGCAAATGTTTGTTAAATTTCCACACAGGTTATTCCAGGCTGACCTGATAAAATGGTGTCCAGTCGCTTCCAGTCCCGCTATGAAAACAACTTTTGGTCGCGAATCAAACACTTTTTTCGACAGAAAACTGTATTTTTGCAAAGCTGTCAATTCGCGTAATTGAAATTTTTCTCTCGAGCTTATTTTCACATTTTTCTCCTTTTTAGCCGTAAACTGAATACAAGGTTCTTTGTATGATTTCCCGTCCGAAAAATATCGTCTTTTTTCAGCGAATTCCAATTTGTAAAAATAGTGATTGGCTGGATTTTGCGCAAATATTGCTTGAAGGTTTTTTGCCACAAGCGTGTCTAAAAACGGCTGTAAAAATATGTAATAAACGGCAAAGGCTAGTATAGACCAGAAAATGATTTTTTTGAGTCTGCTGGCTTTCCATGAGAGCAATCGTTTGGGAAAAGCGATGGAAGTTAGTTGCATTATTTCGTAAAATTTTACAATTTTTTGCGTGAGTAAAAATTAATGATGCTTTCAATTAGAAACAAATAATAATTCAGTTTGCTTCAATCAAAACTCAAATAATTTCTGATAAAGAATTACATATTTTGTTCTGGTCTGTGTTCTAATGAGTAAGCTAAACGCGTAAAAGCTCAACTTTGCTTGAAACACGAAAAGGTAAGCTTAAAAACTAAAACATGAGCAAGACTCTATATTGTATTACAATTAATAAAACTGAAAAATAAAACCTTCATATAGTTTGTTTAGCATTTGTGGCCTTTCAACGTTCAAAGCTCAAATACCGTTCGGTAGAACATTTTCTAAAAAACGTTCATCAACTATCACGCAAAAAAGCTATGGAGAATAGGAGCTTCTCGATAATTTTTTTTCTCAGGCAACTTATGGTTAAAAAACTTAACAAATACTGTGTAAGCAACTAAAGTATGTCAAAGAATGTTTCTTTGTAACTTTAAGTGAAAATGTTCGGATGTATTTTGCTGATGAAAAACGTTTTTGTTGCAAAAATTAATTGTGATTTTGAGTTTTTTTCTGTTAATTTGAAAACGGTGGGTATTGCCAGAGAGAAACGCTTCCAAACTCACCGGATTTCCGGAGTTCCGGAGTTCTGGATGTAATCGTCGTTTCGGGGTTTGCAGAAGTTCCAACAAAAAGTACTGGACAGAATGCTTGTTTTTAGAAATCTGGCAATGGGTTGAAAAACTGTCCAGATACTGTTTGATGCTGTGGCCTAGTTTTAATTATTACTGCATATTTGTTATCGCCAGCGAGAAATTATCAAACCATTAGGAGCTGTTTGACCCTAAGCAAATTTCGCTGCATTACGGGGGGTCGTGGATAACGCTTCGGAATTTGTGAAATCTACTTATTAAATTTCATAAGTAGAAACCACGTGAAGCTACTCAGGTTTTCAGTTGGACGATTAAAAACGCAGCTTTTAAAGTGTTTTAATAATTAAGTGCAATTAAAATTCACAATGTAAGCTTAGTTCATCACTGAGGAATATTGCTAAAAAAATCGAACAGACGCATTACGGTTATAGAACTTTACGAAGCTCTGGTCCAGGTAGAAGTTTGTCGTTGAGGGCTACAGCTTGGTACTTTGCTGCTGCGTTGCACAGTCTTCTAACTTTCTCGGGTTTGTGAGGGTTGATGACAGGATGATGTGACAAGTACCATTGAAGCCTGTCCCTGGTTTCGTTCAGTTCAACCTGTTCAACTATGCGGACATCACCAACTTTGACGTCAGTGTCAATGATTTCCTGACAACGCTTTCACAACATATCATCTTTCTGTAGGCGTCGTTCTAGGGACTTGAGTTGCCCCATAGCAGAGTAGAAGTTATTTGGTAACTTCACTTCCTCTTCTCGCCATAGAAGTCCAACTTCGTATCTTTCACCGGTGAATCGAGTTGTTTGCTCCAATGTATTGATTGCTCTCTTCTCATCTTTCGAATGACCGGTGACATCACAGTTTGAGGCGTAGGATTCGCTGTCCCACCATTTAATCAACTGGTTTGCTAACTTGTCCTCTGATACTGAGGTTGCTGCTGTAGCAAGAGTTGCTGCTTGTTTCGCTGGTAGGGGACCACTTACAACCAATACTATTTTCGATTTCACTGCCCATGGTGGAGTTTTGTTGTCTGACCTCTTGAATTCTAATGGGTGAAGGATATTATAGCAGTCTTTTCAAGAATTGCTTGAACCTCGTTTTGATTGTATCTCTGATTTGGCAAGTTCCTCAGATGTGGGTAGCGATCTCTCAACCCCTGCAGATCTCGAATGGTCAGCCAACTTCAGTTTCTCGTGAACATAGAATTGAACTCTGGTCAATTTTCGAGACTTCTCGTGCGTTGAAACAGATATCTGCACTATTTCTGTCTCAACATCTTGTGGTCTGTGGATTCCTGCTACTGACAAAGAGGCTTTTCGGCCTTGCAGCTGTAGTGTAGAAACAATTGACTTGTCTACGAATGAGATTGAGGATCCCGTATCACACCTTGCCAGAAAGCTCAGAATGTGGTTTCCAGTCACCAGTTTTATACGCACTACAGGGAGTCCTCCTTGTGTGATCATTGTTGCTACTGCTGTTGTAGCTTCTGAGGCACTTGTAGCCTCCTTCTTTGAGAATTCACTGAGCAAGGGCTTGTTGTGTTTTCGTCCACAATTAGGCAAGCAGCAGTTTTTACTTTTGCAATCCTTCGACCGATGGCAAGGTCTCAGGCAATTGAAACACATTCTGAATTTCTGCGCAAGTTCTTTTTGTTCATTCAGCTTCATTGATTTGAATTTCTGGCAACTCCAGGTAGCGTGCTGTCCATCTTTGAACGGACATTCTGAATTCTTTGGTAGAATCATCTGCAATGGATGCAAAAGTACTTGTTTTGGTTTCTCGTGGTTTTGAAGCTTGGAGTTTTTCTGGGCTAACAAGCCATTTAGTATATGAAAGCAGTTGATTCTAACCAATTTTTGAAAACAATCAAGTTTGCTGCTAGATGATACCGTAGGTGTCGTAGCCGCTGCTCTTTCAGCTGATGGGAAATTTTTCTTGTTGCTGAACTCAAAACTCCCTCCGATTCCAGTTCATGCTTAAATCCGAGTCGAATTAAAACGTTAACGGTGTTTGTGACTACAATTGAAAATGAACAATGCTACTGGAGTCATCATGTCTAACTGAAGGGTGTGTGTATATGTTCTTGAGCTGAGATTCAACAATGACTCTCGATATGCCAAACTTTTTGCAGAGAATGTCCCAGGCTTGATAATATGCCTGTGAGCTAAAACCCAATCCACAACTCGCATTTTTTCCTGACCAGTGAAGCTAATTATAAAACACTGCATCTTCTCAGCGTCTGTGTTTCTGTTTCCCTAATTGATTTAGGTTTTTTCAGGTTTTTTGAGAATACTCGACTCTTGCAATTGCGTTGAGGAAAGTTCAACACCCAGCTGGAACAACGGGGTAATTTTCGGGTAGGCTGTGAAACGTTTGTCACTTCTCTCCTGTGTGACATTCTTAGGGGGGTTGATCACAACATTTGCAGATACTGGTCGGCTAGGGCCATACTTTTGAGCCACTGAATTTGCCCAACCTGAAATTTTTTCAAGATTGTGTCTTGATCCAACACTTTCTAAGTCCTCTGCCTGTGATCCAGATGATCTTGAACTTCCTTTTGTCAATTCACTTTCTATTAGCTTTTGCTCTTTGTCGGCTTCGGCTTTCTTTCTTTCGTTTTCGAGCTCTCGTTTATGTCGTCGTAATTCAGCTCGTCTTCTTGTTGTTGCAACTTTGGACGTAATTCTTGTTCTTGTTGCTCCTTTCGTCAACGTTGTTCAATTTCCTCACAATCCTGCTCTAACTCCAACTTCCTCTCTCGCAGTCATTGCTCTGTTTCTTTCTTTGCTCCATTAGGTATTGGAACTCCATTTCGTCGAACTGTTGCCTTCTTGATGATTGCGAGTTGGCGATACTGGGATCTTTCCTGCTTCCCTGGGTAGCAGAATGCCTGGAAGAGACCTCAACGTTCTCCACAGCATTTTATATTGCTTCCTTTCTTGTATCAATTACATGTCCGTTTGGGTCTTTATCACCAGTCGATGACACAAAGGAGGTTTGTTTCCAACAATCCTTGCCGCGCCCGTACAGCTTGATCAGGTCTAGATAGTAACTGCTGCTATCGCTGAGATTCACAAACAATTTTGTGCAGTCTTCTGGTTTTATTTTTCGAATCATATCTGCGTAATTCTTATCTAGTTTTTTTTATTAGCTCTTCCATTTGATTACACAATGTCTCATTTTTGGAATCGTTTAGGTTTTCTGCCATCAACTTTTTTTCCCAAATTTAACAGTTCTTTAAAATTTGTTTTAGTAGCTTTTACTAATTTGTATGCTCGTAGTGTGTCTGTGCGACAGTCAACGAGTTTAGTGCTGAAATGTTCAATGTCTCGGATAAAGGGCTCCTTTTCAACTACCCATCGCAAGACTTTACTCCTTTCTTCTAATATACGCTTGGTGTCACTCTCGAAATTTTCGAAAAACTTTGGTTTGAGTAATAACCTCTGCTGTTGTCTGTTTTCCTAAAGTTAATCATAAGTTTCGAAGAAACATTGATATGCTTTATCTGCATATACTGTTTTCTTCTAAGCCAAGTGACTTTTCACATCAGCAAGTTGTCCGTCAAAAGATTTGAGCAATTCAGTTTGCTCACTTTCTAATCTCTTGAGTTGGCCTGACATCTTGTATTCAGCCGTTTTCCAATGTCTATCAGGGCTGTTTCCAGTAATCGTAAAGATTTCGTTCTGGTACAATAAATTGAATCGAAGATTCGTCGCTGTTCATGTTGTTGTCCAGCTCGGCGGACCAAATGTTGCGGCTGCTCAGCGGAACCGTTATATCAAGGCCTGGTTCGATAGTTTTAAACCAGCCTGGTTCTTCAAAAGGATTGATTGACAAACAATCTCGTCGAAACAATTAGTCGCTTGGACGTATTAAAGGACTGTAACTTTAATTGGTTGATTGAATTTAAGAAAAATCTTTGTGATAATCTGTGTACAATCTCGTAATAAAGTTTGCAAGGCTTCAGCCAGTAGCTGGTGTCGTTGCTAACTTCTTATAAGAAAACTCGTCTAACTGAAAACTCGCAAGATCTTAAGATTTAGAAAACTTAGCAAAAAAGACTAAAGTTGTTAAAAAATCAAATTTTAGTCTAATCTGAGAGCAAACTGTTCTGTATAAAAGTTTCTAATGGTTCTAAATATAATTCAGTTTCACTGTTCAAACAATCCGATTAGAGTAAAAAATCAAATATTTATCATTCATACTTTTATCGCTACTTGTTTCTGATTGGTTAATCAAGAAAGTGATTAGGTTTTGGAGTTCCATTTCGTCGATCTGTCGCCTTTTTGATGATCTCGATTTGGCGATACTGGGTTCTTTTCTGCTTCCCTGGGTAGCAGAATGCCTGGGAAAGACCTCAACGTTCTCCACAGCATTTTCTATTGCTTCCTTTCTTGTATCAATTACATGTCCGTTTGGGTCTTTATCACCAGCCGATGACACAAAGGAGGTTTGTTTCCAACAATCCTTGCCGCGCCCGTACAGCTTGATCAGGTCTAGATAGTAACTGCTGCTATCGCTGAGATTCACAAACAATTTGGTGCAGTCTTCTGGTTTTTTTTTCGAATCATTTCTGCGTAATTCTTATCTATATTTTTTTATTAGCTCTTCCATTTGATTACACAATGTCTGATTTTTGGAGTCGTTTAGGTTTTCTGTCTTCAACTTCTTTTTCCAAATTTGACAGTTCTTTAAAATTTGTTTTAGTAGTTTTTGCTAATTTGTATGCTCGTATTATGTCTTTGCGACAGTCGACGACTTAAGTGCGGAAATGTTCAATGTCTCGGATAAAGGGCTCCTTTTCAACTACCCATCGCAAGACTTTACTCTTTTCTTCTAAGATACGCTTGGTGTCACTGTCGAAATTTTCGAAATACTTTGGTTTGAGTATTAACCTCTGCTGTTGTCTGTTTTCCTCAAGTTCATCATAAGTTTCGAAGAAACATTGATATGTTTCATCTGCTTACACTGTTTTCTTTTTAGCCAAGTGACTTTTTACATCAGCAAGTTGTCCGTCAAAAGTTTTGAGCAATTCAGCTTGCTCACTTTCTAATCTCTTGAGTTGGCCTGACATCTTGTATTCAGCCGTTTTCCAATGTCTATCGGGGCTGTTTCCAGTAATCGTAAAGATTTCGTTCTGGTACAATAAATTGAATCGAAGATTCGTCGCTGTTCATGTTGTTGTCCAGCTCGGCGGACCAAATGTTGCGGCTGCTCAGCGGAACCGTTATATCAGAGCCTGGTTCGCAAGTTTTACACCAGCCTGGTTCTTCAAAAATTTCGATTGACAAACAATCTCGTCGAAACAATTAGTCGCTTGGACGTATTAAAGGACTGTAACTTTAATTTGGTTGATTGAAGTTAAGAAAATCCTTAGTGATAATCTGTGTTCAATCTCGTAATGAAGATCGTAAGGCTTCAACCAGTAGCCAGTATCGTTGCTAACTTCTTCTAAGAAAGCTCGACTAACTTAAAACTCGCAAGATCTTATGATTTAGCAAACTTAGCAAAAAAGACTAAAGTCGTTAAAGAATCAAATTAAAGTCTAATCTGAGAGCAAACTGCTCTGTTTAACAGTTTCTAATGGTTTAAAATACAATTCAGTTTCACTATTGAAAAAATTCGATCAGAGTGAATAATCAAATATTTATCATTTATAACATTATCGCTACTTGTGTCTGATTGGTTAATCAAGAAAGTGATTTAGGTTATTGTTCACATAGTAAATGTCAAAATACTGCAATATTTGGTTTTGTAGACATTAGCAGGGATGATTATTACGTGGCTCTAAATGCCTCGAATATAAAATATTTTAAATTTAATGTTGACCTAATGTAAAATAAAATAAACACGTTAAGAAATTACAAAAAATAACAAATTATCAAAAAATGCCAATTTTTGCACCATATAAGTGCTAATAGCCACACTTTTGGGGCCAGATGCAATAAGGTTCGTTGGGTCCATGAGTAGTTTAGAGATAGCCATAACCATACGCCAAAACATCGGGTTGCTCAGGTTTACCCTTCCAAAAATTGGGGGGGGGGTACAAAATTTAGGTCCCAACTCGTTCAAAATTTTTCCATCGCATATGGAAAGTTGAATTATCAGGTTTCGTCGTTCATAATTCCTTCCTCGTCAATCCTTCTGCCTCGTCAAGTCCAAATATGTTGTACGCTTCTCACGCTGCATAATTTGTCAAAATTCGATATGCCCGGTTGATGGTCTTGAAGATCTCCCTGTCTCCACCACCATCAGGGTGGGTCAACAAGCTCATTTTGTGGTAGTGGTTCTTGATCTGATCTTTTGAAGTAGAACTTTTTCCAACAAAATCTCATCAGGCGCGGCAGGCCGGTTCACAGTGTTTTTGTTTCGAATCTAGAACATTCATTTTGCCGTGGCCTTTGTATTGACCTTTTCGTTTCCAAGAGAACTCCTTTGTCGATGAATGACATAATTTTTCGACATTTGTTGGCCAAAACTGGTTGTAGAGTTCCAGCTCCTCAATCAGTGATCGCAATTGGTCATCCATTTTCTCCATTTTTTCGATGATTTTGCCCTTTCTAGCAGCGTTGACTATCAAACTGGCCAATTTCTTTTCAATGCCTTCATTGGTTGCTCCTCTTCAGAATTTCTAGCTGCCGCATTTTAAACTATCTGGTCACAACTCACACTCGGCACTTCATTTGCCCAGTACTTCTTTTTTTTTCTTTGTTCTGGTTACAATGGTTATCCAATTCCTGCCAAAGCTCGACGAGGCCTCTTTGAATTGAAGAACTAGTACATCGCAACATCTCTACCTGCGGGCACTGGTTTTATAGTTCAATTTCAGTCTGCAGAGCATGCGACCAAATTTTGGTGGGTGCCAGAACTTCTAGCGTAGTCCGAGTCCACCACAGACAAGATTTCACCCGGTACATTCCCGGGGAACTTTCGGAAATAACTTTCCACTTTTCTGGTTTGTAATACACATATTCACCAATCTGTGGAATCCCGTTGCCCGCTATATTGAATAAAAAACCTTTTTTGCTTCTAAAGTTTCTCGATATTTTCAATCTTGAACTCGAGATTTTTCTTTTTCTTTGGTCTTGAACTCAAAACAATTTTTTTGTTTTTTCTTTTTTGTTCCCGAACTTTAGACGTTTTCTTTCTTCTTTTGAACTGAAGACAAATTTTAGTCTGGAACTCGAGACTTTCTTCTTTTTTTTTGTTCTAGAACTCAAGACAATTTTTTTCCTTTTTTTAACCAACTTACTCTTTTAAGGATTTTTTTCAATCATTTTTGTCTTCTTGCTATGAGGTCAAGATTTCGCAATAGTTGTTGCCAAGACGCTCCATTAAAAACTAATCCTAAATAGAAAAACAATTTAGGAAAAAATTTATAAATTGAAAAATAATGTAGACTGTTAAGACTGACACATCAATGTCCTTCACTATTAACCAAATGTATAAGCTTTTGGTTTTTAATTTCCGAATAATTCTTATTTAAATAGCTAGAAAAATTTGCTTCTGAAACGGGTCATTCCAATGACTTAAATCTTTTTCATGACTCTACTTTTCATCGGATTCTTGGAATGCTTCCCGATTAATAATTCCTTGAATTTTACGGCGAATTGTTCGAGCATTTGACTCTGTTTTAGGTCTGATGTGCAGAAAAGGCTGCGATGTAGGCTTTCGTCACCTACATTTAAGTTACTATTCATCAACCACTGGTATATCCACGATTGAATTTCTTCATCCTTTCTCCATATTGTTGAAAACTGCCGTCTTCTAATTTGACAACATTTGGGTGAAGCGGATTGCATGCAGCGATTGTGTAATTATGATACGAAGTTTGTCTATTAGGATCCATATATCTAACAGAAGAAAAATTCTCACCCTCTACAAACACAGGAACTTCTTCTGTGCAAAAGGAAGTTTAATTATTAATGCTACCATCTTGGCACATTTATGAATATATAAAACAGTTTCTGCAGTTTTCAACGTGATTTCCTTTCCCGAAGAGCGTTACTGATGGACTGAAAAATTTTTTGGTTGTAAACTTTCCTCGGATTAGAAAACAATTGGGACTCCGGTTATTTTTACCTAATGTCCACACAAACCATTTGCTTTTTCCTCTAAGATTTACAAAGCACAACCTTCATATTTGTTTTTGTGTAAAATTTTTACACAAAATTGGCTGATAAAAGTGGCCTTGTTGTTACTAAATGTTTTTGCAGAGTCCTTTTTTTGAAGTGTTTGATCGTTTGACATGTCTGCTCACCTTGGTTTTCAAAAAAACAGTTTACTAAGTCTTCTTCAGAATATGTCGTCTTCAAAACACTTTTCGAGAAACCTAGAGCATCCTAAACATTTAAAAGGTTTCTTTGTAGCTGCATTCCCCAAATTGGTCCGATATAAATTTTGCATTAATTACCACATTTCCACTAAATTTTTCTCCTATAGGTGGAACCCACTCTAAAGGCTCTGCACACATAGGGCCTTAGCGCCCATTTTTTGCTATGAAGCTTTGACTATGCTCTTCGACATAAATGGTTTTGCTGGCCTGTCATAAAATTATTTCAGTTACCGACCTAACCTAGTTCCTAACCTAGTATGGCAAAATTTTTGTTCCGTCAAAGACTCCTACAAGTTCCTCCTTTAAAGGGTATATTGATTTTAGTTGTCTTAAATATTATGTGGGAGAAACAACATCATCATATACGTTGCTTTTTTTAAGTGCGGATACTGTATGTCTCGCTTCATACATGCAAAATTTTAGTTTCATCTCTGCTTGAACCTCAGCATAAATCAAACTTCTTTTTTCTGGTGTTTTCAGTACTCGAATTGTGTTATCACAGTATGTACTATGATCTAGAGAACAGATCTTTGTTGATACGATATTGACAAAATCATAACCGTATAAATTGATACAATGTGATGAAGAAACAAAAACGGCTAGCCAAGCCAGACACAAACATAGTGATACTCCATCACACGATGCTCCGGACGAACTCGCCTTTTTGTCAGTTCCATTATTTTTTTCAGAATTTTTCTGAAAAAAAACATCAGCAGTGTCCTGACTCCTAAAGTACTCTTCATCTTGCTCAGTAAAGTAATTCTTTAATTTCTCAGGCAACGATTTTTATCGGCTGCCAGATCTTGTAGCCGTTTTTGGTGCCTTGGGATTACAATTAATTTTTTTTTCAGTACTTATTGTTTTACAACTAGCTTCCTTTGGCTATTTTTCTAATTTTGGAATTTTTGTTTTTGCTGTTTTTTCAGTGTACTCTGTAGGTTTCGAAGAAGTTGCACCTCAAACCATCGGCAACTTTGTTTGCCTTCTCGTGTCCTTTAGAGGTTTCTTGCTCTGATTCTTTAGCTTCATTCTCAGACATGTCACCTGTAACATTAACCTAATTGGTAGCATCCTCAGCTTCAGATTGATTTACTCAATTGAGATTAATTTCACTGTTTGTGGATAATTCTATTTGAGTTATATCATCATCGTCTGAGCTGTTCAAATCGATATTCTTCTGCTCCTTATCTGTTGTATTTCACTTTGCCTGAGGCTCAGGCGTGAATGGTTTTTTTTGTTTTTTTTAAATACCTTTTTAGTTGTTCATAATGGACCTTAATAGCTTTCATCGTCTTTTTATCTTCTATTTTGAAAATCATATCGTTTACAATTTCAACTAATGTGTGTGGTCTTCTATAGAAAGAAATAAATCTTCTTATTTAGACTTTTTAAAGTTGGGTTGAAAGCCAACACTTCTTCTCCAACTTCATAGCTCGGTCCGTACCTACTCCGATCATAATAGGTCTTCTGGCGTTCTTGTTCGACATCCATAATTTCTCGCACCGACTGATGCTTTTCCTGTGGTTTCTGTTTCAATGTGAAAACATAGTCACTTGGTGTAGCATATTATCGGTCTGTGGTGTGATAGAGATGCTGTATATAGGTAGCGACAGTGGAAAATCCATTACCACATACGCTGGGCTGTATTTTGTTACTATATGGAGTGGTGATTGATAGGTTGTCATCGCTTAGCGTAAAAATTTAGTCCATTCATGTTTATTTTGGCCTATGTATTTGGAGACACATTCTTCTATTGTTCGATTTCTTCTTGCAATCATCCCGTTCCCTTGTTCCCTTGTGGGTAGTAGAGTGTTGTTGATGTCCTCTGATTTCTTATTTCACTGCAAAGCTTGCAAAACTACAAAAAAAACTTTGAGATAAAGTTCGACCCTTTGTTGCTGTGTGGGTTGACTGGACAGCCGAATCTCAGTATCCAGAGTTCAACAAACGCTCTTGACACGGTTTTTGCCTATTGATTGGGTAAAGCTACGGCTTCGTACCACTTAGTTCATTGATTCCCGATCAGCAAAATGTATTTGTTTCCCTGAGACTCTGGAAGTTGACCCATGATATCAAGAGATACTCGCCAAAAGGGTTTCTGCCTAGTTTTTTTCTTTTTAGGCACACGTCACAGCTTTCTATCCTGTTTCTTACGTCCTTTCTCATGCACGGCCCTTTGGTATGTTTTCTTAATCCAAAAGTGACCTGCGCTAGGCGAGTCAAGCAACAGTTCAAGCACGGCAGACAATCTTTACCATTATACAAGCATTTGGTAAACAGTCTCAAAGTTGGGTTCTGTTTGGTGTTTGCGATACAAAATCCCTTCTAAGAGACAAAGATTTGTATACTGAACCCAAATGTTTCATTTCTTCTTTGACGCTCTATTTCTCTTTTGCGTGGTTCCGGTGTTTTTTGTTGTTCAGAACCCAGGCGTATACTTCTCTCTCTGAGTACATTTCTATTTTAAGCGAATCTCGCAATTTTACTCTCTGCAATTTGTCTGACAGCCAACTTCGACTACCGTTATCGGCATTGCCATGCTCTGCAGCCATCGCAGGAGCGTTAACAAAAGCTGTTTATTCATCGTCGTCTGTGTTCATGCGCGACAGACAGTCAGCGAGTGGGGTTTTTTGCCTGCTCTATGCTTGATGTCAAAAATAAATTGCCCAAGTTTCTCTATCCACCTTGCAACCATACCGTCTGGTTCTTTAAAACTATAGACCCAGACAACAGCCCAGTGGTCCGTTGTGATAGAAAAGTGAGACCAAGTAAATTGTTTTTAAAATATTGTGTAAAATGAACGCAGTTTTGCAAGCATATGCTATAACCCTTTCCTCTGTTCCTTGTTTTTGGGTACGAATCGATCCAATGCCTCTCAACAAAGCATCCGTAGTTAATGTATACGGATCCCTATTGTTTTGATATCCGAAAACTGGGGCTTCCAAAAACTTCTTCTTTAACTCGGTTACCGCACTCTTGCACTCTTTACCCCAGTTAAATTTATTTGACTTCTTCAGTAACCTTTAAAAATGTTCGGCGGTTTTTCCGAAACCCGGAATATATTTTGATAATAGCCCACAAGCCCTAGAAAGGCTCTAACCTCTTTCAGGAAGGATGGTTCTTTCATTCTTTTTACTGCTCTTACTTTCTCTGGGACGACCTCGACTCTACTCTTGGATGTAATGTCCCCAAGAAGCTGACACGCTTTTGGAAAAATTGCATTTTGATCCTTTAATCTTTAACCCATTCTCCGCTAAAAGTTGGAAAATCAGGTCTAATTGTTCCAGTTGTTCGGAAAGGCGATAACGGCATCTAGATACACTAGAGCAATTTCGTAGGAGACGCCAGCAATAAAAAGTTCATTGGGTTTCGAAAAACTCCCGCTGCAGATGCAAGTCCCAGAGGAAGTCTTTTCCATTTATACAGGCCCAGAGGCGTGATAAATGCTGTTAAATTCTGACTCTCGTCCTCGACCGTCATCTGAATGTACCCCGACAAGAGATCTATGTTCCAGAAGTATATTTTCGACTCCAGTGCATCAATAACTTTAATAAGTGTTAAAGAGCAGCATGTTTTCTCTATTTGTTTGTTCAGACCACTATAGTCTGCAACCAAGCGATAGGTTCCATTCTTTTTTAAAACTGGTAATAATGGTGCTGCGCAATTGGAATGTGTTGGTTCGACTAAGTCGTCTCGTTCCAGGTCTTCAAACATTTTTTTCATGGCTTTCCTTTGCTCAAAATTCAAGCTGCCGTATGTTCGTCTGAATGGCACGGAATTCTTTTTTAATTTTTTTATAATGATTAATTCGGGAGCAAAATCCTATTTCATTTGAAAATCGCGAAAATATCACTTCATTTTTTATGCAAACTTAGCTCACTTTTGTTATTTCGTCACAAGACAAACTCATTGAAC
Source organism: Convolutriloba macropyga (assembly GCF_964194025.1). Classification (NCBI taxonomy): domain Eukaryota; kingdom Metazoa; phylum Xenacoelomorpha; order Acoela; family Convolutidae; genus Convolutriloba; species Convolutriloba macropyga. Next base: position 57,396,204 of record NC_134479.1, read on the forward strand.
TTGCGTTCACTTGCTTCTCAAAATCAAAATCATCTCTATTTTTTGTATTATTGTCACGGTTTTTTTGCTGTATTCTTAAAAGTTTTTCACTGTTTTCGCACATTCGTTTCTGGCATTTTTGTAAACTTTCTTTTGTTCTGATGTAGAGTTCAGAACTGGAACACATACGACATCATCAACCATGTCATTTAGCGATCTCGCTTTTAATAAATGTGGTTTGTCTTCAAACTCTTTCTTGGGCTCCAATATAACTTCTGTTTGTTTTGTTTTGCTACCTTCTTCATCGATAATTTTGCATTTAATGAAACCTTCGCAGCAATGAGGTAAGTCGTGATTCTGTGCAGCAATAAAAAAAAGTTCTCAAAACTTCGTTATGAAGGGGGCAAATGAAACTTGTTCCCAATTTCCCCGCAAAAGAATTCATTTTTTTCTGTGGCTTAAAATACAGTCAAAATAATATAAGAATTCCATGCTCAATAAGCAATGCGTTATCTCATCTTCGGTCACTAGAAACTCAAATCTAGATGTTAATTTTTGAAGTTGGACTTGTATAGCTGTTGCCCCTTTCACAGGCATTATTTTCATTTTTGGCAGATATTATATTTGTATTGCACACTCCTTCCTCAACTTCCACTATTGATAAACTTTATTAACACTACTTCCACTATCAATCAAGGCCATTATCAGTTTGTCTTTTAGCATTACTTTGGCAAACAAGGGCTCCACTGGGATGTTTCGGAAACGCAAAGTTTTTACATAGCTAGCTGAAAATGAAACCCTGCCATCTTCATCTAGTTCTTGTTTAAATACGGGCAATTTCCTTTGAAATGATTTGGACTCCCACATTCGCAACAATTCTTGCATTACTTAGATACATGATTTCGCTGACTGGAACGGCGACATTTTTCTCTATAAAAAGTCACCGCTGTCTTTGACTGCTCTGCACAACTCTCGTGCGATCTATCTCGGCTTCTGTCGGATGTAGCAATCGCGCTCTACTGTCGTAATTGGTACGTCTATTAACAGCACTGCTTCTTTTATAGCTGTTTTAGTTTCTACTTCTACCTCCGGTTTCTCTTGAACTTCGCTTACTTCTGTGCGAAAATCCTTTGGCGTCGCTCCTTCCAATGAAAACTTTTGATTATTTTGCCTGTTAGATTCGTTAGTCTGCAATGTTTGCACTAAATCAATAATTCAATTAACTAGTTGAGTGCTTTCATTCGACTGGATGGCAAAAACCACGGCTAATTGTCCTCCTCGTAAATTCTCGAGAGTGCTTCAATATGTAGTGCTCTTTCTAAAGCTTTGTCTAAAGTCGTATACGCGTCACCCAAGTCCCTTCCCAGGTCGAGTATCACCTGACTATTTTCAATGCCCTCGATGAATCCACTCAAAATGAGATGTTCTCCTATCTCATTAGACTCTTGGGGGTACGCTCTCAAGGCTAAAGTTTGCAAATCATCTAGAAAAATTGTTAATTTTTTACCCGGCTGCTGGACCCTCCTAGGTAGCTTCCCCTTGAAAACAACAGATTTTTCATTATAATGTTGTCTGAAAAATTTTACGGTCTCATCATAGCTCTTCCCATTGTCCTCCAAAAGTGTACGATAGAAACTAATAGCCGAATTTGTAGCCTTAACGCAAAATAATGCCGCCGTTCATCAATTTCGGTTTCGGCGCTGTTTACTTTTTCTTTTCTTTGCCACTTCTGAAGTTGTGAGGAGAGCTTAAAGTGTGTAACAAAACTTTCAAAATCATTTGAAACCGTAAAAAGCTTCAGTAACAGCTTTTTTGATTAGTGCCGCACCATCCGTGTTTTATTTAAAAGCTGCTGTTATTCAAACTATTTCAGTAATTTTGTTCAAAACACGAACCACTGTTTTGACACTCTAACTCAACAGCCCTTAATTCTTACTGACACTGTGTTTTTTTGAAAAAATTCAAAAAAAATCGAGGTTCATTGGTATTTTTTTAGTCAAATTATGTCGAATTCAAATATGTTTGATTTTGAACGCTATTTTAATTATCGAAAAAACGTGTACAACATGACTTACACCATTAGAGGGTTTAGGGAGTACTCAATTGAACTTTCGAAGAAAGCAGTGTTCCTTGTCAAATCTTGACACCAGCTCAAAATCACTCTTTCGAGTCGTGATATTAAGACGTCAGATTCGTGTCGAAAGTTGATTTTCAAACAAAAATTAGATTTCATTTAGAAATCAGTACAACAATCAATAATATTGGTTTTTGGTTTTCTTTTTACTTTTAATCTCTGTCGCCACTATAGTAGCCGCTTGTGCGCAATAATCTATGGTCTTTGGATAATTGAGCGTGGTACTTGTTTAAAATTGTTTAAAATTGTTTAAAATACATTTTTTTAAATTACTTTCTGTTGCGATAGTAGCTGTTGAATAAACTGCCAATATAATAATTTTCAATGCGTGATCGCCACCGGAAAAAAACTTCAGCAGTAGACTTCGAGTCTATCACACATTTTATCGCCACTGTTCCTGGATAAACAGTGGCAAAAAAGTGGTGATAAAATCGTAGTCTAATGGTGCAAACAGTTTGATAAACTTGTAGTCTAAGAAAACGTGTGCGGTGTTTCTGTGTGTGTGGTGTGCGAGTGTGTGTGTGTCTGTGTGTGGTGTTTGTAAGTGTGTTTGTGTGTGCGTGTGTGTGTGTGTGTTTGTGCGTGTGTTCTTGTGTGTCTCTGTGTGTGTTGTATGGGTATGTGTGATGTGTGTGGTTTGAGTCTCTGGTGTCTGTGTGTTGAGTATGTGGTGTGCTCTGTGTGGTGAGTGTTTGTGTGCGTGTGTATGTGTGTGCGTGTGTGTGCGTGTGTGTGTGTGTGTTTCTTTGTGCGTGTGTGTGTTTGTGTGTTCGTGTGTGCGTATATCTGTATATAAGTGTGTGTGTTTGTGTGTTTGTGTGTGTTTGTATAAGTGTGTGTGTGTGTGTGTTTGTTTGCTTGTTTGTGTAAATGTGTGTCTGTGCTCGCGTGTGTGTTTGTGCGCGTGTATGTGTGTGTCTGTGTGTGTGTGTGGTGTGCGTGTGTGTCTGTGTGTGGTATGTGTAAGTGTGTTTGTGGGTGCGTGTGTGTGTGTGTGCGTGTGTATGTGTGTGTCTGTGTGTGTGTGGTGTATGTGTATGTGTGGTTTGTGTGGTTTGAGTCTGTGGTGTATGTGGTGAGTATTTGGTGTGCTGTGTGTGGTGTATGTTTGTGTGTATGTGCGTGTGTGCGTGTGTGTGAATACGTTTGTGCGAGTGTGCGTTTGTGATTGTGAGCTTGTGTTTGTGTGTCTGTGTCTGTGCGTGTGTGTGTGTGTGTGTGTGTTTGTTTGTTTGCGTGTGCGTGCTTGCGTGTGCATGTGTGTATAAGCGTGTGTGTGTATATGTGTTTGTGTTCGTGTAAAAGGATGTGTGTGTGTTTGTTTGTGTGTGTGTGTGTGTAAGTTTGTGTGTGCGTGCGTGCGTGTGTGCTTTTGTGTGTGTATGTGTCTCTGCGTGTGTGTGGTGTGTGTAAGTGTGTTTTTGTGTGCGTGCGTGTGTGTTTGTGTGTAAATATGTGTGTGTCTGCGTGTGCGTCTTATATGTGGGTGCTTTGAGTGTGTGGTGTGTGTGTGTGTGTGGTGACTGTGTGGTGTGTTGTGTGAGGTGTCTGTTTTTGTGCGTGCGTGAGTGTGCGTGTGCGTGTGCGTAGGATTGTACGTGCGTGTGTGTGCATGTGTGTGTGCGTGTGCGTGTGTGTTGGCATTTGTATATGTGTGTTTGTTTGTATGAGCGCGCGCGTGTGTGTGTGTGTGTGGTGTTCGTGTGTGTGTGTGTGTCTGTGTGTGGTGTGTGGAAGTGTGTATGTGTGTGTCTGTATGTGTGTTGTATGGGTATATGTGATGTGTGTGGTTTAAGTCTGTGGTGTGTGTGTGTGTGGTGAGTAAGTTGTGTGTGTTTGTGTGCGTGCTTGTGTGTTTGCGTGTGTGCTTGTGTGCGAGTAGGTGCGTCTGTGTGTGTGTGTTCGTGCGCGTGCGTGTGTGTGTGTAGATGTGTGTTTGTGTATGTGTTTTTGTGCGTGTGAGCGTGTGTGTGTGTTTCTTTGTTTGTGTGTGTGTGTGTTTGTGTGTGCGTGTGTGTGTGTGTTTGTGTGTGTTTGTATAAGTGTGCGTATGTTTGTTTGTGTGTGTGTAAATGTGTGTGTGTGCGTGCGTTTCTGTTTGTGCGTGTGTATGTGTGTGTCTGTGTGTGTGGTGTACGTTTGTGTGTCTTTGTGTGGTGTATGTAAGTGTGTTTGTGAGTGCGTGTCCGTGTGTGTGGTGTATGGGTATGTGTGGTTTGTGTGGTTTGAGTCTGTGTTGTGTTTGGCGAGTATTTGCTGTGCTGTGTGTGGTGTGTGTTTGTGTGTATGTGCGTGTGTGTGTGTGTTTGTGTATACGTTTGTGCGAGTGTGCGTTTGTGTGCGTGTTTGTGTGCGTGTATAAGGGTGTGTGTGTGTTTGTGTGTGTGTGTATGTGTAAGTGTGCGTGTGCGTGCGTGTGTGTTTGTGTGTAAATATGTGTGTGTCTGCGTGTGCGTCTTATATGTGGGTGCTTTGAGTGTGGTGTGTGTGTGTGGTGACTGTGTGGTGTGTTGTGTGAGGTGTCTGTTTTTGTGCGTGCGTGAGTGTGCGTGTGCGTGTGCGTAGGATTGTACGTGCGTGTGTGTGCATGTGTGTGTGCGTGTGCGTGTGTGTTGGCATTTGTATAAGTGTGTTTGTTTGTATGAGCGTGTGTGTGTGTGTGCGTGTGGTGTTCGTGTGTGTGTGTGTGTGTGTGTGGTGTGTGGAAGTGTGTATGTGTGTGTCTGTATGTGTGTTGTATGGGTATATGTGATGTGTGTGGTTTAAGTCTGTGGTGTGTGTGTGTGTGTGGTGAGTAAGTGGTGTGTGTTTGTGTGCGTGCTTGTGTGTTTGCGTGTGTGCTTGTGTGCGAGTAGGTGCGTCTGTGTGTGTGTGTGTGTGTGTTCGTGCGCGTGCGTGTGTGTGTGTAGATGTGTGTTTGTGTATGTGTTTTTGTGCGTGTGAGCGTGTGTGTGTGTTTCTTTGTTTGTGTGTGTGTGTTTGTGTGTGCGTGTGTGCGTGTGTTTGTGTGTGTTTGTATAAGTGTGCGTATGTTTGTTTGTGTGTGTAAATGTGTGTGTGTGCGTGCGTTTCTGTTTGTGCGTGTGTATGTGTGTGTCTGTGTGTGTGGTGTACGTTTGTGTGTCTTTGTGTGGTGTATGTAAGTGTGTTTGTGAGTGCGTGTCCGTGTGTGTGGTGTATGGGTATGTGTGGTTTGTGTGGTTTGAGTCTGTGTTGTGTTTGGCGAGTATTTGCTGTGCTGTGTGTGGTGTGTGTTTGTGTGTATGTGCTTGTGTGTGTGTGTGTGTATACGTTTGTGCGAGTGTGCGTTTGTGTGCGTGTTTGTGTGCGTGTATAAGGGTGTGTGTGTGTGTGTTTGTGTGTGTGTGTATGTGTAAGTGTGCGTGTGCGTGCGTGTGTGTGCGTGTGCGTTTGTGTGTGTTTGTGTCTCTGTGTGTGTGGTGTGTGTAAGTAAGTTTGTGTGTGCGCGCTTGTGTGTGTTTGTGTGTGTATATGTGTGTGTGCGCGTGCGTCTTGTGTGTATGTGTGTGTTGTGTGTGTGCTTTGAGTCTGTGGTGTGAGTGTTTGTGGTGAGTGTGTGGTGTGCTGTGTGTGGTGTGTGTTGGTGTTTGAGCGCGCGTGTGTGTGTGTTTGTGTGTTTGCTTATGAGTGCATGCACATTTATGTGGGTGAAGGTATTGGTTTGCCTATTTTATGGTAATGGCGTGCCTCACGATATGTGTGTAAGTGTGTGTGCGTGTGTGTGCGAGTGTACCTGCGTATGTGTGTGCGTGTGTGTTTGTGTGTTTGTGTGCGTGTGTGTGTGCGTGTGTTTTTATACGTTTGTGCAAATGTGCTTGTCTGTGCGTGTGTGTGTTTGCGCGTTCTTGTGTGTTTGTGTGTATGTGTTGGTGCGTATTAGCGTGCGTGTGTGTGTGTTTATTTGTTTGTGTGAGCGTGTGTGTGTGTGTCTGTGTGTGTGTTTGTGTATGTGTTATTGTGCGTGTATGTGTGTGTGTAAGTGTGTGTATGTGTGTGCGTGAGTGCGTTTGTGCGTGCGTGTGTGTGTGCGTGTGTGTGTGTGTATGTGTCTGTGCGTGTGTGTGGACCGGGGGGGGGGAGTTTGCCTGAGGACAATACGAAGAAAAGATCCTAAGAAATGTCACTTACATTTGCAAATGTATTTGTCCACAAAAATTAAAAGTGAAAAACCAATGAAACTGTGTTCAGTTTTGAATTGATCATAGCATGTGTTGATTAAAAATAACCACACGGTTGCTATCGCGCTCGAAGTTATCATAACACCTGTGCTTCGCCTCTGAGTTTGATAACCTCTCGGTGGCGATAACAAACTTGTGGTAATTTTCATATATATACATGTGACACTCACACTTAAGCAATGAGGAGGGCAATTGTTTTCGCTTCAGAACCGTGAGGGAGGACTTAACATCAATGAGTAAGCCGATTACGAAACGATATACGCTGCTTCGTTGACCGCAAGCATTCCTCTGGAAGATGAGGGTTGAGGAAATTCAAATCTCACCAAAAACGCATAACGCTCGTTCACCAAAAACGCATAATGCACGATCAACAAACCGCACGCCTGAATAAACTTGATCATGCAAGAAGCATCAATTGGAAAGCCCCCAGACCAAGCAACACCACGTTATAGAAACAGCTTCGGAAAAAGGAGCCTCGAACTGGCTCACCACTCTACCGCTTAAACGTTCCGGTTTCGCGATGATGGGTTCCGAATTCAGAGATGGTTTTGCATTAGATATAGCACTACTGCAGCTGCTGGGAGGCGTACTTCAAGTTGAAAAGTCATTTTTAGGATTTTTTGAGCTTAGAATGATGCACTTGTTTACGTTTTTGTCTCTTTGAGTTTTCTGTTTGATCATTCTTAAAGTGACGCTTTTCAGAGTTGAAATAGGATTTTGCAAGACATAATTACTTTTTTGTTCGTTTCTGAGCTATATGTCGTGATAATGCGATATTAAACACTTGAAATAGTACTAATGTTTTTCAATATTAAGTGCCCAATAATCGTCCATATGGATAAAAGTTTACCATATCACATGCTCTAAACTGAGCGAGGATTGTGTATACGCACATGAGACAACGAGATCCGAGACACCTTAGCTAAGATCATGCATGATGTTAGTTATGAAGTCGAGGTTGAGTCGACTCTTCAGTTGCCTTAAGGCGAGTTTTTACTACACAAGACACTGCTAGAACTTTTGAAAACGCGTGACTAGACATTAAAACGAATGGCCTTTTGGGGGTTCAGTTCCACCCGTTATTCTTTCGGCGTGAAGATACTTAACCTGCTCGCCAAGTCGTGAACGAAAAAGTCCGTAGAAGCGTGCAAACATCATGAGTCTTTGAAGTGCCTCAAGTATGAGTAGTAAATACTTGACGTCGAGAAGAGTAACTTCGTTCCGCTGGTTTTTTTTGCATTTCCGCAACGCTCACTATAAAACAATTAGCTGTAGCAACCAAACTGCGGTATTGATTAACACCATATACTGCTAAGGAATTAGCTTAGAGGACTCCAGCCTACTATCCCCAGAACCGAGGCCAGGCATGCTACCATTGCACCAAAGCTGTGCTGAACAAGCAACTTTTTTTGGCGTAATTTACCACAGCCTGAGTTTTTACATAGCTAATAAAATTGTTGGAAAGGCAAATCATACTCGAATGCAATAACAAACATACGATTGAGAATAAGTTTTGCTCTCCTGCCTAGCGCTATCATATGACGCTATCAAATATCGCTCCTGCACAGCGCTATCACAGCGCGATATCAAAGGGTGCCGTGGTTGCAAACGGCCAACTGCAGTGCCATAAGGCGGGAGGGGAGACCAGATTCATAAGAACTTAGTTTATATAGAAATTCAAGTATGTCGCATCTCTCATGACGCAGCTCAAGAATTATAGTGCCTTGTCTTTAAAATTATATAAGATGCAGTTGCATCTCAATTTTTATAGAAATTCAATTCTCATGAGTCAGATATAAAGAGGTATAGTGCCTTGTCTTTAAAATTAAATACGATGCACTAATGTCTCATAGTAGTAGTAGTAGTAGTAGTAGTAGTAGTAGTAGTAGTAGTAGTAGTAGTAGTAGTAGTAGTAGTAGTAGTAGTAGTAGTAGTAGTAGTAGTAGTAGTAGTAGTAGTAGTAGTAGTAGTAGTAGTAGTAGTAGTAGTAGTAGTAGTAGTAGTAGTAGTAGTAGTAGTAGTAGTAGTAGTAGTAGTAGTAGTAGTAGTAGTAGTAGTAGTGGTAGTAGTAGTAGTAGTAGCGCTTGGAATGGGTGAAGAAAATGAAAACTCTGAAAAGTTGTTATCATTTTGCACTTCACACAAATTGCTCGTAGGTGGTACATGGTTCCAGCATCGACAAGTGCATCGGTACACCTTCAACCCTCCCGATCCGAGTTGTCGAAAAAAGATGCTGGATCACATTCTGTTTGCAGAGAGATACAGAGGATGTCTGACGAATGTGAGGTCCAGAAGAGGGAAAACCACAATTACCGATCACGAACTGGTCATTGCGGAAGTATCTATGAAACTTTTGTCTAAAAAGTCATGCTTCACGCCCAGAATCAGTTCTGCAAAGCTGCAAGATGAAACAACGCGTGACTTATTCACGCAGGAGGTCAAGTTACATCTTGATAAGAGCGGCGATTTCGAGAATACAGAGCAGTCTTGGGACAATTTTCGAAAAGCCCTGAACCAAGCAGCAGTGAAATGCCTCCTTCCGGACAAGCGAGTGAACAAACCTTGGATTTCTCCAGATTCTCTAGAACTTATCCGGAAACGAGCCGATCTACAGTTAAAGAAACACAGCAGCGCGGAGGCGCTGTTAGAGTTCACAAACTGCTGTAAGGAAGTCAGAAAAGCTCTACGTGCAGACAAACGGGCATGGCTTGAACGCAAAGGCCAAGAAGTGCAGAGCTTCGCGGACAGAGGCAACTTAAAGGAGGTTTTTGGGGCATCACAGCAGATTTGCCGAAACTGGAGGCCCCAGTTGACCAAATTAGTTTCAAGCACTGGCGTCAACTTACGGACGAAAGAGGAACGACTTGAACGCTGGACGGAACATTTTAGTCAACTCCTGAATCCCTCAACATTCAGTTGCAGTACGAGATTGGATCCCGAAGAAGCAGCTGAAAGCTTGCCGATTGACCTGAGCCCAATTCGATTTGAAGAAGTGCTTGAAGCTGTCCGCAGGTTGAAGAATGGCAAGGCAAGTGGACCCGATAACATTTCCTGTGAGATGTTGAAAGCACACAAGGGTATTGTCGAGTGGCTCTGGGACATCATAGATAAATGTTGGTCGACGGAAGTTCTGCCCGATGACTGGAAGGTAGCAGAAATTGTCCCATTATACAAGAGTAAAGGAAAGAGGTCAGAGTGTTCGAACCACCGAGGGATCTCTCTATTGTCAGTACCAGGCAAAGTGTTCGCTTCCGTTACTCTCAATCGATGCAAAGATTCAGTGGATCGCGTCTTAAGGGAAGAGCAGTGCGGCTTCAGAAAAAGCAGAGGATGCGCCGATCAACTCTTTGCCCTGCGTCAAATAATAGAGAAATCAATGGCGTTTCAATTGGATATTAGCTTTTGTTTCATAGACTTTCGAGCGGCATTCGATTCTGTCGATCGTGAGCAGATGTACCAGATAATGAAACACTATGGTCTGCCGCAAAAAGTGATAAACATCATAAGAAACAGCTATGATGGATTCAAATGTCGAGTCAAAGCCGAAGGTGAGAAGGGACGCTTATTTGATGTCAGAACAGGCGTTAGGCAGGGTGATGTGTGGTCCCCAATCCTATTCGGCCTTGTCATCAACTACATTTTGGCTAACTCGGTGCATGGAGGATTAGACATTGGGAGATTGGTGGCTGACTTAGATTTTGCTGATGATATTGCTCTCGTGGGGGTCTCAGACAGTGAGGTGCAAGAAAACCTACATCGAATCGAGGCCCTTGCGGAAGCCGCTGGTCTGAAGATTAATGTGGCCAAAACAAAGAATATGGGTGCCTAGTATCCAACATTGTTGCAGTGCCTAGTATCCAACAGAACGTGGAGATACTCACTGGAACACATAAAGGCAAACTAGGACTCCTGGCAGAGACATCTAGCCAGTCACGACTAACCATCGGCACGGAGGTGCTGCTGGGAACGAAAAAGAAAGCGGGCTGGTTCGAAACACAAGATGGCCGGAAGCTCAGATTGAAAAGCTTAGCGGAGGCTAAGCCAGCGTTGGTAGCTTCACAACAACAATCTGCAGTAGCGGATTTAGAGTCGCTAGAAAATGAGAGTGGGTCAGCGGTGGCTGATCAAGAGTCTTTAAGATGTCAGAACTGTCAGCGGCAATTCAGTACAGTTACCGGACGCAAAGTGCACCAAACAAGATTCTGCAAAGCCGGTTTGTCAAAGAATGTCGTCGACAAGTCAAAGTTTGAGCAACTAGAGGCGAGCCTCACCTGTGACAAGTGTGAAAGGAAGTTCAAAACAGTCAATGGCCGAAAAGTTCACCAATCGAGATACTGTGGCAAGCCTAAAGCAGCTGCCACACGCGTGTTTTCCTGCAAAGTACAAGATGTTATCGGAAACGAGTTTGAAAACATAGAAGCGTTCAAGTATCTCGGATCATATGTCAGCCTCAAGCATGGAGACCTCCAGGAAGTCAATTGCAAACTTGCAGAAGGTAGACAACGGTTTGCTAACTTCCAAAATCTCTGGAAGAGCAAGCAGCTCAGCGTGCACCTCAAGTGCAATTTGTACAAAGCACTCGTTTTATCAGCCGTGCTGTACAGCTCAGAGACTTGGACTCTTTCGAAATTAATGGAGAGAAAACTTGAGAGTTTCCACTGTGGTTGTCTTCGGAGAATTCTACGTGTGTCATATCTGGAGAAAGCAACGAACGATGAAATTATGTCAAGATCGCGAATGCCCCAACTATCCACGATGATCATGCTCAAACGGATAAAATGGTACGGTCACATCCAGAGAATGGAACCAAGGAAGATTAGCCCGCAGTGCCTTCGATTGGGACCCGCCCGATCAATACGCCCATGCCAGACGCGCTCCTGGGGGGCAACGGAAAACGTGGATGAGTCAAATCGAAGGAGACTGTGTACGAAACAAAGCATCGTTCACCAGATTGCAGGAGAAAGCAGCAACCGGGTCAAAGAATGCCTTCAACAATTTCGTCGTACAGCACTTCACAGAATAACCAAACAAATAACTCTTCTTGTTTTGTTTGTATTTGTATTTGTATTTGTTGCCAACCGTGCCTTTATTTCATATTTGGAATTAAAGTGTTGAAACAGTAGTAGTAGTAGTAGTAGTAGTAGTAGTAGTAGTAGTAGTAGTAGTAGTAGTAGTAGTAGTAGTAGTAGTAGTAGTAGTAGTAGTAGTAGTAGTAGTAGTAGTAGTAGTAGTAGTAGTAGTAGTAGTAGTAGTAGTAGTAGTAGTAGGTAGTAGTAGTGGGGGACAAAATCCAACCTCACCTCCACGTGGTGTCCCCTGGGGGTAGGTCTTGTGCTGCGGCTCTCCGCTCACATGGTCGAGCTAACGAGGCACTGGTCTTCTAGTTTGTGGCGCAACTAGTCGTATCTCAGCCTTCAAACACCAAAGCAATGAGTACATTCAACCATGGCCCCGAGTCCCGGGTAAGGGGTGCTAAGAATCTCCCGAGGAACCAACTCAGAATTGCAACTTTAAACGTCAGAACACTGACCCAAGCCGGATCTTTAGAGGCTTTGAAAATGGATCTGGCGCAATACAAGTTGGATATTCTGGGAGTGCAGGAGACGAGATTGCAGGAGCAAGAAATTGATCTCGGAGACCACAAGCTCTACCTGTCTGACTCGTGGTTGTCTGGTGTAAAGTCGAGACAAGGAGGAGTGGGCGTTGCTGTAAAGAAGTCATTGATAAGCAGCATCGTAGAACAAGTGGCTCTAAGTGAACGTATTTGCTACGTCAAGTTCGCGGCTCGGAGGAGAGCCAATCTAGCTGTTGTTGTCTGCTACGCACCTACGAATGAAGCTAGTCTCCAAGAGAAGGATTTGTTTTGGAGTCAACTTTCAGACCTAGTTTACAGCTTCAAACATAGGGAGCGTATTTGTGTCATCGGTGACCTCAATGCAGAGCCTGGATACCAGTTGAATGACACCATGAGCTGCAGAGGCCCGTTTGGAATGGGTGAAGAAAATGAAAACTCGGAAAAGTTGTTATCATTTTGCACTTCACACAAATTGCTCGTAGGTGGTACATGTTTCCAGCATCGACAAGTGCAACGGTACACCTACAACCCTCCCGATCCGAGTTGTCGAAAAAAGATGCTGGATCACGTTCTGTTTGCAGAGAGATACAGAGGATGTCTGACGAATGTGAGGACCAGAAGAGGGAAAACCACAATTACCGATCATGAACTGGTCATTGCGGAAGTATCTATGAAACTTTTGTCTAAAAAGCCATGTTTCACGCCCAGAATCAGTTCTGCAAAGCTGCAAGATGAAACAACGCGTGACTTATTCACGCAGGAGGTCAAGTTACATCTTGATAAGAGCGGCGATTTCGAGAATACAGAGCAGTCTTGGGACAATTTTCGAAAAGCCCTGAACCAAGCAGCAGTGAAATGCCTCCTTCCGGACAAGCGAGTGAACAAACCTTGGATTTCTCCAGATTCTCTGGAACTTATCCGGAAACGAGCTGATCTACAGTTGAAGAAACACAGCAGCGCGGTGGCGTTGTTAGAGTTCACAAACTGCTGTAAGGAAGTCAGAAAAGCTCTACGTGCAGACAAACGGGCATGGCTTGAACGCAAAGGCCAAGAAGTGCAGAGCTTTGCGGACAGAGGCAACTTGAAGGAGGTTTTTGGGGCAGCACAGCAGATTTGCCGAAACTGGAGTCCCCAGTTGACCAAATTAGTTTCAAGCACTGGCGTCAACTTACGGACGAAAGAGGAACGACTTGAACGCTGGACGGAACATTTTAGTCAACTCCTGAATCCCTCAACATCCAGTTGCAGTACGAGATTGGATCCCGAAGAAGCAGCTGAAAGCTTGTCGGTTGACCTGAGCCCAATTCGATTTGAAGAAGTGCTTGAAGCTGTCCGCAGGTTGAAGAATGGCAAGGCAAGTGGACCCGATAACATTTCCTGTGAGATGTTGAAAGCACACAAGGGTATTGTCGAGTGGCTCTGGGACATCATAGATAAGTGTTGGTCGACGGAAGTTCTGCCCGATGACTGGAAGGTAGCAGAAATTGTCCCATTATACAAGAGTAAAGGAAAGAGGTCAGAGTGTTCGAACCACCGAGGGATCTCTCTATTGTCAGTACCAGGCAAAGTGTTCGCTTCCGTTATTCTCAATCGATGCAAAGATTCAGTGGATCGCGTCTTAAGGGAAGAGCAGTGCGGCTTCAGAAAAAGCAGAGGATGCGCCGATCAACTCTTTGCCCTGCGTCAAATAATAGAGAAATCAATGGCGTTTCAATTGGATATTAGCTTTTGTTTCATAGACTTTCGAGCGGCATTCGATTCTGTCGATCGTGAGCAGATGTACCAGATAATGAAACACTATGGTCTTCCGCAAAAAGTGATAAACATCATAAGAAACAGCTATGATGGATTCAAATGTCGAGTCAAAGCCGAAGGTGAGAAAGGACGCTTATTTGATGCCAGAACGGGAGTTAGGCAGGGTGATGTGTGGTCCCCAATCCTATTCGGCCTTGTCATCAACTACATTTTGGCTAACTCGGTGCATGGAGGATTAGACATTGGGAGATTGGTGGCTGACTTAGATTTTGCTGATGATGTTGCTCTCGTGGGGGTCTCAGACAGTGAGGTGCAAGAAAACCTACATCGAATCGAGGCCCTTGCGGAAGCCGCTGGTCTGAAGATTAATGTGGCCAAAACAAAGAATATGGGCGTAAAATGTGACAGCCCAAATGTTGTTGCAGTGCCTAGTATCCAACAGAACGTGGAGATACTCACTGGAACACATAAAGGCAAACTAGGACTCCTGACAGAGACATCTAGCCATTCACGACTAACCATCAGCACGGAGGTGCTGCTGGGAACGAAAAAGAAAGCGGGCTGGTTCGAAACACAAGATGGCCGGAAGCTAAGATTGAAAAGCTTAGCGGTGGCTAAGCCAGCGTTGGTAGCTTCATAACAACAATCTGCGGTAGCAGATTCAGAGTCGCTAGAAAATGAGAGTAGGTCAGTGGTGGCTGACCAAGAGTCTTTAAGATGTCAGAATTGTCAGCGGCAATTCAGTACAGTTACCGGACGCAAAGTGCACCAAACAAGATTCTGCAAAGCCGGTTTGTCAAAGAATGTCGTCGACAAGTCAAAGTTCGAGCAACTAGAGGCGAGCCTTACCTGTGACAAGTGTGAAAGAAAGTTCAAAACAGTCAATGGCCGAAAAGTTCACCAATCGAGATACTGTGGCAAACCTAAAGCAGTTGCCACACGCGTGTTTTCCTGCAAAGTACAAGATGTTCTCGGAAACGAGTTTGAAAACATAGAAGCGTTCAAGTATCTCGGATCATATGTCAGCCTCAAGCATGGAGACCTGCAGGAAGTCAATTGCAAACTTGCAGAAGGTAGACAACGGTTTGCTAACTTCCAAAATCTCTGGAAGAGCAAGCAGCTCAGCGTGCACCTCAAGTGCAATTTGTACAAAGCACTCGTTTTATCAGCCGTGCTGTACAGCTCAGAGACTTGGACTCTTTCGAAATTAATGGAGAGAAAACTTGAGAGTTTCCACTGTGGTTGTCTTCGGAGAATTCTACGTGTGTCATATCTGGAGAAAGCAACGAACGAAGAAATTATGTCAAGATCACGAATGCCCCAACTATCCACGATGATCATGCTCAAACGGATAAAATGGTACGGACACATCCAGAGAATGGAACCAGGAAGATTAGCCCGCAGTGCCTTCGATTGGGACCCGCCCGATCAATACGTCCATGCTAGACGCGCTCCTGGGGGGCAACGGAAAACGTGGATGAGTCAAATCGAAGGAGACTGTGTACGAAACAAAGTATCGTTCACCAGATTGCAGGAGAAAGCAGCAACCGGGTCAAAGAATGCCTTCAACAATTTCGTCGTACAGCACTTCACAGAATAACCAAACAAATAACTCTTCTTGTTTTGTTTGTATTTGTTGCCAACCGTGCCTTTATTTCATATTTGGAATTAAAGTGTTGAAACAGTAGTAGTAGTAGTAGTAGTAGTAGTAGTAGTAGTAGTAGTAGTAGTAGTAGTAGTAGTAGTAGTAGTAGTAGTAGTAGTAGTAGTAGTAGTAGTAGTAGTAGTAGTAGTAGTAGTAGTAGTAGTAGTAGCAGTAGTAGTAGAAGTAGTAGTAGTAGTAGTAGTAGTAGTAGTAGTAGTAGTAGTAGTAGTAGTAGTAGTAGTAGTAGTAGTAGTAGTAGTAGTAGTAGTAGTAGCAGCAGTAGTAGAAGTAGTAGTAGTAGTAGTAGTAGTAGTAGTAGTAGTAGTAGTAGTAGTATTAGTAGTAGTAGTAGTAGTAGTAGTAGTATTAGTAGTAGTAGTAGTAGTAGTAGTTCAGGCTTTAGGGTCTTCCCAGGGGTGCTCCAAGGCACCCTTGTTTTCGTGTCCTAATTCAAATCGATTTTCGATCGAGGGTTGCGCATCCCACATTTACATAAGGTTCTCCACGTGCATTTGTTGTTAAAGTCGTATTTTGTTTTAAAGAAATTCCAGTGGATGTCACTCACATTTTTTTGCTCGACAGTTGTGTTGAATTAGAAGGAACTTTGGAAAATATGTTGAAAAGTAGTTTGGCTCTGTGAGGGAAGTTTTCATCAGTCTTCCTTAAACGATTTTTTGCTATTTTAATTCCCCTCTTGCGCTTTGTTTTGTCTTTTCAAATAATTGAAGTTTACATTGATGTTGAATTTATTGCCAAGTAACGATAGTAAAAGTGGTAAATCGTGCATTTCGACATACAGGCTCAGGGGCAACATTTTAAGTGCTATTAATTTTTCTTTGTAGGTGCAGTTCCTTCCACTCCGTATCCATGAAGCGGCTGTTTTTTGTAGATTTTCAATTTTCTCCATTTGCTGTCGTTTTGTGAGCCAAGCTTGAAAACAGTATGATAAAATTGGCACTACATAGCCAGTGTAGGCATTCAGTTTCTTCTTAATGGGGCGCTGTCGGTCATGCTTTGTTTTATTTGGTAGAATGCTTTTGTTGCTTTCAAAAGCCGGTAATTACAGTTGCTATTCCAATAAGATTTTCGGAGACAATAAGACCAAGGTCGCTTTGACTATCAAACTCTCCTAGCTCCTGATTTTTGTGAGGCTTTTTTTCGCTTTTGAGAGAGAGAAGTTTTCATTTTGATGCATATAGTGTCATGTGATTTCGATCGCACCAGCTTTCGATTACTTCCACGCTCCTTTTTAATTCTTCCTGATTTACTCTAACCAGTGTAAAGTCGTCTGCGAAACCGAAAATTTCAGTGAGAGGAGTTTCTGATGGAGGGCCATTTATGAAGATGAGGAAGAGAAGAAGACCTAAGATTGAATTTTGTCGAACACCACTAATAGTTTCTATTTGTTCGGACAATGCATAATTAATCTTGGCGCACTGTCTCCTTCTATTAAGGTAGCTATCAATCAGCTTGAGAAGATTTCCTCCAGTTTTGATTAAATGCAGTTTTTCAATTATTTTGTTGTGGGAGACTTTGTCGAAGGCCTCTGCAAAGTCTGAGTAGAGGACTGACAACTCTTTTGTTTTCATATTGTCATGTTTGGCGTAAAAAAGAATTTAGAAAAAGTAT
Organism: Convolutriloba macropyga; assembly: GCF_964194025.1. NCBI lineage: Eukaryota > Metazoa > Xenacoelomorpha > Acoela > Convolutidae > Convolutriloba > Convolutriloba macropyga. The sequence continues at coordinate 57,413,120 of NC_134479.1, forward strand.
TTGTTGAGTTGTAGTGGATCTCTTCTGTCTAAATCCAAATTGGTTTTCAAAAAGATTTTCTTTGCAATATATACTGGCGTGATGTGGCATAGTTTCCAGAGTTCCGGGAAAATTCCTTTATTCAGGATTGTATGGAACAGTAATAGGAGAGATTTACCTAAAGTCTTAGCGCAATTTTTGAGGATAATATTTCCTAGGTTATCGGGGCTTGTTGATTTTTTCAGGTCTAAGTTTTGTGAGAGCTCTTAATTTCCAGGCGCGAAGTTTTTATAAAGTTAAGTTTGCGTTTTTTGTAAATCAGTAGAGGAGGTTCCTTACTGTTATATACTTTTTTGAAGTACAAATTGAAAAGGGTAGCTTTTTCGCTGTCACTACTGGCTTTTTCATTACAAAATTTGATTGTTGCTGGAAAAAGAGAGGGCTTTCGGATACATTTCATGTATTTTTGTATACTGCTAAAACAACTGCTTGCGAAAATTTTGTCTTCGAAAATATTTAGATCGATGTCCAGTTGTTTCAAAATCTGCTTCTCCAGCTTCTTTAGTTTGAGGAGTCTATCAAAATTCATTTTTTTCCAAGTTTTTTTGGTGTTCAACTGCTTTATCATGTGAGAAGTTCCCTTACTGGCCAAAGGAGGCAGTGCTGCTCGATGTTTTGTTACTTTAGGAATGTGATTGTTGACATGGTGTCTAATCCATGTCTACCATTGGTTTTATATTGCGTCAACATTACTAAAACAGAAAGGTTTGTAGGCGTTTTCCTCAGTGGCCTGATTCAGTTGTTTCCAGTCAGCTCTTTTGAAAGGAAATTTTTGGCACGTTTTTGAGTTTTTGGCAACTGTACCGAGAAACACAACAGAAGTCGGAATTGGTAGGTGATCTGAACACTGCTTCTTGTTTACCTCGAAGCTCCTGTAATGGTTTTGATTTTGATAGCATTCTATTACTGGATGTGGATTATTTGCGAGGACAACATCTATCGTTTAAAATGATATAATCGAGAAGTTTGATTATATCAGTTTATCCAAAATCTCTGATTCATAGTTATCATTAGAGTCCATTGCTTCCCAATTTGTCACTGAGAGGTTGATGTCGCCTACAATCAGAGTGCATTAAATCATTTACTGACTTGTTAAATTGCATAATTCAGTCAGTAGCTTTAAAAAGTTTTCAGTAGTGCATTGATCGAAGCTTCCGTGCGGGTTTCTGAATAATACGGACGTTGTAAGATCAGATTGCTATTTTTCGTAGTCAGCTTTCGTAGGCTGACGATGCGCCAGCAAAAACGTTTTTATACATGAGGACCAATAGAATTGAGGTGTTGCTTTTTGTTATTTTAAGTGCCAAAAAGTCGTCATGTGTTAGTTTTAGGTTAATTGTTTCAAATGGAATGCGTTTTTTGACAGCTACTTAAAGAACGTCGCGTTTTGATTTGCGTTCAGTGGACTGCCTGTCCTTTCTGTTCATTACATAGTTTGGTTTAAAAAGTGCACTATCTGAAATTTCAGCCGTCAGCCAGGTTTCCGTGAAGCAGATGACATCAAAGTCAAAAGTTGTCGGGCAAATCGCTAATTTCACTCGACGCTCGGGTTTCTGAATAATACGGACGTTGTAAGATCAGATTGCTATTTTTCGTAGTCAGCTTTCGTAGGCTGAAGATGCGCCAGCAAAAACGATTTTAATCAGATTGTCTTGGTATTCCAGCCATTTTTCACCTTGTTTGGTCTTAACGCCCAGGTTCCGGAATCTAACATCAGCCATTGAGGACATGTGGTAGTCAATCAACAGTCGTCTTTTTCTCAGACACTCATTTTCAATCTTTAACTGCTCTGGTTTAAGCTCACGGCTTATGAAGACTCGTCGACTGGCGTTTTTAAGCCTGAAGGCTGATTTCATTACTAGCTCTTTGCTAATATGGCTTTCTAGATTTATGAAGATTGTTCTCGGACCCTTTTCTGGGTTATATATTTCCAATACGCGTGAACCTACAGAGCCGCTTGTCCTCTACATTATGGTAACACAAGATCTCTTCAATAGCATTCATATTGGCATGAAGGTTTTCGTCTGGTGACTTTGATTCATTTTCTGGGATTCCTCTTACTCGGATACCTATTCCATAGTAATTTGGACTTGGGTAGAACACTTTCCCCATTGAAATTGTCCGCAAAGAAGCGGCTTTAATTTTAATTCTGAGAGTTCTGCTGTGATTGAGTTAATGAATTCGTTAGATTTTTCAATTTGCTTATTCAGTGTTTCCACTTTCAATTTGAGACCATCTAGTTTTCCATCCGTTTTTGTTGTGAGAGCCTGACTTAGGCCTGCTGGCCCCTTTTTTTGTACAATTGTTGCAGGCGTGAAGTATATTTGCATCTAATTTGATCAAGAGTTTAATTTCTTCTACTGTAAAGCCCGTGCATTCTAGAGTCATGGGTAACGTTTTAAGCAAAAAGTACAAACAAATTTTTATTTCGTTAATTTGCTTTTGCATGAATCGCCATTTACTGATCCGGATGTCATTTCAAGGCTTTGCACTTCAAGTTTATATTTTTGGTATAGGTTAGGTAATTTCTAGGCACTTCAGCGCGCGGTAATGCGAGGAAGTGTTAATGCTTTCCTTGCTCACATTAGCCCAAGAACTTAATCAATGACACCAGTTTGCAGGAAAATTAGATTTTACTAATTAGTAGCATTAACCTAACTACGGAAGGAAACTACCAACAAAGTCACTTTAATCCTTTTTCTCTTATTTTGTTTTTGATGGACACTGCTTCTGCTTGATTTGTTTCAGATCACCGTGATATTTCCTAACGATCGTCAAGGTTTTTATTTCAATTTCCCAATATTGATGAAGCTCTGAATATTGAGAGGTGATTTTGATATCTTTCTGATTTTTCTTTGATAATGTCCTTGATAATGTGGAGAGTTGGAATTCTCGTTGATCAAAGTTTTTCAAAGACGTTTGCGGCTCTTTTTCGTTGGCAGTAGACTATACCACTGATGAATACTCGGATTTTTTGTAACACAGTAATAAGTTCGACAGCGTTTAGCGGTTATCTCGGATCTGACGGGTACTTTGTGATCGAGTTTTTAATAACATCGTGCCATAAAATAATTGTTTCACCAACCGGGATTTCACCTAGACGATTCTGTACTACTTTGAGTTTCGCTTGGCTTCCAGTATGTAGGTTGAGGCCCGGGACCGCAATAATATTTTTGTCAATTAATTTTCGGTTTGTAACTTGGGACCACTTCCCCAATGAATGATGTAAACTGCTGGCTCCAAGAATAAATACCATATCAGATTGCAACAAAATTTCAGAGGCCACAACTGCTGCCTCGCAGATCATCGTTAACTGAAATCATTTAATAAACTATTTAATAAGTCAAGAGAATCGTCCATCTCAATGGTATTGAACAGTTGGTAAACGAAAATAAAATGAAATTAGCCTTGGACAAATGTGCAAAGCTGAGCATAAGAGGTCAAACACAAAATTACGAGCTTATGGGCACTAAACTAGAGTCTTCCAAAGTCATCAAAGATCTCGGCATCTATGTTTCCCATGACCTGACGTGGAAGACACACATCGAAGAACGACTGAAAAAAAGCGAACAAAGTACTCTACCTACTTCGAGGAAACATAGCTCTTCAAGTAAGAAAAGAGATCAAGCTCGGACTCTACAAGTCACTAATTTTGCCAGTACTCTTATATGGCTCTGCATGCACAAATCCGAATCGAGGTGAGCTACAACAGCTTGAAAGATTTCAAAAGAAAGTAGTCAAATGGATCCTTGGACAAAAAGTCATGCCGTATCCAAATCAACTGGGACTACTTAACATACTACCACTACCAATGTTCATGCAACTAAATGACATTCTACTTTTATCGAAATTGACAGAAGACGATAGCTTTTTACCAATGCTGAAACAAAATTCAGAAAAAGGGAGAACAAATGAATTATTCAAGCTCCCGAAAACCAGAACTGAAAAGGCTAGAAATGATGTCTTTTTCCGTACATGCAGAATAGCAAATCGAATAGAAAAATACATTGAATTTAATACGAAAAAAGGCCTTAAAAATCGAGTTTTAAATTTCATGTGGAAGTTTGTAATTGAGCGAATCGACGAAAATAACATCTGTAGCTGGCATCTATGCTGTAACTGTCAGATCTGCAGAAATAATAGGACAATTTTCTAAGACGACGACTGGGACGAAAATCACTTCAGTGAAAACTGTAAATCCCCAACAACAACAACAACAAAACCCTATTCTATTATTCTTTCAAAATTTGTTTTGTGTTAGAAAAACGGCAGTAAACCCCAGAAATCAGCCTCTTAAGTTGCAGAAGCTATGTTGAAGAAGGGAGGCTGTTGGTTTAACTTACGAAATGCTTCATGAAGACGTAGTGCTGGGAGGGCCTCTGGACCAGCCAATAATCACCCATTGTTGTGGAGGGGCATTTCTTAATTTAATCTGTTTTTTGAAAAAAGACCTTCACTTCTAGTTAGCCTAATTGTTGTGATAAACTTATTAAATAGATTTGTTATGGCAAAATCCTTGTACTGGGGACCTCCAATGGGAGGGTTTTAGAGGCAAGGTTCGGGTATGGTTCGTTAGAGTCAAGGTCCGACTCATCACATCAGGTCGTATCATTCTAACAGATTTCTTTTTTAGAACAATTTCTTGTGTTTCTGAATGTTAGCAGGCTCCGTAAATGGGATGTTTTGATGCCAACCATCTTCCTTCATCACATCAGGTCGTAGCATTCTAATTGATTTCGTTTTTAGAGCATTTTTTTGTGTTTTGAATGTTAGCAGGCTCTGTGAATGGGACGTTTTGATGCCTACCCTCTTCCCTCCAGCTGCTCGGACTTGGTCTTGGGTACTTCTCGTACCAAATATATAGACGAGGGTCAAGTAAAGGGTTGTGTTCACTCCTATCGAGGTGCTAAACTGCTAGATCTCTGTGATGTTATCAATAAATACCCAGACCAGAAGCTGAACACTGTTGTAGTAATTGCCGGCTTCAATGATCACCGTAGTAGTATTGAAACTTTCATAGAGCATTGGAAATTCCTCATTCAGCTGATTATTGTTAAATTTAGCCCAAATAATTTGATTGTTCCCAAAGTTATACCCACCAGCTGTAATCGCCTCATAAATAAGAAAATCAGTGCCCTTAACTACGCTTTGTATAATTATATTGATTCTTGTGCCCTAAAGTTGTTTATTGTTTCACCCTCATTTAGAAATGTTCTTGAACCTAACCTGTTCTGTAAAGACACCGTGCACTTCTCCTTTCATGGAAACCATGTTTTCACTATTATTCTGTTTAACATCATTCAATACTTTAAATATCGTTGCTGTTATTACTCTCCTGTAATTAACTTAATCTAGTCCCCCTCAGTGCAGCCTTCCCAACTCCTAGCCCGCAGCTTGATTGCTGATCAAACCCATTGTCCACTCTGCAAGGGTCCCCTACGTAGGGGAGGCGTCTGGTGTCATACATGTTATAAATATTTGCACGTGAAATGCAGTGGTCTAGCCGCAGCGAAAGATTGGACCGAAGACATCAGCTGCAAAAACTGCTCTGAGATTACCGCAGCCACCGAAACAGCAATCGCAACGCCGGCACCACACAACGCTTTGACCGTTCCCGACACTGCACTCATAGATCCTGCAACATCGCACGCCCCCGAACGTTCCGTCGCCGCAGCATCGAATAATTTTTGGGACCACTTCCAGCCTCATCACGCGGTAACAGTGCGCGAAATATACCGCGAGGTCGTCACTTGGAAGCCCTCGTTCTTCACGCTCGGTAAGAACAAGACAGGGGAACAGTTCGCCGAAGCCCTTCACAGTGTCCTCTCCCCGATTGCCGTAAACACGGATAGATCCGATATATCTCTGACCCTCTGTATGATACTTCCGCACCTAACCCTCAGTCGAACAAAGAATACGGACGATGGATCGAACAATAAGACCATCAAGCGTAGACTGCAAGCATGGTACAGCTGCAACTTCTCAGAACTGTTCTGTGAAGCGAAGGCAATCCAAATGAGAATGAATTCAAGGAACAAACAGCAGCACTCTGACCTCAAGATGTTCAACGATTTCATGTCTCGTGGTAAGATCAGTAATGCTATTCGCGTTCTTTCAGATGAGCACAAAGGCGGCGTGCTCGCACCTACCGATCTCATAGACGGTAGACCGGTCCTCGAGATTTTACGCGACAAACATCCTGAAGGTCAACCCTTGGAGCCCAACTGCATTCAGAGCGAACATCCACGCACGCTTCCTTACCACCCCGCTGTCTTCGACAAAATCAATGCCAGGCTCGTCCGAAAGCATGCAATGAAGACTCATGGCAGTGCCGGGCCTTCAGGTCTCGATGCCGATGACTGGCGTAGACTACTTTCTGCTTTCGGGCAAACCTCCACGAACCTGTGCAAGCTTGTTGCCAAGTTTGCTAAGAGGCTGGCCACGTCCATAATACCACCGGATGATTTGATTACATACAATGGTTGTCGACTAGTGGCTCTGGATAAATGTCCAGGTGTGAGACCTATTGGTATTGGTGAAGTAATGCGTCGCATCACCGGACGCATAATCGTCGACTGCATCAGGCAAGATCTAACATCCCTCGGTGGAAACATGCAACTGTGCCTGGGCCAGAAATGTGGCATAGAACATGCCATACATTCGCTTCGCCACAGTTTTGATGATCCCGAAAACGAAGCAATTCTTCTAATTGATGCCAAAAACGCTTTTAACGTGCTCAATAGACGAACAGCATTAGAGAACGTGAAAGCCTTATGCCCATCTTTGCATGTTGCCTTACAGAATTCCTATAGCCACCCGTCTCATCTCAACATCGGTAAGTCGACCATACTGTCTCAGGAAGGTACGACACAAGGCGATCCCCTTGCGATGGCAATGTATGGAATCGCAATCCTACCCCTAATAACAAGACTTCATAATGACTCTTTGACACAAAAATGGTATGCTGATGATGGTAGCGTCGTTGGTAAGCTAAAAGATATCAGGGCACTCTTCGACAAGCTCACTGAGCTTGGTCCCAAGTATGGATATCTTGTCAATGCTCCGAAGTGTCAGTTGATAATTAAGCCAGGAGGCGAGCGCCAAGCGTCAACTGTGTTTGCAGGCACAAATGTGGAAATCACGCAGGGCGCTCGAGTCCTGGGATCAGTTATCGGAAGCTCTGAGGCCAGTAAAAATTTCCTGAAAGATGCAGAAACTAAATACACAAAAAGTTTAGACAGACTTGGTCAATTTGCTCTCACCTCTCCCCAGAATGCCTATGCATGTTTGACGAAGGGGGTTCAACAGAAGTTGAGCTTCCTCTCGCGTACTACACCTTCCATGGACGGGGTTCTGGACGAGGTGGAGGAGCGGCTTGGCCGAGTCATACCGAACATCGTCGGCAAAGAAGTAATCCAAGAGGAAAGAGAACTTTTTTCTCTCCCTCTCAGAATGGGTGGGCTTAACATCGCCCTCCCACAAGATCTTCACAAAAATCTTGAGCAATCAGTTGAACTCTCAAGACCATTGGCGTCATTCAATAATATTCAACAATGTGAAGTAGAACAAACCAAGATCAGTCTCAGACAGAAAGCAGACAATCAACGTGAACTCATCTCGAAAAAATCCAGAATCGAAAACAATCTACCAGAAATGAAGTATACCATCCAGCTGGCCTCGGAGAAAGGAGCATCAAGCTGGCTTAACGCGCTTCCGTTGTCAAAACATGGTTTTGACCTCACGAAGACTGAGTTCCGTGATGGAATAGCACTTCGCTACACCTGGGAAGCGAAGAACACGCCAGCCATATGCCCATGCGGGAAAGAATTCAGCCTCACCCATGCCCTCCATTGCGCTAAAGGTGGTTATACGCACCTACGACACAACGAAATTAGAGATGTGTTTGCAAACCTGATGGATGACGTTTGCCACGATGTACAGATAGAGCCAAAACTTCAGTCGCTCGATGGAGAAATCTTCTCGAGTAATTCCACCACCACTGATGATGACGCTCGACTGGACATCAAGGCAAACGGTCTGTGGGGCTCCCGCTTTAATCGCACTTTCTTCGATGTGAAGATTTTCAACCCTCATGCGAAGAGCTGCCCTAAGACCATAAAAGATGCATACAAATATCACGAGAGCATCAAGCGAAATAAGTACGAAGAGCGAATCCGCGAAACCGAACACAGCAGCTTCAATGCACTGGTTTTTGCTTGTTCGGGTGGTGCAGGTCCATCAGCATCGCGCGTTATGAAACAACTCGCAACCAAGATCAGCGAAAAACGCGGAGAGCCGTACGCCGACACTATAAGCTACATCCGAACGAAAATCAGCTTCGCACTTCTGAGGAGCTGCGTTCTCTGCTTGAGGGGATGTCGTGCCCTCAAGCCTCGTGTTCTCAGTGAGACTTCGATTAGCGCCGTCGTGGAGGAGGGAAGGCTGCACTGAGTGTTTGGCTGCTTATCCTTTTTCATTTGCTTATTCCTTGATGTTCCATTTTTATTTTAATCCTTCCATTCTATTTCCCTATGTGTGCTATATATATATATATATATATATATATATATATATATATATAGGTGCTTTCCTCTCCACTTGTTATTTATTTTTGTGACTGGGCCGTCTTTACACTGTCTGGAGGGGAACAGCTTGGAGTGCAGCATCCGGCTACTAAGTGCTACTCATCATGCCCTATTTCTCGACCTACATCCATCGATGCCGGATGGTGTACACGGCCCTTTATTGTTTGTTTTTTGTTTTTTTTTTCACTTCTAGTACTACTGTAGTGTGATGTCAATTGTTTTTTTTTCAGAAATGAGTGGGTCACCAGAATGCTCTATTTGCGCAGAAGAGTTGGACGATCCTCGAGCTCTTCCCTGTGGTCACTCTTTTTGCGGTCCACACAAAAGTTGTCTCACAATGCTGAAGCAGACAAATGGCGCTATCAAATGTGCTTTATGCAACGAGCTGCACCATCTTGATATCAGCAGCTTAAAACCGCTCTTCGGAATACGCGAGTTTTTACAGCATTCCGGGAAACCTTGTCCTAAATCGCCAAAACCTGCGGCTTTCTCGCGATGTCCGACCCATCCATCGTCACCTGTCTTATTTTGGTGTGTGCAATGCTCCGAGAAGATTTGCCAGACCTGTTTTGAAACACAGCACGACGGTCATGCAATGAAAAGCTATAAGGTACATCATCTACATTTTGCGTTCAGCCTTTTCATTTTTGTGTATTGATCTGTTCAGAGAATTTCTTCATTATAAATTTAATCAGTTACTACTGGTCTATACAGAGGGATTTCTGATCATAACGGTTTTTTGATGGCTTTGTCCTACGCTATTGCTGATGTCAAGTGAAATTTCTATCTCTGTGTGCTTGCAATTAGAACTTCACGGTGGCTTGCCCTTCATGTTCCAAAGGGTGGCTACTCACGTGAGGAAAAAAACGAATATCGTGATTCCTTTGCAGAAATCTTAATCGATTTGTCATGTCGAGCATTGCCTCTTTCAAAACCGACCATTTTGGTTCTGTATTGTTTATCGGAGTAAGCGTTGGAAAGTAAAAGACCATATTAAAAAGATTCGGTAGGAGAAAGTATGATAAAATCTTGTTTTGCAAATCATTGTCAGATAGGCCATGGTTCAAAGTATATGATGAATGTTTAAATGCCAATGAGATGTTATATGTTTGATTATCTTCTATCAAGTGCAGTGGAAAAGCAAGCACCCCTTAAGAAGGTATTTTTAAAAAGAACCTCAAAACTGTCAAGGGAAACGAGGTTTGACGAGGAGTGCAAAATGTCAAACAGAGTGTGAGATTTTTTGTTTGAATTAATGGCCAGAAAATTCGTCACTATACAATAAGCTTCGAAACAGACTGTCCAATATATTGAAAGAAAACACTAGATATGAAATACAGAGGCAAAATTTTTGGTATAGGACTGGATTCAGAATAAACGTCGTGCAAAGAGCTCTTGATTTCTTTAACCCGGAGAATCTGAAGAACAAACTTATTGAATACATGTGGAGTTATTTTAATGGACATTGGACTGAAAACAATCCCTGTACTTGGATTTTTATTTGTTTATGTACAAACTGTCGTGCCAATCCTAGATTGTAAACGCGGGGTGTGATTCCCCAGTGGCATATCCACGAATTCATAATAATAATAATAATAAACAGAAGTTCTCCTGGAACTGTCTCCTCTCCCTTAGTACTGCTAAAGATCGTTAGTACTGCTTTATCAATAATGTTAGGGCGAAAAATAAGCAAACTGTAAATATTACTGCAGTAAAAAGTTCTTTCGGTGATATGATTGTTGGCGACAAAAATTGAAGTTTTTTAATTTCGTATTCTGAAACCTAGAGCAGTATTTTGGTAAAAATGGAGAAGCACCATGTTTTAATGTTAGCGACGCATCGTTTAATTTTTGGTCGATATCAGAAAAAGATTGTTTTGATATTATCAGAGAGCTAAATGCCAACAAGCTCACTGGTTCTTGTACAGTACCCGCTTGTGCTATTATTTACGGTAAGCAAATTTTAATCCCACCTGATTTTTATTATAAATCAATGCCTTGATGACTGTGTTTTTCCTATGATGCTCAAAAGTGCTATCAGAACACCAATCTATAAAAAATGACATCTTGGACCCTGTAAACTGTCGTCCTATATCGATACTTCGTTTTCTAAAAGTTTAGAAAAAAGCTTGCACAAGCAAATCAAAAGTTATATTGAGAGGAGGAAATTACTATCGCTGCTTCAATTTGGATTTCGACGTGTGGTATCAGCACAAGATGCTATTCTACTTTTCATTGAATTAGTCCAACACGAAATTCATAATGGTAATATTGTTCATGCTATTTTTGTTCCTCTTGTCAAACGCTTTCGACTCACTATCACACCAAATCCTTTTGAGAAAATTACAGCTTTTCAATTTCTGCATTACAGGTCATAAAATGCTTTCTTACGGATCATATACAAGTTTGTGTTAATAGATTGGTGTCATATTGGGTTGAGCTAAAGCAAGGTGTTCCTCAGGGGACATTTTTTCTTTTCAAGTTATATATAAATGACCTCCCAGAGCAAGTAAGTAAAACTGGTAAGCTTTTGCAGTATGCGGCTTTTTGTTTATTGTTTGTAGTCACAAAACTCCAATGTTGCTATAGAATTTTTGCAGGAAAACATTAAAAGTTTGGAAACTTGCTTTTGTTTCAATGGGTTAAACTTGAATGCCAAAAAGCTGAGTTTGTTGCGTTCTCGCGCAAAATTGATAACAGGCTCAACGATTCTGAGACTGTAGTTGTAGGAACAGCAATAGTAAAAAAAAATCAAAGTGTAAATATTTAGGTGTTACCATAGATAGTCACCTTCGTTTTCAAGCACATATGAAAAAGGTTAATAAGAATATGGCTGCTGGTATTAAACCTATTGAAACTCTGCAACAATGATTTCCCACCACTGTATTACTCAATTTTTTCTACGCAATTGTCATTAGTCATTTAGAGTACTCTGCTTTATGTCTTTTTCAAATCAGTTCAGCTTTGGTGCTCTCTTTGGAGAGCGATGAATTGGGCTTTGAAGTGTGTATTTTTTCATTCTATTATCAAGTCGTCAAATGAATGAAGGAAACGTAAAAATGTAATCGGTTTAAGATAGCTGGTCGAGTTGAAAACTTTAACGTACTACTTCGAATGCATTAGAATTTGAAGAGCCTTTCAACAAGAGCTTAAATTACCTACGGCCATCTATAGGATTATCAAGCGCACTAACCAAATATTTTTTGTAGGGAATTTTTCATCTGTTTCATCCTCTTCTAGATCTTTCTTTAGTCATATATTGTTGAAGTGGAACTCACTACCATTGTACCTGCGAGATACAAATGTAAGTTTACTGGCATTCAGAAGTCGATTGAAAAAAATTTTGATAGCCGAGTCAACAGCAGTTCCTATTCAACAAGCTAGCACGTGGAGTGATTTCCGCTTCAAATGACCTGTGGCCAGTTATACTTAAATAAAAAACTATTTGTGTTTCTACATAAATCATTTACACTTTTTATATATTTAGCGACAGCTAGCCCTATACAATAATATAGTGTTCTCTCTCTTGATCTCAACTCAGTAACCAACATTCTCAGCGAACCATCATAAACTTTGGCGGACTATCGTGTGCTGACTGCGTAACAAATTTTATACAAAATCACGAGACTTACAACTTTCAAAGTAAGCAATTCCAAGTTCATCTAAAGAGAAACCTGTATCGGATGCCTTAACCTTCCTATAACAACGGAGAGCATATAGGCAGAAACCAAAGACGAGAATCCGTTCTTAAATCTCGAAGACTAACAAAATCAAAGAAGCGTCCCGGTTATCACGAAACCTCATTTTATGCCTAAGTGTCGCAAAAAGTGGAAAAGTTTTGTATAGTTCACTTTCTTGCTCTTTTCTGTGTGCAAAGATCTTGATGAGGTGCATTGATGTCCTCGAGATATGAATCAGCTGGGTCCAGGAAAGGCGGAGTTACCGTCGTGTCAATTTATCTGTTAAGAATCACCATCATTCAGTCTGTAAGAGCAGAGAAAAAGGTCGCTTTGCGATCTTTGTAGTTTTGGTCAAAGTGTTCAATTTCGCCGATTGAGGTAGTTTGATCTCGGCCCTCAAAAATTTTGATTGTTAACCGTATTAAATGGATTGTAAAAATGCAAGAGTTGACGTGGATAGGCGAAATAGCTTTGTGTTTACAATAAAAAGTTGTGTGTCAATGCAGCACACGGGGTCCAATTGTTGTTGTTGTTATTGTTGTTGTTTTTGATAGAATCAACAAATCCCTGAAGAATAGAAAGATTTTTAGTTAATTCAAAGCTATTGAAAAACAATTCTTATTTTCCAGCTATTTTGAAATAGGCAGCTCATTTTATTGCTCATCTTTTAAGATTAACTGAATCAAACAGCCATTTTAATGAATCTTTTTGCTATTTAAAGCAACGTTCCAACCGATTCGTCAATGCTCGTTCTAATCTTTTCTCATGATCAATTATTGTTAAGATTGATTCAACCTGATAGTCATTTTAAAGATAACTTCCTGTTTATAGGTGCACCTTCAAAGTTCTGTGAACAACAAGCTGAAGGAAATTGGCGCTCAGAAGGAATCTTTCGTAGAGAACATGAACAAACGAATCGAAAGTATTCAAGATCAGATTACAGCCCTCGACAGCAAAATCAAAGCTTACGAAAACCGCAAAATCGTTCTTGAAAAGGAAATCGAAAAGCTGGATTTGTTCAGGCTCAACGAGGCCAAAATTCGGTCATTTGCCAAAGGGACGTCACTTGACATTGAGTTACCGATTCTTGACAGTTTCTTAAATTTGCCCTTGGAATTGGTCGGAGCAGAAGCGTATACTGGGCTTAATACAAATGGTCTTACGATTTGTGCTGAATTTGCTGGTTTCAGGTAATTACTGCTTTTCTGTTGTAAATTGACGCATTTTGATTTGATACAATCTTTTTAATTGCTCAAACAAAATTTGAAGCAATAATTGTAAATGCGTTAATTTTTATGCAATATTTTTATTTGACCGTTTCATTTTTAGAGCATTCTTTCAATTTGTTTCCGCGATTGACTTTTATCACTTTTTCACGCTTTACTTGAGTGACCAAAGTTGAATTTAGAAATTAAGTCTGTTGCTAAAATAAAAGGGGATTGTAATCGGTCTGATTTTAAAGCGGGTAAAGCTGAGTGGTGAATAACTCTGATTGCTATCATTAAAATATGTTTGGTCATTCGTGGGATTAGACTTTTATCATACGTGACCTTACCTACATCACTCATTGAAATGGCTTTTGCTTTTTAAAATTTTTTAATAGCCGCAAAGCGATTGCTGGGGCTATTTTTGGCCTTCTCTGTTTTTTTTACAATTCAAAGAGTTTGAATTGTATTGGTGTGCTGTCTTTCGAAAGATTTTTTCGCACTTTTTTCACCTTTACTTGACAATGGGAAATCAAATTCAAATAGGAAAAAAAACACGGAGCGAAAATTGAGAAGTTATAAGGCATGACTTTTTTGAAAGTGCTATAAAGTGAAGTGATAGAATGGTGTTTAAACAGATTTTCGGTTTCTGAGAGCATTTTTTCACGTGCGGCAATTTGACTTCTCTTTTCTCTGTTTTTATCTTCGTTCTGAATACTTCAGTTGAAAACCTTAAGTTGAAGGCGTTCGAAGTGAAGAGTTAAAGGCGATAAATGTGTTGTAATAATGCATATTTGCACCGTTTAACCCCTCAATAGCAATGGTTTTCAAAGACTTTGGCGCTATTTATCTTCATTAAATGATATTTTGTCTTTTTATCGTTCTTTTTGTTTTGTTTTGCCTCATCAATGATAGGTATCAATGGTTCTACTGAGGCAGGTTCAAATCAATTTACTGATTAGAATTGAAATTAATGATTTTAACGACACTGACACTAACTCTTTTTGGAAAAAATATTACTGATTTTTTGGATTTTTCTTTTATAGTTCGTTTTTGTTGTGTCATTTAGTCTCATTATGGACAGCTCTAGATGGCTCTCTTATTGATTCCCTTTTGATCATATTAATGGTTTTTTTTTCATTATTAATCAGTTTTATTACTTTGACATTACTTGCTTTCAAAAAATTAATTTTTTCCCCGGATTTTTGTGCTTTGTATTTTTTGTTCTGTCTCTTAATCTCATTAATTATAGTTCTTTGTAGATTTTTAATTATGACTATTTGTGTTTTTTGTCTAGTGTTTTAACTTCAAAGTTGCCAGTTTTTATGACTTTGATAACGACTTGTTCTCGAAAACTATTCGAGTTATTTTATTATGACCGTTTTTGTTGTTTTTTGTTGTCCTGTCAGCAAGAGTCATTATTGATAGGTCTTATTTGCCCTCCAATTAGATATTATTTGATCTATGTAATCGCTTAGGCTGAAAGCTCATGATTTAATCGGCTTCTTCACCATTTTTTCGACTATTTCTGAAATTGTGATTTTTGCCAACTTTTGCTGCTAATTTTGTTGCGTGTTTCCCCGAGTTTTTTCAGTAAAAATAAATATACTCTTGCTATTTATACATAGTGCAACAGATGTTGAGGTATTCAGGTTTTAGTTGCGTGGTTTATTTACTTTGATGCCACTAATTTTCAATGACTCGTAAAAATCTTTTTTGCCAAATTTTTGTATTTTACTTCTAATTTGTCTGCAGTAGTCTTCAACAAAGCTGGCGTTTGCTGTCTATACTGTCATTGTGTAAAAATCTTCTGAAGACGTTTTTTGGGAATAATAACTTCAATAACACTATTTTTCTGGAAGAATGATTTGAATTGTTTGTCGGTTTTTTCCCGATTTCTGTGTTGTTTTGTTTACTTTCGTTGTCGCCTTGATAATTTTTTGTTTGTAATTTGATTGAGTTGTTGTTTTGTTGTCCTCAGCTGCTTCTATTCTTTGAATTGTTATTCAGGACCCGTCCGACTATGTTTTTTATTTTGTGGTCGGGGTTTTTGTTACGACCATTTTTGTTCATGCAATTTCAACTGAATTCAGTGCGTGGCGTCCTTTTTCACACTTAGCTGAGTGAGACTTTTTTAATAGCCGCACAGCGATAGCTGGGGCTATTATTGGCCTTCTCTTGGTTTTTTTTATTTCGTTGTCATGATTTTTGTTACGACCATATGACGTCACAGCCACTTTTTGTTCATTCGTTCATGCAATTTCAACTGAATTGCATGTGTGACGTCATTTTTCGCTCTTAGTGGAGCGAGTTTTTTTGTTCATGCGCGTGATTAAATTTTTGGTCACAATTGACTTACCTCACTCTCAAAAATGACTTCCTCACTTTGAAATTGACTTTTATTTACTTTAATTCAAAGAGATAAGGTCAAATGGGTGTGTGTCACTCTAAATGAAGGTTATATGAGATCAGCTAATAGAGGCAGCAATAACTTATACAGATTTTTAATCAAAATATAACAGATCAGCCTTCAATGAAAAGACGAATTTATTTGGTCTGTCTTTTTTACTGTTTTTTAGACTGTCGATCTACGAATCTATTGCGGCTATTTTCTGGCAATCTGCCAGCTATGTTTTGTCAATTCGCGTGAATAAATTTTTTCTCACATGTGATTTAACTCTCTCAAAAATTACTTCCTCACTCTGAAATTGAATTTTCTTTACTTGATTTCAGAGATAAGGTCAAGTGAGTGTGTGTCACTTTAATTGAAGGTTTTTTGAGAGCAGCTAATAGAAGCGTCACTAAGTTATTCAGATTTTTACTCAAAATCTGTCATCTCATCATTGAATAAAAAGAATATTTTTTGGTCTGTATCTTTTACCATCTTTTCGGGACTGCAGATCCACAAAGCTGTTGCGGCTATTTTCCGCCAATCTGCCAGCTGTTGTTAAATTTGAATTAATTAATGATTTATGCGGTTCTGAAATCGTATTTCGAATAAAAGTCCCTAATAAAAAGGGTTCTGCGGAGTTGAATAATCCCAAGCCTTGTTAATTTATCGCCAAATGTTTTTTAATAGCCGCACAGCGATAGCTGGGGCTATTATTGGCCTTCTCATGGTTTTTTATTTCGTCGTCATGATTTTTGTTACGACCATATGACGTCACAGCCACTTTTTGTTCATTTGTTCATGCAATTTCAACTGAATTGCATGTGTGACGTCATTTTTCGCTCTTAGTGGAGCGAGTTTTTTTGTTCATGCGCGTGATTAAATTTTTGGTCACACTTGACTTACCTCACTCTCAAAAATGACTTCCTCACTTTGAAATTGACTTTTATTTACTTTAATCTTTTACTTTAATTCAAAGAGATAAGGTCAGATGGGTGTGTGTCACTCTAAATGAAGGCTATTTGAGATCAGCTAATAGAGGCAGCAATAACTCATACAGATTTTTAATCAAAATATAACAGATCAGCCTTCAATGAAAAGACGAATTTTTTTGGTCTGTCTTCTTTACTGTTTTTTTTAGACTGCCGATCTACGAATCTATTGCGGCTATTTTCTGGCAATCTGCCAGCTATGTTCATTTAGTTTTTAATATCTGCCCTCTTCTCAGCAGGCTATTAGTTTTTTTTTAATTCAAGAATTGGTGCTGTCTTTTTTGTAAGATGTTTCAGACCTTTTTCCATGACTATGCGCTTCGAAAACGGGATAAAGAGTTGACCAGTGAGCATTAAGCCTTATTGGAGGCCCGTAGCTGGCTCCAAGTGCTCAGAGTGCGGTAATTGCATAGATGGCCTTAATATGAGGGGAGAAGTTCATTTTTGACCTCAAAAAGAGGCAATTTTGCGTGTTTTTCGCCATTTTTTTGAGTTTGTTTGATTAGTCTTAAATTGACGTCTATCAAAGTTGTTAAAGGCCTTTCGCACGACATAATTGCTTTGTCCATTTTGTGAGCTATGGGTTTTGGTAATGCAAACTTAAAAACGCAAAATGATACTGTTTTTTTTTTTTTTACAAATTTGCTTCCTGTTTGAAAGTGTTATTTTTGAGTGTTTCGATGCCGAGGGGCAAGAAAACTCCTCTATCCTCTGGGGTTTGCTAATATGTTACTGCAGGTTTTTAGTGGCAATGGAATGGTGTTTATGATTTTAATATCACAAATTTTAGCAATTTTTTAATAAAATTGGGATTTTTCAAATGTTCAGAATTATCAAGATCGCTCTTCGTCTTAAGTCTATCGATCTTTGTTGAAGAAAAATATTAAAAATTTTCGTTATTTTTTGAGTTACTCAATTTTTCAGGTCCAGTGACACTTCTTAACGCCCGCAAATGTGTTACTGGACCAATTATTGAGGCATAGAATGAGTTTTGCCAATATTAATTGCACGAATTTGTCATGAATCTTGGGAATTTGTCGAGAGTCGCGCAGCGATTAGATATGTAAGCCAAAGCTTCCAAGTGACTCATAGTCGCACTTCTTTTGAGCACGTTGTGCAAGTTTTAAAATCGGTCACTACAGTAAAATCTGTCAGAGTCAAGATCCGGCATTTTAAAACTTGCACATGTCTGTTTGAAGTAAAGTTTGGAAAATTTTTTTGAATTTATTAATTTTTTTGTACATTTCATTGTGACATCGGTGCGGCTTTTCATCGAATACTTTTTGTTCAAGTGACTTGTATGTAAATCAGCCCCGTTGAAATGAATCACATTTTTAGAATGGGACACAATTGGCACACCATACGTGGCATTTGTGCTCAAATTATATCTATCCCGCTTCCTAATTAACTATTTGGTTAAAATAAGGAGAATTGCTGTTGTTTTATTTACGCATTTATCAATTTCAGCGTTTTACAAAAATTTCAAGAACAGATTAGCTACCGTTTTGACCTAAACTTTGTCGCTATCTCTGCGTTGCTATACGTTTTGATTATTTAAAAAAAACTGCATATATGTTAATGGAGGCTGATGTTTTGAAGCTTCATGTTTAGATCGTGGGTTGCGGGTGAAAGCCATGACTCAGACGGGGTCATACTCTCGAAAGGGTATAAGTTGTGGATTCGTGCCAAACGATTCAGAAGTGGGCCTGAGAAATATTTCCTGGGTCTGTTTCTGGGATGCCAGCCGATTGTGGCCGAAGAGAACTGGACTTATAATGTGGAATTTGAGCTGACTTTGGTTAACAGCACTATTTCGAAGAATAAGAAGTTGTCGACATCGCATACATTCAGGTGTGTTATTGGACGGATTTTTTCTCACGTGTTTATTGTTAATAGCCGTAAAGCATCTGCATCATTTTTTCGACCATCTGATCAGTGACGTTAAGCGCCCTGTTTCTACCCCACTAAACATCTTGGCACTCATTTATTGAGCTTAAATTAAGAAAATATATTCACTGAAGGTTAATCGAGGTCGATGAGGATAAGATTAAAGATAAAGATGCATCTGATCAAAATTTTTTAAATAGAAGTTTTTAGAATAGTGTTGTATAGTATACCTATATTATAGTTTTTTTCCAGAACCCGGATCAGTGAATTTCCTTGCTGTATACCTAACTAGTTCACTTATTTTAACAATTTGTTAACGAACATTGTCTCATTAATAAGATCCTCGGTAAAAATTAACAATGCTGCGCGTGACAGATGGCGTTGAAATTTAAGATGCGGAGAAAATTGTAGTAAATTTAGTGAGGTTAAATGAATTTTTGATTGTCAAGAGAATTCTTTGCCGTTTCAAGCCGAGAAATAAAAGATTTAAAAATTTAACCAAAAATTTCGAAAAATCATATCAAAATTTTGTTTAAAAAACTTTTTTATCCGTCTGTTTTCTGCGGATTAAAAACCTTTGTGGTAACCATTGTGCTTCTGTATTGAACACTTTTTCGGAAAATAGAAAACTTCAGTCGATTTAGAGATCTCAAAAATCAACCATGGAAACGTAATACTAAAAGCAGAAAAATGTAATCGTTTCTAAATTCTCGACTTGTTATTGCAAACAATTGTTCTTATCTCATCAGAACTAACCATTTCATTGTTTTCCAAACCGTGGAAATGTAAAAAACCCGGTTTTGTGATATGAACATCAAATCATCCAAATTCATTATTGAAAAGTAAAGACGGGAATTTTTTAATCTTTATTTATATTCCTTATTTTGTTGGAGCATATTGTTTGATCTAACATCCTCTAGTTTAATGCATTAGAAAAGAATTTGAGACTCGGACAATTTATGGATCGCCACGTTGAAAAATCTAATACGAATGTTCATAACTTTTGAAAATTGAAATAAATTTTGTTTCACTTTGTATTTTGAAATTGTTTTTAAAATTGATATTTTCCAGCCTGTGGTTTCTGTAAATTGAAAAACTAAATAGATTATTGATTGTGAAACTTTATTTAAAAAATGAAGGCTTTTTGAAAAGTGGAATAACAAGCTTCTGTTTTCTTTTTCTGTTCACATAAAAATAATTAAAATTTTCTATTTCATGAAATTGGTCCGAAAAGTGATGAGGCCGAAACGTGAAAATACCGATAAACACTTCCTCCACGATACTAAATAAGAGTCTCAAGGACAGCATTGAAAATTCGACACAAGCAGAGGCAGAGTGCAAAAACTCAGAAATCTTTAAAATTATATAGAAAAATTACTTATTATTTGTTACAAATTGTACTTTCAAACATGTTAAAAAACCAAAATTGGCTTTGTTTAATATAGCTGTTGAGAGACCTGAGGGATTTTGAAAAGAAACGAATCGGCTCATTCTGCTCATAAAAACATCAAAAGTGACAATAATTTTTAAAGTTTATATGAAATTGTAGTGCCAATTTTACAATTACGATACAGTTGCCTCAAGAAGTCCAAACATAGTTATCCTAAAACAAACAAAAATTAAATGAACTGTGACGAACTATGTAGATCAGTATCTAAAATGCGAATTTTTTGAACAATATTTTTTCTTGGTTTGTAATTGCGTTTGTGTGTGTGCACTTGTGTGGGTGTATGTATGCGTGTGCGGGTGTGTATATTATGTGCCTGTGTGTGTGAGAGATAGAGGGAAAGAGAGTTAATCAGAGAGATTTAGTTCCTTTAAATAGCAGACATAAACAGCGGTAGAGTGCAAAAAATGTCAAACCATAAAAATTTAGAAAAACTACTTTTTTGATGCAAATTGAGGCTTTAAAAATGTCCAAATCCAAAAAATTTTTAAAGAAGTGTTAAAACTCGCTAACTCGCTGATAACGCAACTGCGAGATTTAAAAAAATAATTGTTCTATTAGGCTCATGAAACATTAAAAGTGACAAAAGGTTTTTCTGTGTCTGTGTCTTTAAAATTGTACTACACTTATCTTTTCAATGTGATCAATAGTTTCCGCTTTTTGCCCTAAAAATACGGCATGTTTTTTGATTCAAACAATACGAGTAATACGAACAATACATATTTGTTGTTTTCGAGATTGTTTTTTTTGAGATTTATGGTTTTTGCGATCTTGAGAGGTATATTGGAACATACTGTGCGCAGACTCGCATGAGCCATCTTGTTATCATTTTATATTGACAATTTTGGGTTAATTTTTAACTGGGGGGTAACGGTGAAAGCGTTCTGATTTTTGATAAGATAAAATGCAATTTATTTATTTTTGCTATGCGAAGCCAACTGAAGGGTAGTGGGGATGGAAGTGAGAAGTGATTTTATAAAATTTCACTACGTGAAAATATTTTCAATCTTCTATACTTATCAGACAATCCAAAGCTCTAAGCTTGATATCATTGTACATCAATGAAATTAATTCTTTCTTTCTTTGAAAGAGTTTAAACTGCGTAAACTCGGTTTCCTGTTAAGAGCTCACGAAGATGACTGGGGCTGGAACTCGTTCATGGACTGGAACCAGGTTCTGAATCCCTCATTCGGATGGATAAACGAATCGAAGCAAACAGTCATTGCTCAGTGCTGTCTCAAAATGTCAAAATAATCTTATTGTCCAATCCAAATTAGAATAAACAATTCAATCTTTATCTTAACCTTCTAGAACCTAGTTTATTGCTTACTTTTTCAAAACTTTCCCATCTTTTCCCGTATCTGAATTGCATAGCCCTGTTATTTGTGACCCCCAACCCCCACACCTTGAGTTTTCCTTATTTTGGAGTTTGTGTCGAATCGGCGGTGCCAAGAAAATTCTTTTTTCCCATTAAGGAATGAACGGATCTTTTCTGTTTTTGCCCCCCCAGTCCTATATAACCAGGCTAAAACAGGGCAAAAACAGAAAAGATCCGAATGAACATTGGAATCTTTCATCACTGATTTCTTCGAAACTCGTGTCATATTAATTGTAATCGTCACTCCTTGTTTTCATGAATAGGTTCAAAGCTATTAGACACGACAGAATTGATCACTGATACCACCTTGGGGGGGGGGGGGGGGATCGTAACAACGTCACAATCCCAGCCGCTTATTTATTATTATCTGTTGCATTTAGATATTGTAATTTCGATGACCTGATCACAATTTGTTGATTTCTATAAGAACTGTTTTCGGAAGAAATCCAAAGCTGACAAAATTTTTTGAATTTAGTTAATTTAGTTGACTCGAGTTATAACTCGGGCGGTTCTCTCTGCAGTTGGAAATATATTCCCATTTATAAATTAAAGTTTGAAACCTTCATAAACGTAAAAAAATGTGTTTGTAATGGCAAATCGTACCTTTTAGAAGTCTATAAAAACCATTATCAATGCAGAACACTGCCTTGTTTTTTAATCTTCTTGATTTCGTAAGAAAACTTATTTTCTCATGCAGATTTTGTTCGCAAAAGGGGCGGGGGGGTAATTCCAAATGTTGCTTGATGGCCAATCAAATTGTGAAAACAGATCATAATTTATGTTCGTTAACTTTTCACAACCAAATGCGCTATTCTGTATTTTATCTACAAAGTTTTCAACGTGCTACATTTTGATCTACTTTATTTTATCTCTTGCTCACAGCTAAAAAAATTAGATCTTATTTTTTGAATATCTTAGTAAATTTGATTGAAGTTCGCAATTTTGATTAATTTGAAGTATAATGCTGGTCATGCTCAATTCCTTCCGTTTTAGTCAATTTTGTAATTCGTTTCACTGCGGCATTAATATTATTCAGTGTTAGTCGACAATTCAATTCTGACCCCTTAAATTACAGCTCAATGCGTCCAATTTTATTTTGTTAATTATTTCAATTAATGAGCGAATGAAATAAGGCTAATGATTGTACGGTAATTCACCTCAATCAATTGTCAATGCTAGTGTCCGAGTTTTGAACAACACCCTTTTACCCGCAGCCAGTTCTAAGGAGACGTTTATTTCACACCACCCGAAATAGTGCCACTTGGATGTTGTAGTTGGAAATGTTTAATATGTAGATAGCTGTTCTATTATTATTACGAAATTGTTGAATTGATTATTTCGTGAACATATGTTGATGAAATTTTTTCTATTCTACATTCTTTTTAATCAGCTTCTTGAGTGTGTTGTGTGTCTAATAGCATTTACTGATTAAATTTAAGCCCGTATTGACATGCCTAGCTTGGCATTTAATTTTCTTTACTTCGATGATGTGATGACTACGAAGAGCCGTTTGAATGATTCTTTGGAACTGTTGATAAGTAAACTCTGTCTGACTTGCTTTTACCTATTTTAAGTTGTTTTTGAACTTGATATTTGACGTGTTTTATGGTAGACTGCGAGCCTTATCTTATTCACTTAGATTTTTCTTGTTAACTGTGATGACTACGAAGAGCCGTTTGAATGATTCTTTGGAACTGTTGATAAGTAAACTCTGTCTTACTTGCTTTTACCTATTTTGTTGTTTTTGAACTTGATATATGACGTGTTTTATGGTAGACTGCGAGCATTATCTTATTCACTTAGATTTTTCTTGTTAACTGTGATGACTACGAAGAGCCGTTTGAATGATTCTTTGGAACTGTAGATAAGTGAACTCTGTCTGACTTGCGTTTACCTATTTTAAGTTGTTTTTAAACTTGATATTTGACGTGTTTTACTGTAGACTGCGAGCCTTTCCTTATTCACTTAGTTTTTACTTGTTAACTGTGATGACTACGAAGAGCCGTTTGAATGATTCTTTGGAACTGTTGATAAGTAAACTCTATCTGACTTGATTTTACCTATTTTAAGTTGTTTTTGAACTTGATATTTGACGTGTTTTATGGTAGACTGCGAGCCTTATCTTATTCACTTAGATTTTTCTTGTTAACTGTGATGACTACGAAGAGCCGTTTGAATGATTCTTTGGAGCTGTTGATAAGTAAACTCTGTCTGACTTGCTTTTACCTATTTTAAGTTGTTTTTGAACTTGATATTTGACGTGTTTTATGGTGGACTGCGAGCCTTATCTTATTCACTTAGATTTTTCTTGTTAACTGTGATAACTACGATGAGCCGTTTGAATGATACTTTGAAACTGTTGATAAGTAAACTCTCTCTGACTTGCGTTTACCTATTTTAAGTTGTTTTTGAACTTGATATTTGACGTGTTTTTTGGTAGACTGCGAGCCTTATCTTATTCACTTAGATTTTTCTTGTTAACTGTGATAACTACGATGAGCCGTTTGAATGATACTTTGAAACTGTTGATAAGTAAACTCTCTCTGACTTGCGTTTACCTATTTTAAGTTGTTTTTGAACTTGATATTTGACGTGTTTTTTGGTAGACTGCGAGCCTTATCTTATTCATTCAGATTTTTCTTGTTAACTCTGATGACTACGAAGAGCCGTTTGAATGATTCTTTGGAACTTTTGATAAGTAAACGCTGTCTGACTTGCTTTTACCTATTTTATGTTGTTTTTGAACTTGATATATGACGTGTTTTATGGTAGACTGCGAGCATTATCTTATTCACTTCGATTTTTCTTGTTAACTGTGATGACTACGAAGAGCCGTTTGAATGATTCTTTGGAACTGTTGATAAGTAAACTCTGTCTGACTTGCGTTTACCTATTTTAAGTTGTTTTTGAACTTGATATTTGACGTGTTTTATTGTAGACTGCGAGCCTTATCTTATTCACTTAGATTTTTCTTGTTAACTGTGATGACTACGAAGAGCCGTTTGAATGATTCTTTGGAACTGTTGATAACTAAACTCTGTCTGACTTGCGTTTACCTATTTTAAATTGTTTTTGAATTTGATATTTGACGTGTTTTATGGTAGACTGCGAGCCTTATCTTATGCACTTAGATTTTTCTTGTTAACTGTGATGACTACGAAGAGCCGTTTGAATGATTCTTTGGAACTGTTGATAAGTAAACTGTCTGACTTGCTTTTACCTGTTTTATGTTGTTTTTGAACTTGATATATGACGTGTTTTATGGTAGACTGCGAGCCTTATCTTATTCACTTAGATTTTGCTTGTTATCTGTGATGACTTCGAAGAGCCGTTTGAATGATTCTTTGGAACTGTTGATAAGTAAACTCTGTCTGACTTGCGTTTACATTTTTTAAGTTGTTTTGAACTTGATATTTGACGTGTTTCATTGTAGACTGTGAGCTTTATCTTATTCACTTAGATTTTTCCTGTTAACTGTGATGACTACGAAGAGCCGTTTGAATGATTCTTTGGAACTGTTGATAAGTAAACTGTCTGACTTGCGTTTACCTCTTTTAAGTTGTTTTTGAACTTGATACTTGACGTGTTTTATGGTAGACTGCGAGACTTATCTTATTCACTTAGATTTTTCTTGTTAACTGTGATGACTACGAAGAGCCGTTTGAATGATTCTTTGGAACTGTTGATAAGTAAACTCTGTCTGACTTGCTTTTACCTGTTTTATGTTGTTTTTGAACTTGATATATGACGTGTTTTATGGTAGACTGCGAGCCTTATCTTATTCACTTAGATTTTCCTTGTTAACTGTGATAACTACGAAGAGCTGTTTGAATGATTCTTTGGAACTGTTGATAAGTAAACTCTGTCTGACTTGCGTTTACCTATTTTAAGTTGTTTTTGAACTTGATATTTGACGTGTTTCATTGTAGACTGTGAGCCTTATCTTATTCACCTAGATTTTTCTTGTTAACTGTGATGACTACGAAGAGCCGTTTGAATGATTCTTTGGAACTGTTGATAAGTAAACTCTGTCTGACTTGCGTTTACCTATTTTATGTTGTTTTTGAACTTGATATTTGACGTGTTTTATGGTAGACTGCGAGACTTATCTTATTCACTTAGATTTTTCTTGTTAACTGTGATGACTACGAAGAGCCGTTTGAATGATTCTTTGGAACTGTTGATAAGTAAACTCTGTGTGACTTGCTTTTACCTGTTTTATGTTGTTTTTGAACTTGATATATGACGTGTTTTATGGTAGACTGCGAGCCTTATCTTATTCACTTAGATTTTCGTTGTTAACTGTGATAACTACGAAGAGCTGTTTGAATGATTCTTTGGAACTGTTGATAAGTAAACTCTGTCTGACTTGCGTTTACCTATTTTAAGTTGTTTTTGAACTTGATATTTGACGTGTTTCATTGTAGACTGTGAGCCTTATCTTATTCACCTAGATTTTTCTTGTTAACTGTGATGACTACGAAGAGCCGTTTGAATGATTCTTTGGAACTGTTGATAAGTAAACTCTGTCTGCCTTGCGTTTACCTATTTTATGTTGTTTTTGAACTTGATATTTGACGTGTTTTATGGTAGACTGCGAGACTTATCTTATTCACTTAGATTTTTCTTGTTAACTGTGATGACTACGAAGAGCCGTTTGAATGGTTCTTTGGAACTGTTGATAAGTAAACTCTGTCTGACTTGCTTTTACCTGTTTTATGTTGTTTTTGAACTTGATATATGACGTGTTTTATGGTAGACTGCGAGCCTTATCTTATTCACTTAGATTTTGCTTGTTAACTGTGATGACTTCGAAGAGCCGTTTGAATGATTCTTTGGAACTGTTGATAAGTAAACTCTGTCTGACTTGCGTTTACCTATTTTAAGTTGTTTTTGAACTTGATATTTGACGTGTTTCATTGTAGACTGTGAGCCTTATCTTATTCACCTAGATTTTTCTTGTTAACTGTGATGACTACGAAGAGCCGTTTGAATGATTCTTTGGAACTGTTGATAAGTAAACTCTGTCTGACTTGCGTTTACCTATTTTATGTTGTTTTTGAACTTGATATTTGACGTGTTTTATGGTAGACTGCGAGACTTATCTTATTCACTTAGATTTTTCTTGTTAACTGTGATGACTACGAAGAGCCGTTTGAATGATTCTTTGGAACTGTTGATAAGTAAACTCTGTCTGACTTGCTTTTACCTGTTTTATGTTGTTTTTGAACTTGATATATGACGTGTTTTATGGTAGACTGCGAGCCTTATCTTATTCACTTAGATTTTGCTTGTTAACTGTGATGACTTCGAAGAGCCGTTTGAATGATTCTTTGGAACTGTTGATAAGTAAACTCTGTCTGACTTGCGTTTACCTATTTTAAGTTGTTTTTGAACTTGATATTTGACGTGTTTTATGGTAGACTGCGAGCCTTTCCTTATTCACTTAGATTTTTCTTGTTAACTGTGATGACTACGAAGAGCCGTTTGAATGATTCTTTGGAACTGTTGATAAGTAAACTCTGTCTGACTTGCGTTTACCTATTTTATGTTGTTTTTGAACTTGATACTTGACGTGTTTTATGGTAGACTGCGATACTTATCTTATTCACTTAGATTTTTCTTGTTAACTGTGATGACTACGAAGAGCCGTTTGAATGATTCTTTGGAACTGTTGATAAGTAAACGCTGTCTGACTTGCTTTTACCTGTTTTATGTTGTTTTTGAACTTGATATATGACGTGTTTTATGGTAGACTGCGAGCCTTATCTTATTCACTTAGATTTTCCTTGTTAACTGTGATAACTACGAAGAGCTGTTTGAATGATTCTTTGGAACTGTTGATAATTAAACTCTGTCTGACTTGCGTTTACCTATTTTAAGTTGTTTTTGAACTTGATATTTGACGTGTTTCATTGTAGACTGTGAGCCTTATCTTATTCACCTAGATTTTTCTTGTTAACTGTGATGACTACGAAGAGCCGTTTGAATGATTCTTTGGAACTGTTGACAAGTAAACTCTGTCTGACTTGCGTTTACCTATTTTATGTTGTTTTTGAACTTGATATTTGACGTGTTTTATGGTAGACTGCGATACTTATCTTATTCACTTAGATTTTTCTTGTTAACTGTGATGACTACGAAGAGCCGTTTGAATGATTCTTTGGAACTGTTGATAAGTTAACTCTGTCTGACTTGCTTTTACCTGTTTTATGTTGTTTTTGAACTTGATATATGACGTGTTTTATGGTAGACTGCGAGCCTTATCTTATTCACTTAGATTTTCCTTGTTAACTGTGATAACTACGAAGAGCTGTTTGAATGATTCTTTGGAACTGTTGATAAGTAAACTCTGTCTGACTTGCGTTTACCTATTTTAAGTTGTTTTTGAACTTGATATTTGACGTGTTTCATTGTAGACTGTGAGCCTTATCTTATTCACCTAGATTTTTCTTGTTAACTGTGATGACTACGAAGAGCCGTTTGAATGATTCTTTGGAACTGTTGATAAGTAAACTCTGTCTGACTTGCGTTTACCTATTTTATGTTGTTTTTGAACTTGATATTTGACGTGTTTTATGGTAGACTGCGAGACTTATCTTATTCACTTAGATTTTTCTTGTTAACTGTGATGACTACGAAGAGCCGTTTGAATGATTCTTTGGAACTGTTGATAAGTAAACTCTGTCTGACTTGCTTTTACCTGTTTTATGTTGTTTTTTAACTTGATATATGACGTGTTTTATGGTAGACTGCGAGCCTTATCTTATTCACTTAGATTTTGCTTGTTAACTGTGATGACTTCGAAGAGCCGTTTGAATGATTCTTTGGAACTGTTGATAAGTAAACTCTGTATGACTTGCGTTTACCTATTTTAAGTTGTTTTTGAACTTGATATTTGACGTGTTTTATGGTAGACTGCGAGCCTTTCCTTATTCACTTAGATTTTTCTTGTTAACTGTGATGACTACGAAGAGCCGTTTGAATGATTCTTTGGAACTGTTGATAAGTAAACTCTATCTGACTTGCGTTTACCTATTTTATGTTGTTTTTGAACTTGATATTTGACGTGTTTCATTGTAGACTGTGAGCCTTATCTTATTCACTTAGATTTTTCTTGTTAACTGTGATGACTACGAAGAGCCGTTTGAATGATTCTTTGGAACTGTTGATAAGTAAACTCTGTCTGAGTTGCTTTTACCTGTTTTATGTTGTTTTTGAACTTGATATATGACGTGTTTTATGGTAGACTTCGAGCCTTATCGTATTCACTTAGATTTTCCTCGTTAACTGTGATAACTACGAAAAGCTGTTTGAATGATTCTTTGGAACTGTTGATAAGTAAACTCTGTCTGACTTGCGTTTACCTATTTTGTTGTTTTTGAACTTGATATTTGACGTGTTGTATGGTAGACTGCGAGACTTATCTTATTCACTTAGATTTTTCTTGTTAACTGTGATGACTACAAAGAGCTGTTTGAATGATTCTTTGGAACTGTTGATAAGTAAACTCTGTCTGACTTGCTTTTACCTATTTTAAGTTATTTTTGAACTTGATATTTGACGTTTTTTATGGTAGACTGCGAGCCTTATCTTATTCACTTAGATTTTTTTTGTTAACTCTGATGACTACGAAGAGCTGTTTGAATGATTCTTTGGAACTGTTCATAAGTAAACTCTGTCTGACTTGCTTTTACCTATTTTTTGTTGTTTTTGAACTTGATATATGACGTGGTTTATGGTAGACTGCGAGCCTTATCTTATTCACTTAGGTTTTTCTTGTTAACTGCGATGACTACGAAGAGATGTTTGAATGATTCTTTGGAACTGTTGATAAGTAAACTCTGTCTGACTTCTTTTAACCTGTTTTAAGTTGTTTTTGACCTTGATATTTGACGTGTTTTATGGTAGACTGCGAGACTTATCTTATTCACTTAGATTTTTCTTGTTAACTGTGATGACTACGAAGAGCCGTTTGAATGATTCTTTGGAACTGTTGATAAGTAAACTCTGTCTGACTTGCTTTTACCTGTTTTATGTTGTTTTTTAACTTGATATATGACGTGTTTTATGGTAGACTGCGAGCCTTATCTTATTCACTTAGATTTTGCTTGTTAACTGTGATGACTTCGAAGAGCCGTTTGAATGATTCTTTGGAACTGTTGATAAGTAAACTCTGTATGACTTGCGTTTACCTATTTTAAGTTGTTTTTGAACTTGATATTTGACGTGTTTTATGGTAGACTGCGAGCCTTTCCTTATTCACTTAGATTTTTCTTGTTAACTGTGATGACTACGAAGAGCCGTTTGAATGATTCTTTGGAACTGTTGATAAGTAAACTCTATCTGACTTGCGTTTACCTATTTTATGTTGTTTTTGAACTTGATATTTGACGTGTTTCATTGTAGACTGTGAGCCTTATCTTATTCACTTAGATTTTTCTTGTTAACTGTGATGACTACGAAGAGCCGTTTGAATGATTCTTTGGAACTGTTGATAAGTAAACTCTGTCTGAGTTGCTTTTACCTGTTTTATGTTGTTTTTGAACTTGATATATGACGTGTTTTATGGTAGACTTCGAGCCTTATCGTATTCACTTAGATTTTCCTCGTTAACTGTGATAACTACGAAAAGCTGTTTGAATGATTCTTTGGAACTGTTGATAAGTAAACTCTGTCTGACTTGCGTTTACCTATTTTGTTGTTTTTGAACTTGATATTTGACGTGTTGTATGGTAGACTGCGAGACTTATCTTATTCACTTAGATTTTTCTTGTTAACTGTGATGACTACAAAGAGCTGTTTGAATGATTCTTTGGAACTGTTGATAAGTAAACTCTGTCTGACTTGCTTTTACCTATTTTAAGTTATTTTTGAACTTGATATTTGACGTTTTTTATGGTAGACTGCGAGCCTTATCTTATTCACTTAGATTTTTTTTGTTAACTCTGATGACTACGAAGAGCTGTTTGAATGATTCTTTGGAACTGTTCATAAGTAAACTCTGTCTGACTTGCTTTTACCTATTTTTTGTTGTTTTTGAACTTGATATATGACGTGGTTTATGGTAGACTGCGAGCCTTATCTTATTCACTTAGGTTTTTCTTGTTAACTGCGATGACTACGAAGAGATGTTTGAATGATTCTTTGGAACTGTTGATAAGTAAACTCTGTCTGACTTCTTTTAACCTGTTTTAAGTTGTTTTTGACCTTGATATTTGACGTGTTTTATGGTAGACTGCGAGCCTTATCTTATTCACTTAGATTTTTTTCTGTTAACTGTGATGACTACGAAGAGCCGTTTGAATGATTCTTTGGAACTGTTGATAAGTAAACTCTGTCTGACTTGCTTTTACCTATTTTAAGTTGTTTTTGAACTTGATATTTGACGTGTTTTATGGTAGACTGCGAGCCTTATCTTATTCACTTAGGTTTTTCTTGTTAACTGCGATTACTACGAAGAGATGTTTGAATGATTCTTTGGAACTGTTGATAAGTAAACTCTGTCTGACTTCTTTTTACCTGTTTTAAGTTGTTTTTGACCTTGATATTTGACGTGTTTTATGGTAGACTGCGAGCCTTATCATATTCACTTAGATTTTTTTCTGTTAACTGTGATGACTACGAAGAGCCGTTTGAATGATTCTTTGGAACTGTTGATAAGTAAACTCTGTCTGACTTGCGTTTACCTATTTTAAGTTGTTTTTGAACTTGATATTTGACGTGTTTTATGGTAGACTGCGAGCCTTATCTTATTCACTTAGATTTTTTTGTTAACTGTGATGACTAAGAAGAGCCGTTTGAATGATTCTTTGTAACTGTTGATAAGTAAACTCTGTCTGACTTGCTTAACTGGTTCATTCCTTCTTTTGCAAAATGATTATTGACGTGTTTGATAGTATTCTGTGAGTCTTATCATATTTTGTT
This sequence comes from Convolutriloba macropyga, assembly GCF_964194025.1. NCBI lineage: Eukaryota > Metazoa > Xenacoelomorpha > Acoela > Convolutidae > Convolutriloba > Convolutriloba macropyga. The sequence goes on from NC_134479.1 coordinate 57,444,648, forward strand.
GGATTCTTTTTCGTTAACTCTAATGACTGAGAAGAGCCGTATGAGTGATTCGTTGGAATTGCTGATAAGTAAACTCTGTCTCAATTGCTTTTGCCTATTTTAAATTGTTTTTTTAAACATGATAGCTGACGTGCATTATGGTAGACTTCGAGCCTTATCTTATTTGCTTAGTTAGATTTTTCTTGTTAACTCTGATGACTACGAAGATCCGTTTGAATGATTCTTCGGAATTGTTAGTAAATAAACTCTGTCTGATTTATCTAACTATACCTTTCTTACTTCTTATTTAGATTTTTTTAAAAAAATTTCGCAAGATGTCATGAAATCTATTTTCCCTAGTCTACCAACTTTATTTTTTTTTAAATAATTGGATTAATTTTGTTTGCTAACTGTAATGAAAGCGAAGAGCCGTTGGGGTGATTCTGCGGAACTGTTGATTAATTATCTCTGTGTAATTTTCTTAACTGTATAGATTTATCACTTTTGTTTAGCTTTTCAATTTTTTTTTCATTTACAGGATGACATGGAATTTATTCTACCTGGTCTATCAGCTTTCCTTTTTACCTAACTTATTTACTTTTGGTTTAGATTTTTTCATTTGTTAAATCGCAATTTTTAGCAAATACCAGCCCCGATCTTGTCAGCCGGCTATTCTAGTGCTCCTATTTTTTCTTTTTTACGTATTTTTTATGTATTTTTTTCGTTTCTTTCAATTCCAATAAGAGTTCAAATCATTGCTAGGTTCTTTGTTTAACACAAGTTAACGCTTTTATGTTTGAATTCTGACTTGCCTCGTTCTCTGTTTCAACTGAATTGAATTTACTGAGTTGATTCAGTAAATTTACGCGAATATGTCCAGGGTCTAAAAGCGAAATCAATGGAAACTGGATAAGCCTGGGGACTATGACCTAATATTTACAGACGGTCCATTAAATTATCAAATTTACTTAGAGTGTACTGCTAATCGGTGATTCTATTACACTTTTAGTGTTCCAATTTAGGCTGAGTTCAACATATTATCGAATCTACTGAAATTTCCGACCAAATTAGTACACTTTTTGACTCTCGGAGAAAACGTTAGGCTGTCGCGAACTTTTCTTTATTTTTAAATTATTTCAATCACCGGGGGGGGGGGGGGGGTATTTTTGACAATTTGCTGGCGTTGCTTTATTTGGTAACTGTGATGAAAGCGAAAAGCCGTTTGAATGATTCGTTAGCACTGTTGACAAAGTAATCAGTCTCATTTGGTTGCCACTGCTAACATTTTAGGTTTCGAGATAACGCTTGATGGGGTTAGCAGTCTTCTGAGCCTTCAATTGTAATTTTTAATTTTCTGAGCCTAACTTTTTGCTTTTAAAATAGATGTGATGACTTTGAAGAGTAATTTTCCTATTTTCTTGAATTTATTTTGCAAGAGGAAATTTGCTGCTGACTGCAAATAGTCCTTTGAATTATTTATAAGAAATGAGGATAAGTAAAATTTGTCAGATTCACCTGCCTTTACCTATTTTCTCAGTTTCCAGGACGTTTCTGTGAGCCTTCTCTTATTTATATCGATTTCGTTTTATATGGGAGCAGTAATGACATCCTTTGTTGCCTTGAAAGCTCTGTCTGGCTCTGCTTATTTTCGTACTGGCGTTTAATTATTTTATTTAAATAATTTTGGAATTAAAAATCACTGTTGTTTGTGTTTATTTCTGGCTATACCCATTTGAGAAGTTTTCTGACAGTTCGGAATCTTTTATTGACTTTCTTAAGCATGCAATTGGAAAAGCCTTTAGATTAGCTGAATGGTGACTGTAATTTATTTGATTAGCTTTGGAACAATCTAACATTAAGTGAGTGAAATCAGTCAAATTGTTCCACTGGTTGTATTAACCAGAGTTAATGTTAAATCAGGACTTTTGATGTATCTTTTAATGTTGTAAGATCTCTCTGTTATGATTTCTTGGCTGTTTCTATTTTGCTCGGTTTCAATTTTGCTCTATAATTCTTCACTGTTATCTAATGAACTCTGCAGTTTCATTAATCAGTTTTTCAATTTATTTAGGGACAGACAAACAAACATCAATAATTGTTCCGACCCCCACTTTAGTGGGGAGGGAGGAACTATATACTTAAATGGTGTTTTTTGTTCCGTCAGTTTTGGCCAATCGATATATTCATTGTAGAGAGTTGTGAGTGGTGTCATTTGAAAGCACGTACATCCTAGAATTGGGCTAATTTCGCTAATATCATTAAAAACATTTATAACAATAGAGTGTTATTGTTTTCGTCAAAGATAGAAGAGCGTTGCTGAATTGTTTGATTGATTGTTTTTTTTGGATAAAATTTTTCAAAGTTCGAACTTTTTTCATCAAAAATGGCACAAAATGTGCTTTTTTTGGTCCACTTTGTTAAAGTTTGCCAGAAGTAGAGACCTAGAAACCAAACCCAGTCTCCGTAATCTCCAAAAGAGGGCTAGTTGAAATTAGGTGCCCTAAAGAAGTCTCCTAAAATTAAAATTTTGCTGTTTTTCGCAAATTTAACTCAATAATTATACAAAAGCATCATTGTTTTTTAATTTTTGAAATAATTAACTTACCGAGTGATCTACTTCACAAACATTTGGATCATCTGGGGGTGCGCGCGGCAAAATTAGGGATAGGTTTGCTCTCATCATCGATTCTTACGATCAGAAATTTTAATTTTATTTGGGCGCTGCTTTTATTATGCTGCATTGTTTTCTTTAATTTAATTACTGACAAAAATTTCAATTCAAGGTTCAATTAATGACAGCTACGACTTGCGTGAAAATGAGGCCGAATAAACATATGGTTTGTTTTCAGAGAAAGTCTAATGGGTTTAATGGTTTCGACGTAAAACTTTAACTTTGGGTGAATTCTGTTTTTGCCTTCATTTTTTCTTTCTGCAGTCTGATTGCTAATTCTCATTGATCAGAGATCCAAATGGATCCTTCAAGAGGTTTATTTGAACCTATACAATGCATTCAGTTGTTATCTAATGTCTATTATGACATTGAATATAACTGTTTTAAGAAAATGTAAGTGATTTTTTGAACTTGTCTATCTTTTTAATATCATTGTCAAGTTTCAGCTTATTCTCAGTAAATAAATGTCAAGTTTTTGTGATATAATACACAGACAATTCTTTGTTGCGGTTTTTTGAATTAACGGTTCCTTGGTTTTGCTACTACAAGTTTTTGCACAAAATTTCTTTGGTTAATTGTCAGGAAAAAGTGTTTAAATTACACAATTGGACATATTTATTGTTTTCAGAACTTATGGTTTTAAGGGCTGCGACTCTTTTCTTGCAGAATTTTTAGTTTCTTAAATTTGCCCTTTATTTGTTGCTATTTCTTGTTGTATGCCATATATTGGATAATAAAGTGCTAAGTGGCCAACTATTGATATACAATCGAACTCAATGAATAATATCGGTATATAGCCAATGGTTTAAATGACTTTTAAATTAATTTTTTTTAAAAAAAGTATTCACTTTTCCCCTTTTTGTTCTGGTTTTGGTAAGTTTTTCGTATTTTACAATTTCGAAGCATTTTCCTAACGTAGCCTGATTATTGAGAGATCTTAAATTTTTCGAACCCGGAAAAAGTGTATCTATTTGTTAAATGTAATGATTGTTGACTTCAGGGCTTAGTCAATTTGTTTCAGAAGAATCGTGTGTTTTGGATTTTTATCAATGTTTGTGGTTCTTTTTGTTGTCATTTTGAGATAGTCCTTTTTACTACAAAACTTTATATTTGTCAATGGAGACCGAAGTGAGAATTCAAATTTCTCGAGATTAATGTCATAAATTTAATGGCTTCAAGACTGGTTTCGTAAAGTTGTTGGTGAAATTATTTTTTTGGCTCTGCTTGAATTTATTGTTATTTTATAGTGTTATGACCAAGTCTGACCAGTGACGGGCACAATTAGTTTTCTATTACGTTGCAAGATAAACTGTCTGTTCTTTTAGTTTTAAATTTATGTTTGTTAGGAATTTTGAAATCATTTGTTTTTAAAAAAGACGATGGATGTTTGAGCGTTACCAATCTATTAATTTGTAGCTTAGTTTCTCTATAAACAAATCCCATTTATTGTTTAGTGATCTACATTTTGCTCTTCATAACTGCTTTGTTTTCTTCAAATGGTCTTTGTTCGTGATTCTTGCATATTTACCCATTTTTTAGATTTCTATTTTCTTTACACAGTATCACAATAATGGCGGTTTCGTTATCATTTGAAAAAAAAAACAATTAGAAAAATTAATATTCGTTTTGAACAGCTTAATATTTGATTGGCTGAGAAACCGTTTTCTTTTTGTAGTCTTATGACATGTCCTTTTTGTAGCCTTATGGCATATCCTGGATAATGAAAGGTCTCAATCATTTCCTATGGAGGTATAATTGAATATCTCAATAATTTCAGTTGATACATAATGCTTTTAATCAGTTTGACTTTAATTTTTTTCAAACCAAAATGGAAACGTTTTAAACTTTGCCCTTTTGCTCTCCTCTTGTTGACTTGTTATGAAGTCGCAATGAGGAAAAGTACCATATTTTTTCCTATTGAAATACAGGTTTATTTCTCTTTAGTATATGTTTTATCTGATTCGATTTTGATTTTGTAATTGGCTGTTTTAAAAAAAAAGGGACAACGAGTTTTGGTCGTAATAAATATTTGATTTTTATCGCTCTCTTTCTTGGTAGGCACATTAATGACAGCTCTCATCGGCACTCGAAGGTATATTGTTTTTGTTCATTTAATGGTTTGTTGAACGATATAGTAAATTTTACCTCATTTGGTAGACAATTAAGTAAAAAATGTAGATGAGCACGGTCGGAACATGATGTGCGAATGCAAATAATTGAGCCTCCTGGTTCTACTCAGTAATTGTGATAGTTAAAAGGCGTGGTTTGATTTATTCTTTTGAACTGTTTGTGAGTATGCGCTGTCTTCTGCCTTCCTTCGCATGTTGTTTTTTTTTAAAGATTTTTTTTGAATTAACTCAGTCCATTTTTGTGTAACATTGATAAGTGGAAGTGCGTTTGAATTCTACAGAGACCTTTTTAGTGATTCCCATTCACTGATGGTAAATGGTCTGAGTGACCTGTGTCTTTATCTATTGTTTTGTTTTTTTTTGCAAAATATAATTAGTTTGTTTTATTAGTATGTTAGACTTCTCTAACGAATAATCGCCTTTTGAATGATTAATCACCTTTTGAATGATTAGTCCATTTTTGCTCAGTTGTATGTCTTTATATTGGTGTATATGTCGTTGAATAAGTTTTTCTGCTGTTTCCCATTTTTATTTGGCATGAATAATTAGATGACATGAATTATTTTTGGTGCTCTGTTAGCCTTTTGTGACTTACCTCGTTGAATGCGTTATTTGGTAGCTGATTAATCTCCAAATTGCTCATTTTTATTTTTTAGTAATGATTGTTGATTCTCTTTAAATAGTTTTGGGTTTTCTAAAAAATTACTGTGGTGTCTCCGTAACTTCTGAATATTGCAATTTGATTAATTTCCGGACACTTGGGATTCTGTAACGGCTTTTCTTAAACATGCAATTTTAAATGTTTTCAGATCGGCCGAGTTTTTGGTAGCACTCGCAACGCTTAATGATTAATTTGTTGTCTTCTCTTTTTGATTTCCATAGTTAATATTGATGTTTTTGTATGTTTTGCATTGCTTCGTTCTCATTTTTTTCGCCTGCTGTTGGCTGATTTGTTTCTGTTTACTGTTTAGCGTTGCCATGTGGTTAATAGCTTCCGCTGTCCTTTTTGTTATTCACTTGTTTTACTAATCGCAAAAGCTACGATAGACCGTTCGATTGACAAGTTCTTTGTGAATATCCTCTGCCTTTGAATGTCGTTTCTTTCTCATCATGAACCCTTTGTGTTTAGCGTCATGGTTTACAATGATGATTACGAAGAGCCGTTTGAACGATTCGTCTTTTTTTGCCTTCTGTTTTTTTCAAGGTGGCATTAAATTTTATGACTATTAAATTTTTCAAGGTGGCATTAAATTTTATTTTATGCTTTTTTGCCTTCTGTTTTTTTCAAGGTGGCATTAAATTTTATGAGCTACATGCTTTCTCTTGTAAATCAAATGACTACGAAGGACCGTTGCAATCACGCTGTGGTTCTCTAGATTTGGTTTGTAAAATCGATAAATCTCCTCGTGGATTCATTTTTGCATGAAGTATACTAAAAAAAGCGTTGTGATGTTACCGGCTTGTGCTGGCAGCTGTTTTTAAGATGGTCTCGAGCCACATCGGTGATGCATCGGCGTGCTTGACAATCCAGTTAAGTCTCATTTAAATCGTTGGCTATGGCTTTTTCTCTGTTTTCAAAATTACCATCGATGGCTTCATTTCATATTGTTGATCATTACACCTTTTGTTTTTTTTTTTCATTTAGGGACTGTGATCACTGCGAAGAGCCGTTTGAATGATTCATCGGAACGTTGATAAGCGATCTCTGTCTGACTTTTCCCTATTTACATTTGTTTTTTTACAAGATGATGCTGGCTGTGTTTTATGGTAATCTATGCGCCTCATCTTATTAATAGCCGCACAGCGATAGCTGGGGCTATTATTGGCCTTCTCTTGGTTTTTTTTTATTTCGTCGTCATGATTTTTGTTTCGACCATATGACGTCACAGCCACTTTTTGTTCATTCGTTCATGCAATTTCAACTGAATTGCATGTGTGACGTCATTTTTCGCTCTTAGTGGAGCGAGTTTTTTTGTTCATGCGCGTGATTAAATTTTTGGTCACACTTGACTTACCTCACTCTCAAAAATGACTTCCTCACTTTGAAATTGACTTTTATTTACTTTAATTCAAAGAGATAAGGTCCAATGGGTGTGTGTCACTCTAAATGAAGGTTATTTGAGATCAGCTAATAGAGGCAGCAATACAGATTTTTAATCAAAATATAACAGATCAGCCTTCAATGAAAAGACGAATTTTTTTGGTCTGTCTTTTTTACTGTTTTTTTTAGACTGCCGGTCTACAAATCTATTGCGGCTATTTTCTGGCAATCTGCCAGCTATGTTTTACTTAGTTGGTTTTTCTTTAAAATTGTGATGACTGCGAAGAGCCGTTTGGATTATTCATCGGAACGTTGATAAGCGATCTCTGTCTGACTTTTCCCTATTTACATTTGTTTTTTTTACAAGATTATGCTGGTTGTGTTTTATGGTAATCTGTGCGCCTCATCTTATTTACTTAGTTGGTTTCTTATAAAATTGTGATGACTGCGAAGAGCCGTTTGAATGATTCATCGGAACGTTGATAAGCGATCTCTGTCTGACTTTTCCCTATTTACATTTGTTTTACAACATGATGCTGGTTGTGTTTTATGGTAATCTATGCGCCTCATCTTATTTACTTAGTTGGTTTTTCTTTAAAATTGTGATGACTGCGAAGAGCCGTTTGGATTATTCATTGGGACTGTTGATAAGCGATCTTTGTCTGACTTTTCCCTATTTACATTTGTTTTTTTTACAAAATGATGCTGGTTGTCTTTTATGGTAATCTATGCGCCTCATCTTATTTACTTAGTTAGTTTCTTTTAAAATTGTGATGACTGCGAAGAGCCGTTTGAATGATTCATCGGAACTGTTGATAAGTGATCTCTGTCTGACTTTTCCCTATTTACATTTGTTTTTTTACAAGATGATGCTGGTTGTGTTTTATGGTAATCTATGCGCCTCATCTTATTTGCTTAGTTGGTTTCTTTTAAAATTGTGATGACTGCGAAGAGCCGTTTGAATGATTCATCGGAACTGTTGATAAGCGATCTCTGTCTGACTTTTCACTATCAACATTTGTTTTTTTACAAGATCATGCTGGTTGTGTTTTATGGTAATCTATGCGCCTCACCTTATTTACTTAGTCCAATTGGGTAAAATTGGGTTTGTTGAATAGTCTAATCTTATTTTCTTAATTGCCTTCTCGGCTTAGTGTTTCTCCTTCGTACCTCTTGTTAATTAGCGCTTATAATTCAGTTATTTGTAATGATTGTACAATATGCACTTGTTTCAGCAGTATACTTTCAGTTTTCCTACCCACCATTTTTTACATCCTACCTACAATTGTTTCTAATTCCATAATAGTTATGGGAAATGATTGAAACCCCCCATTTTCATTTCTACTGAATTGGAAGCCTACTGCTCCAGATAAGTGATCTAGTTCAACCTTCATAATGTTTAAAAAATAACGCGTCATGTTGTTGCTTTTTATGAGACGAGGAGAAAGTTCCGTGGCTTTTCTGATAATTGACTGTCTTCTGATCTACCTAGTTGTTTTTTCCTTGATGTGTGATCTCTCTCTGACTTGTTGTTTTTTGAATCATTTGATTTTTTTGCAAGATAATTGATGTGTTTTATGAATTTTGTTTTCAAGTTGTGTTTTTAATAGGATTCGTTATTGGTAAATTGTGCTGACCGCGAAGAGCCGTTTGAATGATTCTTTAGAACTGTTGATAAATGATATTGTCTGACTTGCCTAATTTCTGCTTTTTCTATATATTTTTAAGATTGCATTTAGTTTTTGAAATAAGTGTTTTCTCTTGGGAATCAATTGACTACGAAGGGACCATGGATTCATTCTGCGATTCTCAAGATTGAATATATGATATGGATGATACTGGGTGTGTTTTACGGTAATCTGTGAGCCTTATCTTATTTACTTTGTCGGATTTTTCTTTTTAACCTTGATGACTGCGAAGAGCCGTTGGAATGATTCGTTGGAACTGTTGATAAGGGATCTGTCTGATTTGCTTATGCCTATTCTCGCTTGTTTTTTACAAGATGGTACTGGAGGTGTTTTACTGTAATCTGTGAGCCTTATCTCATTTACTTTGTCGGATTTTTCTCGTTAACCGAAATGACTGCGAAGAGCCGCTTGAATGACTCTTTGGAATTGCTGATAAGTGATCTGTATGACTTGCTTTTATCTATTTTCATGTCTGTTTTTAACAAGAGTTTTAGTTTCTTTTCTGTGAGGTTTTAATTGATTTTTTTCAGTAGCTGTTGATACTTCTTTTTTTGCCTTGTTATCGATTTTGTTTTTGTTGATTGCAAAGAGTAGTTTGAATGATACTTCGGATTTCTTGATACGTGGTATTTGTTTGGTTGTTCTGCTTTTTCGCCTGTTCTCTCTTTCGTTTAAATTTCAAGATGTCATTCCGGTTTTCATATAATTTTTTGTTTTTGTTCTTTTGAACATTTAGTAGTTTCGTATTATCAATAACTGTGTGAATGCTTCTTCACGGCTGTTGTTCATGTGTGTCCTCATTGTGATTTCTCCGTTTTTACCTGTTTCCAATTTCTTTTCTAGATAACCATTATCTTTTCTTAAAAATACTCATCAAGCTTATTCTGATTTTTTATATTTAGTTTTCAAAATTGTGATTGATATCTCGTTGTTTCAACTTTTTTTTAGTTTGCTCAATTAAGTTCAGTAATTTTAATGACTTCTTAGAAGTTAACTGCCTAGTTTGAAACTGTTGATGATTATTCTCGCTGTATTTTTTCTTGATTGTATTGTTTCTAATTGCTCTCAAACGACGTTTCGCAATTATGTTCGTCCTGAGGTCTTTTGCCTGCGGTTTTTTGCTTCAGCAATATTTCGTCTGACAGTTTTAACGTTTCGTCATCAAAAACAAGATAAAGAGGTAAAGCCCGGAGAGCATTAAGCGGCTGAGCTCTGAGCCTTATGCCTTTCTGGTTAATAGAAATTCACCGAAATTGACGAAGACAAATTAATTTTGTGAAGGGCGGCTCTTAAGTTCAAACCCATAAATCCACCCCCTTATTGCTAGTAATGTAATGCAGCATAATCTACTTTATCTACAATTTGCCTTACTTTTTTCCATAGCTGCCATAACCGAGCGGAGGTTTTAATGCCCTTCTCGTGTGTTTTTTTTTTCGTTACAAAATTTGAATTGTTTTGACGCGCTGTCTTTTTTGAGATCCGGTAACACTTTCTCATGATTTTTGGAGTCAACTGATTTTGGTCACACCGAAACAGGAAATATAGCGAAATGCCAACAAGAATTTTTGTTATGACCAGATGGCGTCACAGTTACTTTAAATCTATTTTTGTTCATTCCTTCATGCAATTTTTACTCAATGGTGTGAGTGACGTCATTGTCTCTATTGTTGGAGTGACTGTTTTGTTCATTTGCTAATTTTTCGATAACGCGAGACTTACCTCACTATCAAAAGTGACTGCAAATCGCTATTTGCTATGGTTAATTGAAGGGGATGAGGCCAAGTCACTAGATATCACTCTTATTTGAGGGCAGCTGATAGAAACCACAGGTTTTACAATTTCATAAAATGGTTATCCTTCATAAAATCTCTACAATTAGTTGAGAAAACTCTTCTTCGGCTGCATTTTTTGTGGTGTTTTTGCAACTGCTGTTCTGCAAAGCTTTTGCAGCTATTTCCTGGCAATCTGTCATCTAATTTGTTTAGTTTTTATAATTATTTTTGATATTTCATTGATCACTCGTGTGCCCAGCATCTTATGAATGTTGTTTAAGTCTATGTTGTTCCAACAGTTTTTCAAACGTTGGCTTTTTGTCAGTTAGTTTTTCACTTTTGTTAACGCATGGCAGCGAAGAAAGTGAAACATCCTTTTTTGAGCCCTTAGAGGATACTTTTAATTTTTTATGAAAAAAAAACAAACTTTTAACACAGGGTGATGAAGGGGTATTTTTTGAAAAACCTGAAGGAAGACAGGAAAAGGAAAATTAGAGCAGATCTGTAGTGCGCGTTAAATTATTTTTAATAGCCGCACAGCGATAGCTGGGGCTATTATTGGCCTTCTCTTGGTTTTTTTTACAATTCAAAGAATTTGAATTGTATTGGGGCGCTGTCTTTTTTTTTAAGATCTGTTCACACATTTTCATGATTTTTGAAGTCAAATTGGAGTAGTGATTTTGGTCACGCCGAAACAGGAAATGGAGCGAAAAAGCGAGTGGTTTTGCGGCGTAAAATTTTTTTGCTCTAAATTTAAAGTAGAGTGAGAAAATGGTTTTTGAACAAAAATTCGCTTTCTTGCTAGTGGTTTTTTGTTCACATGCGGCAATTTCACTTTGATTTTTACTCTTTTTTCGATTTTTTGGATCGGATTTTTTTTCTAAATTGTTTTTCCAATCCATTCATAGTCCGTTTTAGGTCTAGTTTTTTTAGTCAATGAAAATTCTTTGAATTGTACGTCAGAACTTGTCCTGCTATGTTTTATTTCGTCATCATGATTTTTGTTACGACCATATGACGTCACAGCCACTTTTTGTTCATTCGTTCATGCAATTTCAACTGAAACGCGTGCATGACGTCATTTTTCGCTCTTAGTGGAGCGAGTTTTTATTCATTCGCGTGATCAATTTTTTGGTCATACTGACTTTTTATTTTCTTTAATTCAAAGAGATAAGGTCAAGTGAATGTGTCGCTCTAAATGAAGGTTATTTAAGAGCAGCTGATAGAGGCAGCAATAACCTATACATATTCCTAATCAAATTATAACATCTCAGCCTTCAATGAAAAGACTATTTTTTGGTCTGTCTTTTTTACTGTTTTTTTTTGAGACTGTAGATCTACAAAGCTATTGCGGCTATTTTCTGGCAATCTGCCAGCTATGTTTAGTAATTTAATTGTGATGATAAAATTTTCAATAATTAATGTTAAACATGTACACTTTTAGTTATTCGTTGTAGTTTTACTTACCCGAATCTGAATCGAGTTAAACAACTATCAGAGTTTTGGTCTACACGAAAACGATAGGAAGACTATTATCTCTAGAACGATGAAAACACAAAACGAAATGGACATACTTCGCTCATCTTTGTGCTAGTGTTTCTGGCTTCGTTAAGAAACAATTCTCTTTGCAATTTACGAGCTCTATTGTCGGGGTTATTTGATTCAACGGAGTCAGTATTTGTTCGTTTGAAATTTGTCGATTTAAGAGTATTTGTTCGTTTGAAATTTGTCGATTGAAGAGAAAGGCCAAACAAAGTTTAAGTATATCAATTTTGTTCGGCACTCAACGCTTTGTGGGCATCCACATTGCATAGTTCATTTGAGAATTGATTTGATTGAAAAATAACAGAGTTGGTCAAGTACCGCGCAGTTGAGATCAGAAGAAAATGTAGGCTTTTTTAAAATGAAAAAATGTTTTATATTCTTTTCCTGATGATTTTTGTTGGTGTTTCAATTGACCTAGTTTAAGCTCTCAGCTGGCTTACAGTTGACTGTTTATCTCAGTTAACCAAAAATGTGAAGCACTTTTCCTTTTTTTTACTTTAAACTTAAATCCACTTCGATCCTTGCGCTGTCGAGTTGATCTCATTTTTATTAGCAGATCGTTTCGTCTCATATCCGACTGAAAAGCAATTCGGTTGGAGCATTTCAATGTTATCATGTCTGATTTTTTATGTTTAAACTTTAACCAATTGGCTGAATAACGAACGAGAACCAACGAGCGAGAATTAATTGATAAACAAAACGCCATTTTTTCTGTTTGAAAAATATTATATTATAAGTTTTTATAATTTTCGATGTGTAACGTAAAAATTGAAAAAAAATCTTTGCTTGATAGGTACAAATCTTTAAATTTTACAAAATTCAACACAGAATTAAATTCTGACCAAAATGACAAAACTTGACATAGTAATTGACTTTGTTTTCATTTTATTGGTTAATTGAAGATTTTCAACTGATGTTTTTTATCTTGAAGTTTGTGAAATGTTGTTATTTCATAGTGTGAAATGAATTGAATTGTTTTTCGTGACGGAGTGGACGTTTTGATTGTCATTTTTGCTCCTTGACTTCTTGTTGTGGTCTAAAATAGTCTCTCATTCACACAATGTTAAGCAGCTGGGTTTAGTATGTGGCAATTTACCTCAAGATGGTTGAAAGCTAACAGACAGAATAAAGACAAACCTGATTTTCAATCAAATTGCGCATCAAGATTGACAGAATTTAATTGGAATGCATTTCCAATTGAAGTTGAAAATGAACAGAAGACAAAAAATACCACTGTTACTTTTGAGGAGTTAAAGTAAGCTCTTATGGGGTTACAAAATTGAATAAATGGCTCTTAGTAGTGCACACAGAAACGGATTAGCGGCGGAAAAACTGCTCCTAGACAAGAGGCGATAGCTCAATTCGCTTGCAGCCAGCTTCAACCTCCTGAGAGTTAAATGTGGCCTGAAATAACGGAACATAACTAGTCTAATAAGATTGTATGGCGCGCATTAGTTAATTTTTAGACGCGCATTAGCAAGCTATGTTCAACTCTCCTCCGTTTAATCGGGCTATAACTAAATTGAACCACCGCCTGTTTCGGTGCAGTTTAAGAGGTAAGTCTATTTAATTGCTCTCAAACAAAGTTTGAAGTAATTATTGAAAACGCTTTCTTTTTCAATGCAGAATTTTTGCCTGACCGTTCTATTTAAGAACATTTCGATTTCACTTTTCGGAAGACTTTTTCACACTTGATTTTTCAATTTTGCTTGATCGAAATTGCTCTAATTCAGAATTTAGGTCTTTTGTTAACCTAAGCTTGATCGCAACTTTTTACTCATACAAATTTCTCTAGGCTAGACCTCCTCTAAATTAAAGTGCCCCGCCTGTCGTTAGAGAGCAATACATCCAACGTTGTTTGAGATTATTACGTTTGCTCAATTTTTCAACACTCCTGATAAGTAACCTTGGTAATTCTGGTTTTGTTCTTTTTAATCGGTAAGTGAAATTGCGTTTAAATTATATCTTATAAAACTTGATGCAGTATCTGATTGGTTTCTAGTGTTTCATTTTTTCAATCTCTTGGTTTACTTTTTTTTTGGAGGTCTAAGCAAAGCACTTTAGAAGGCTTTAGTTGCCTCTCTTTGTCAGCTCTTTGTTTTATCTTTATAAATGATTGAAACATTGAATTTTGTCTTATTATATTCTGTTTCGTAAATGCACTACAGGAAGATTCGTTCGTTTTTCTTTTCGAAATTGTTGACAAGTGGCATCTGTCCGATTTTGCCTCTTTGTTTAATTTTTAATATTGTCTTTACGATTCCAGATAACTCTATTTGGAGCCTATTATCTATGAGCTGTTATGACTTCGAAGAGCCGTTTGAATGATTCTCCGGAATTGTTGAGTAGTAGTAGGCGAGCAGATGTGGGGGGGGGGGGGTAAAAGGACGTACCTATGTATAAAGATTACCTATAGCCTATTTTCATCAATTTTCCAAAGACGTACCTAAAAAAGAGAGTGAGAACAATAGACCTGTCATCTTATCGTAATTATCCAGGTGTAATTATCTTAATTACCCCAGGGAAATGCATCCGCTTTAATGCACTTCAGCTAATCTTATCTACTTACTAAAATATATCTGCAGAACTTTTACTTTTAATCATTTCCACATTTTATTCATTCGCGCATAGTTATCACAACTATAACTTTCTTTCATTCATTTACATAAGGAGAATACTATTTTATCATTTTTATCATTGCAATTCACTAGAATTTACACGATTTTGTGCTGATATACGTAAATGTTGACAGTTTTACCATTTTTTGCCAAAAAATAACCAATTCTGACCAAAAATACCCAACTCTTGGCAAAAATACCCAATTCTTGGCAAAAATACCCAATTTTTTCCTAAAAATACCCAATTCTGGGCAAAAAAACCCAATTTTGACCAAAAAATACCCAATTCTGACAAAAAATACCCAATTCTGAAAAAAAACCCAATTCTGGCCAAAAAATACCCAATTCTGACCAAAAAATACCCAATTCTGACCAAAAAATACCCAATTCTGACCAAAAAATAACCAATTCTGACCAAAAATACCCAACTCTTGGCAAAAATACCCAATTCTTGGCAAAAATACCCAATTTTTTCCTAAAAATACCCAATTCTGGGCAAAAAAACCCAATTTTGACCAAAAAATACCCAATTCTGACAAAAAATACCCAATTCTGACAAAAAATACCCAATTCTGGCCAAAAAATACCCAATTCTGACCAAAAAATACCCAATTCTGACCAAAAAAATACCCAATTCTTGGCAAAAAATACCCAATTTTTCCCGAAAAATACCCAATTCCTGGCCAAAAATTAACAAGTTTGAGTTGAAAATTCCCAGTTTTATCAGCATATTTCAGAAAATTACCCAAAGTTCAAAGAAATTCACCCAAATTTTCCCTAACTGTTCGAATTTCTTCCCATTATTCCCACAATTTCGCAATTTTAGGACCTTACAAGTTTCAAAATCTTTATTGTAATAACGAAATCTCTCACGTGATCGCATTAATTTTGTCTGGAGGTAAATGACCTCTGATTTGTGAATTCTCCTTATAACAAATTTACTGTGTCATCTGTTACTGTGCCTAAAATTCTCACGTGATTAGACAATTAGTCACTATATTATTGTCACAATTACTCGCAAAAGTACGATTACATCATAGAAATCCACAATTACATCAAAGTGTTGTCATAATTAGGTCATAATAACGTCACAATTACGTCATTCTGTCATCACAATTACGTCATTTTGTCGTCATAATTACGTCATGTTCAACAAAGAACTTTTCATTTTCGTTTATTTTCATTTTCCTGATTTACAGAATTGAGTGCAGTTGAGTAAACTAATCTCTACAACTTCTGACAAAAACATCAATTCATTGCAACTTCCATCTTAACAATTTTTACTCCTCCTTTTCTCACTTCTAATCTTACATTTTTTTTTTATTTTCAGAGATGCCTCGAAAGTCGGACCAAAAAGAACTTTGCAGGTCTTGCGATAAATTTATTTTCAAATCCAATATGAGCAGACATCAGAAGCTTCACGCAAAAGCTTGCTCACATTGCACCCAGTCATTTCCTGTCAAAGATAAATTGCAGAAACACATTGCTTCAGTACATGCGCCGTCTCTAGTTGTCAAGAAAAAATTTTCTTGTAGCAGCTGCAATTTATCGTTCTCCACATATTATCAACTTCTTCATCATAAACGAAACAATCACCAGCATGCTGTTCCAGTGGCTTACGATGACGTTGACTTAACTATCTATGGAGACTCTCCCGCTCTTCATGGTGAACTTCAAACGGTTCAACACTTTTTACAAGACTCGGTGCTTGAATTGTCTAGAAAAAAGTGCATAACTTCAAGTTATTCGAACTCAGTCACGAAACAGTGATCAACAAATTGGATTTCGTTTACAACGATTTACCCAGTTCAGCGAAAATTAACATTTCCTTTGGGTTTGTTCTTCAAAGTGTGCATAACTCGGACGAATTTCGATACTTTTACGCAGCAGATAACAACCCCATTTTTTAAAATCCTATGGTTCTCTCCGATGACTCAGATCTCAATTTTATCAAATCGAAATTGAGAAGTGAAGATTTTCTACCCAATCTAATAAACCAACGTCCAGACACAAAATGGAAGTTTTTTTGTGTTACAAATGTCACTTTCTTTGTATTTCTCCTCAGTGGTGTTCCTCTAGGCTGTATAACTCAAAATATTCCATCTATTTTGCTCAGGAACAAGCACGTTAAGTGTTTTGTTTCGGATTGTGAAAAAAAGCCCTATCAAGACAACCTGTGTATGTTCCGTGCTTTAGCTTACGATTTGTACGGTAGTGATGAGCTACAACAAAATACGTTGAAATTGATGCAGATGTTTCTCTCAGCGACAAGGAGAGATGACGAAAGCTTTCCAGGAATACATGAAGACGATATTCCTGTACTTGAAGAGATAACTGACAGAAATATTCAAGTTTATACAATATTTTTTGAGGAACAATCTGAAATGTTTGCTGAACTAACTCGTCGCTCCTTGATGAAACGCACAAAGACAACTTCGTTGCTGAGATATGAAAATCATATCTGTTGGACAGCGGACATCAACAAATTCCTCAAAAAATTCCGGTGCTACGTATGCGATCAGTTTTTCGACAGATCCTTCAATCTTATGAGGCACCTACAAACTTGCTCCGAAAACACGCAACACAAATATCCAACAGGAGCCTATCAGTTAGCAGAAACCATTTTTGATCGACTGGAAGACGTTAATATTATGGTTCCGCAAGAACTCAGGCTTTTTTCTCATCTTATTGTTTGAGTCAATAACCGTCCCCGACAATACACTCAGAAACACTGGTTTGACTTCGTGGATTGGAAAACATGTTCCCATTAGCGTTTCGATAGCTTCCAACCTACTTAAAGACCCAATCTTCATTTGCAACGAAGATCCGTATCAATTAATCCGTGATTTTGTATCCAGCTTGACTAATATAGCAGAAAAAAGCACACTTATAATGAGGTAAAAACTCAATGCTTTCGTGCTGGAATTGGAAGAAAAGTATTGGGCAGTTCGACAATTGGTTCCAGTGAAAGACAAGCAGGTACCCAGTGGAGTGGAAGACTTATTTGACAACGATGCTGAACCCGACGAAGAAGAGGATGAAGAACTTGAAATTAGGAGACTGAGGTGCGAGCTCAAGATGTTATCAAACGTGAGACAAGACTTTGAGAACTATTACAGCACCATTCCTGTTTTCGGGTTTAATAGCTCTCGGTATGATTTGAACCTGATAAAAGAATATCTTCTGCATCATCTGTTAATCGAGAAAAACGTTGTTCCCAAAGTTATTCGTACGGGGAACAAATATATTGGAATGAACTTTCTTGGCTTGCAATTTCTTGACATTGTGAACTTCCTGGGAGGAGCTACAACTCTGGATAATTTTCTGAAAGCGTATGGAGCCAGTGAAGAGAAGGGTTTTTTCCCTTATGAGTGGTTTGACAGTGCTGAAAAGTTGAATGAGACCCAACTGCCACCAATTGAAAGTTTCTGGAGTAAGTTGAAAAACCATAACGTCTTGTCAGTCGATTACGATAAGTTCATGGATTGCAAAAAAAGGGGAATTGAAAAAAAGGAAGCTTTAAAGAAGCTGAAATTAAAAACAGTTCCCAAAAATGCAGAAGAGAACTACCGGGAACTTCAAAACATTTGGGAAAAGGAGAACATGAACACATTCCATGATTTTCTCAAGTGGTATAACAACAAAGACGTCGTGCCCACTCTTGATGCGATGACAAAGATGATTCAATTCTACCACTCAAAACAAATTGATTTGTTGAAACTGGGCTATACGCTTCCCAACTTGGCAAACAGATTTCTGCATTCATCAACAGATGTTGCATTTTTCCCATTCTGCGAGCAAGACAAGGAATTTGATAACTATATCAGAAATTGGCTGACGGGAGGACCCTCGATTATCTTCACCCGATATGCAAAAGTCGGCGAAACTAAGATTAGAGAGTCCGAAAATGTATGCAAATCTATAGTAGGCATTGATGCAAGTCAACTATACCCATTCTCAATGACCAAGGAAATGCCAACTGGACTCTACACAAAATGGGAGTTCAACGTCGACACTGCAAAGTTTCACCCAAAAAGGAATTGGAGGAGTTTCTTTGAGCAGCAAGTAATCGATTACTTGCAGAGCACTCGTCCAGAATGTTTAATACAGTCACAGTTCAGTCACAAAAAACAGAAAAGAATTGGAACTTATCTCGTCGATGGCTTCTGCTCTCATTGCAACACAGTGTTTGAGGCAATGGGATGCTACTTTCACTTTTGTCCCTGTCAGGAGGAAAAGCCGCTGTTATTTGAAGATTTAGAGAACGGATTAAAGACACGGGAACGAGATAGTGATCGAAGAGAGTATCTGCAGGGATTAGGATACACAGTTGTTGAAATTTGGGAGTGTCAGTGGAAAAAGTGGAGGAGGGAGAACATAAATGGAGTAAAAGAGTTCGTCAACAAGAAATATCCATTTCAGCAATCCCTTTCCAAAAATGCTCTCATTGAAAAAATAAAACGAGGAGATTTGTTCGGAGTTGTTGATTGTAGTCTGAAGGTTCCAGAGGAGTTATACCCCTACTTTGAAGATTTTCCTCCCATTTTTAAGAATTGTGAAGTTGGTCGAGACAACATTGGGGACCATATGAAA
This sequence comes from Convolutriloba macropyga, assembly GCF_964194025.1. Taxonomy (NCBI): domain Eukaryota; kingdom Metazoa; phylum Xenacoelomorpha; order Acoela; family Convolutidae; genus Convolutriloba; species Convolutriloba macropyga. The sequence continues at coordinate 57,463,684 of NC_134479.1, forward strand.
GAATTTGCTGAGCGACACAAGTTATTGTCAAAAGCAAGAAAAATGCTCATTTCTAGTTTCAAGCTTGACAGAGGACCAATTATTACTCCGCTGTTACTTTTTTACCTTGAAAAGGGATTAGTCTTAACAGATGTCTTCTGGTTTTTACAGTATACTCCACGAAAATGCTTCCAGTCCTTTGCGCAAAACGTTGTCGACGCACGCCGCTAAGGAGACCGAAACAAAGACTCAACAGTCGTTGCTGAAACTATGAAGTTGATTGGAAACAGTTCATACGGGTATCAGATAATGGATCGTAGCCGGCATACGACCACAAAATATGTCAAGGGACCGCAAGTGGATAAATTAATTAACAACAAATTTTTCAAGACCCTAAATAAGCTGCCAGAAGAGATTTATGAAGTGGAGTTAAACAAGACACGTATCATACATAAAGAACCAATAATAGTTGGTTTTTTTTATTCTGCAGTACGCTAAACTTACAATGTTGCAACTCAAGTACAATTTCTTCTCCACTTTCTGCGACAAAAATAAGTACGAACTCATTGAAATGGATACCGACAGTCTGTACATGGCGCTTAGTGAGGAAAGACTTGACAAAATCATTCGACCAGAAATGCAATCATTGTGGTACTGGATGAGACAGAGCGACTGCAGTGATAATTTTGCAGCAAACTCAAGCAGCAACTTTTTCCCACGTGAATGTTGCAACAAGCATGCGAATTTTGACAAGAGAACTCCAGGCTTGTTCAAAGAAGAATTTAGATGCTCAGAAATGATTGCTTTGTGCTCAAAAACTTATTGCTGCTACGATGAGCAATCAGATACTGTAAAATTATCCAGTAAGGGGCTCAACAAAAACAACATCGAGGAACCCTTAGCCAAATACAGAAAAGTATTGTTTGATGAGGAGCGAGTATGTTCAACGAACAGGGGATTTCGCGTAGTCGACAATAAGAAAGTATGCACATATGAACTCAAAAAAGTGGGACTGTCATACTTTTATCCCAAGCGTAAAGTCTGTGAAGACGGTATTCACACTACTCCATTAGATATATAACTCATCTTCTTTAGATTTTGTAAATTTTAAGCCTTCTTTCGTTTTATATCTTTTTCAATTCACTGTTTACTATACAAAATGTCTTTTAAAAAAAATCATTGTTTAAAATAACTAAATTAGATACAAATACACATACAAATAATTAAGCTCAAAATTTACAATTTTTTTAAAAAAAGTTTTGAAAACCATTTGCATCATTATACGGATTAATGTTTAAACAATTAAAGATTTTGGTTGTCAAAACTTAAAAAACATCAGCAAAGAACTTCAAAATATGAAAATCATTTAAATACTTAGACGAGACTTTAGAAAATAACACATGTGCAAAATAAATAGCATATAAACCACACAATTCTGAATCTTGGAGTTTTTCCTGTACTAATGAACCAAAGTTTGATTTCGTCTTGATGCCATATTTTTCCAAAACTTCTCCCATCGAATCACCGTAGAACAACTTTCCATTTTTATTGGCTAGCAAAATCCAGTGGGAGCCCGGTTGAGTAGATGGATCTGTGTTGATTATACAAAACGTGTTTGTAGGTAAATTTTTTGGCCGAAGATCTGCTGGGAAGGAACCGAGATATTTGAACTTTAGGTGTAGGAACCTGTTGACAACATGTAAGAGTTGTTAATTATCCATTTTTGGTGACTGATCCCTCCTTATCAATTGCAATTGAGCTTATACGTTCACCACTAACTAATAATTCTACAGTATTGGTCAAATTGTTAGCAAAGTAGAGCTCCAAACGAATTCCTGCTCCAACGACATCAGGAAAATGCATTTCGACATTGGCCTCCTGTGTTGAAGTAAGATCGAAAAATAAATGAAAATGGTTTTCAAAATCCTTTTATTGAATGTTAGGACCGTCATCATCAAATTTGAGTGCTTTCATCGTTTCAGCATAAGCTCTCACGTGATTTTCTGTTTTCAAGTTTACTATAGTTTGATTCCCACGCACAATTTTAACTTGTCGAAGACCAAATTTACGAAAATGGAACGGATTAGTGTTGTATGTTCCGCTGAACTCATTATTCAGATTCATAGCAATATCAATCATTCGAATTGGTTTGTTTGAAAATATATTTTCTTGTATAAACTGGTTCTGTCCTGCGGGAATGATAAACGTTTTTGGAAGTTCTTCATTATAGTAAAATATGGCAGGTTCTCGCAGCAGTCTACTTTTAAAACTTCTCATCCAGTTATCTGAGATCGCTACCTGTCTAGTAAAAAGGCAAGCTTCCAAAATTAAGGCCTCCGAGTTCAGCCCACCAGTATCGATCATATAGAACGCTGGAGATGATCGGATCAATTTCAATCTGAGGTTGACATTTGGGAGAAGTAAAGTTTCACATGCAAATAGACCTATTGCCAACGGACCGTAAAAAGTAAATTCATCTTTATCTTTTTGAAAAACAGTATCTGTAAATGCTCTTTTTGTAAAATCGTTCGGCTCAATCTCGTATCGATATCCTTGGCATTGGGATTAACTCTCCTTGGTTCCTTTTGTTCCTGAAAATTCAGCAGAGACAAAAGCTTGGTGAGCGTAAAGAGAATTGGCACTGTGAAATTGTTCATTGTTTAGATAGACTTCGCAATTAGAGAAAAGTGAATGAAGAGCATTGTTTACCAATAATGTTTCTTCGGCATTATCCAAACGTGTTCGATCGCCTTTAATAATCCTTCCTCTGATGAATAATCGAGTAGATCGCAAGTCAGTGAAAATATTACGATCAGTTTCCAATTGAAATTCGATTGTTGATTCGTTTAAGGAATTTGTTGGAAATATTTGTTGTTCATTGGACCAAAGAATTGGGTCTAAAATTGGAACTTTCCCAAAAAAGTCGAGCATAGAGTGAGACAAGGAATTCATTTTAGCCGACCGTTTTTTATAAGGATAATTGAGGAAATGATCGAGATTTTTTCTGGAATAATAACGTAAGTTGAACATGACCAATAGGGAAGAAGGGAACAAGGTGCCCAGCAGCGTTTCTTAATTCTACATGGATACTGTGGAAGTTGGATTTGATTACTTTATGGAATCTCAAGTGTTCGAAACTGCGATAACTCAGAAACTGAGATCTCCTAAAATTCTCATCATTGTGGAACTCTCGGTGTTTGAACGGAAACGAGCGTAGAAGAGGACATTTCACATCACCGACTGAATTGGGTTCAACTATATCCAAGTAGTGTAAAACTGTATGTGTTCCAGTAATATCAAAAGGGAGATCTGCCGTTGCCCAGGACTTGGTGTTGTATGATCCTTTCGAATCAGGTGGCATAACAGGTTTGTCAGCTTCAACGCCCAAGTTTGCAGCCAAACTTTTGCTGAAGGATACATTTTGAGATCCTCTATTGCAAAAAGTTAGTCTTCGACTTTTTTTGTCAATGTTGATAGAAAATTGAGGATCTAAGTTTTTGGGATGTCGTGTTTTTTTGGGTATATCTGTAAGACTCTTCGCAAATTCGTCCATAGAGTTAAAAACTGCTGGTGGAATAGCGAATACATGCTTAAATTTCTCATCATAGTGAAATGTCATCAATCCTCCTTCAATGTTATAACATATACCGGGATATGATACTTCGACTAAAGCTACTTCCCATGATCCATCCAGTTCAATTTTGTCGGGAAGAAAATTGGTGAACGAAGCCATTGCATTTTGAGGGTAAACTTGAGAGGAAGCGTTGGATACCAATTCTAGATAAAACGAATTCATGATGTTTGACTGTACTCTGTGACGTTTGTTTGGGAAAATGATTAGTCAAGGTTCTTCAAAAAGTCTTTCCGAATTTTTTGTCGAGTAACACTTTGTTTAGTGTTTTTCTTCTTTTTCATACCACCACCAACTTGTTTCTGTATTGTTGATTTTGCAGTCTTCTTTACTGCTTTTTTAATTGAAGTCTGTCCTGATAAAATACCACCAATTTCGGGAATGGCTGACTCGATTACATCTCGTCTAATTTTTTTTGCTGCAGGTAAAACGTATTTCTTGAGAATGGGAAGAGTTGTCCTAGCGACTGTTCTAGCCAAGGCTCCAAAGCCACGCCCCCTCTGACGAGGAACTCCTTCAAAATAAGGTAGATTGTAACCGTCCATTTTCTAGCGCGACTAATTGAAAAATGATTATGCAACTTTTGACAATTCTTGTTCGTAAAAGATTCCATCAATGTTTTCTCCTTTCTGATTAACAACAAAATATGTCGGGAAGGGCGCTGAAGTATTTTTTTTTCGAACTAGGAAAATTTCATGTGTATAGTGAGGTTTATATCCTTTCTGAAATTTGCCCTCTGCTAATGCCAACCTAACTTTATCTCCTACTTGAAACTTGGGCTTTGTATTTTTTCGTAGCTTCATTCGCTTGTACATGACAGTCAAAAAGTCAGCATTCACTACATCTTTGGGCGCCAACCCAATATTCCGATTGATTCTTGAGTTAATGACGTCAACAAACATTTGCAATTCTTTGATATAGGTTAATGTGTCGTTTTCTTCCAGGTAGCGGTAAATTAAAACTTTCAGGGTTCGTATAGCTCTCTCGCCAAAAGCTACTTTCGTTTCACTATAAGTGTGATATTATTTGATTCCCACGTCCTCGCAGAAATTGGCCATATCTCCGAAAAACTCTTTTCCCTGATCTAGCCATAATTTTTTTGGGAAATTGAGTTCGTTTTTTTTCGAACCCATTTTGATAAAAGCTGCTCTCACGGCCTCTGCTCCTTTTCTCCGTAATGGTTCTACTCGCAGGTATCGAGAAAAAACATCTACAGTAACGAGTAAAAAGTTGATACCTCGATTCCATCGTGATAGTTTATCCATTTGCGCAAGATCCAAGCACCAAAACTCATCAATATAGCGAGCATGCGCATTTAGCCGGGGAAATTTCGTCTGATTCCTTTGTACTTCGTATAAGAGTTTTTTGACTGTAAAAATTCTGTATCTCTGTCGCGACTGATTCCACTTGCTTTTGTTAGGTTATTGATAGAACCGAAAGCTGTTGGTCCCTTCCCTTTATACAACTTCTGCAATTTGATTCTATCTGAAACTGTAATTGAACCAGTCTGAGCCATACTGTGTCCTCAAAATGTTGTTTTTAACCAGATGTGGTCTCAGATTTAGAGCTTTAAGAATAAGGAAATAGTTTGGATCAACTGGAGCGTTCTTCAATTTAATTGAATGAAGGAATGTTTTTATGTCAACTCCTGTGTCAACGTTGTCGACAATAATTGTATTGGAAAGTGAAATTTTTAACCGTTTGTTTTCGTATATCTTTCAAAGTTTTCAATGTCTCAGGATAGTTCTTATAATGAAATTCCAGGTCTGTCTTAAGTTCTTTAGGTGGACGATTGGTTTCTTCGGAACGTTCTTCTTTCACTTTTTTGATAACTGGAAAAACAGTTTCTTCCTTTTTATAGATCTCGCAGGAGGGTTCCGGTAACTTCCGTTTTCTGGTCTCCCACAGTTATTTTGGAACAAGAACAAACTTTTTGACCTCACTCATTGAAGAAAGTTGAAAATTTTTTTCATACAAGGTTGATATATGTAACTTAATATTGTTATTCCAGCTTTCGAGCCCAATATAAGTCTTCTGGAATTTAGAGTTGTTGATTTTGAAGTAAGCTTTCTAAGTTGTTTTTGGAAGCGAACAAACTGTTTTTTTCTTACTCCTGTGAGGTTTCCTTTAATCAAGTTTACAATGCACTCACAGAGAAATCTGATGAATTCCTTAGGACAATGTAGAATGAAAGCTGGTTAAAATTTCTTGTTGAGATTCCGAAAGAGCTTCAGAGTATAATATTTCTGTGCGTTTATCATTGATATCACTAATACGAGCACGACTCTTCGGTACGAAGAATTCTGAAGGAAATGAAGTTACATTTGAACAATATCTTAACAAATCAGGTGTAGATGGTCTTAAATCAATCATAAGGTGTCCATATGGTTCTTGTGTAGCGTCATCATACCATCGTTTTAGTTGTTTTCCCAGACCCAGTTGTCTTCCCAATATATCAATTTGCTGCACATCTCTGGGTGATTTGAACAAAACAATGTGAGTAGTCTGAAGCTCGGCATCACGTCCAGTTTTATTTTTGTGGAAGAGATTATGTTTGATATAAACGCAATTTAAATTTCGATGTCTACCGGCTGTCGCAATTTCGTTGAATTTTTCCGACTTGGAAAGAGTTTCTAATGAGTCATAGAATATAAGAAAATATTTTGTGCCGTCAGCTGGTAAGTTCTCAATTAGTTCAAAGTGAACACCCTGAATCAATTCTATGCCTGCAATTGATTGCATCATTGTATCGTAAATTGTCTGAAAGTACAAAATTTTGCTTTCAGACAATTTTGTACTTTTATGCTTATAAAAGTACAAAATTCGATCAAACGAGGGTTGAAAAGTTTTCATTTGTAGCATATCATTAATGAAAACAGTTTTCCCAGATCCGGAAGGACCAACAAGATACATCAGAATGCGTTCCTTTGTTGATATAATCTTGTTCATTTTATGCTCTGGGATTAGGAAGAATGTAACCAACAGCACTTGATAGAATAGCAATCCAAACTGTTCGTTCGTCACAAGTTCTGGCAAAAATAAGGTTGATAATTGAAAAAAGAAGAAGTATTAATACAACTAAGCACTGGAATATTGACAAAAAAGCGGTTCGAGAGCAAGTGCGTCCACAAATTTTCCAAGGCGGTCGCTCCTGATTGTTATTATCGAAAATAAAGTCAGCTGCGTGGTTGTTATGATCTGTCATTAGAGTGCAACTGATTTTTGTTCGTGTTTAGGAAGAAATGATTCACACTTTGATTGAATGGAATCGTGGTGACAATTTCAGAAAACAACAATATGCTAGACCTGTTATATGTCCCAAGAAACAAAAATTAAATTTTGAATTAAGGAATGGAACCATGTAACAGTACCCAGGACCAATATTTAGATTTGTTTTCAGGTATCCCGTTGCATCATGAAATGTGGCATGTAAACGAAAAATTTTCGACCAATTCAAAAGTTTTTCTAACTTTGAATCGCCAACCCCTATTAGTCCTCCAAAGGGAACTTCTCTGTTGATTTTGTCCAGATCTACATTTTTGTCAAGACTTCGACAGACAGCCAAAAAATAATTTTTCCTTTTTGTATTTCCAACAAAAAGTTGACTGATTTCTTTTTCGAACTCTACAATTTCCTCAATATTCATATCAAGCAACTGTTCTGAAAGAATTTAATTCAAAAAGTGAATAAATACAGACATCACATACATTATAAAAATTTACAATTACTTCTATGCACTTTGCGATTTTGTCTGGTTTTTGACTTTGTTCAGCACTGAAATAATTTCATTGCTCATTCGATTTATTTTCTGCAACTCCCCAATTCTGACAGAAAGGAAGCATTTCCTTCTAAAACTATCCTTTTCAGTCCCTCGAGTGAAGAGCTTGATGGTGAAATAACATCGATTCGGATCATCTTGGTAAAATGTTCTGGTCACACATACTTTTCGCCTAGCAGTCTCACTCAATTCCCAGAACACATCGAATTTTGCTTTTTCCTCCACATCAGTTGGCTGGAACAAAGTTTCGTCAATCATCAACTTTGCAGTAACTTCTGAGGGTTCAAATTGTAGTGCTTCTTTTATCATCTCAGGTAATTTTCGAATGAAAATTTTCAATTCCCAGACCGACAGCATCAGAAACTGATGTAGAACAAATTCACCTTCGACATTTTCGCGAAAGACTTTCAAGTGGGTCCAATTCGAGCTTGTGTTGATAGTCTCCTCTGGGATGCTGATTTGAAATTTCCGGTTGCTGTATTCTTGGAAAGACCAAAGGTTGTTGTTTCCTTGGCGATCCTCATTTGGTTTGGATTCATTGTCCTCAACTTTCACGTTGGTATCGGTAAACAAAGAATATATGCTTTCATAATGATAATCAAACTGGGAAGAAGGAATAACTGGTTTTCCCTTATGGTTTCGTTTGCGGAAGGGGAAGGCGTAGGGTTTT
>NC_134479.1:57471941-57537697 GCF_964194025.1 Convolutriloba macropyga
ACTAATTTTTGTCTATAAATGGAAGTTTTATGTTTACAAATTATTCATAAATACCCGATACCTAAAAAAAGTTTTCTGATTTTTTTACTCTATTTTGTTGTAATACATTTTTTGTGTTTTGATTTTTCAGATTACTTTTTATTATTCAATTTATAAAACCTTCATTCAATGAAATTTTTATGAATACAACTTTTCCTAGACGCCATAATATGAAATTGTAATTTTATATCTTTTTGAATTCTGGGGTCAACCCGGGAATTCGAATTATGGGGTCAACAGCTGTATGATAATGGTAATATGTTCCAACACAAACCTTAGCATTGATTTTTGGGGTGGGCAATGGTGCCTCTGGTATGACCAGACTTCCATCTCTTTTGTGGGAACATCCATGACTATACTCTTTCCCTTTTAATTCTTTTCCCATTAATGTGGTTGTAGAACTATCGGCAGGCAGGGTATCTCTGGGTATTTTCTTGTTATTTGTTTTCTTGCTTTCTTTCGTACCTAAAACAACATATTTGTTTACCTTTAACGAACATAAACCGACTAAAGTCGGAAGAATTGCTATAAAACGACAAGTGGGTAGAAAAAAATTTGACCCCACCGAGATTCGAAACACTGACCTCCCAATCCATAACAAAAAGCACTGACAACTCGGCTATCAGGCCCTTATTTTTGCTTTGCTGTAACCGACTAGTAGCAACGAGCTTTACTTCGGAGTGAGAGCAATAGAGATCACTCAAAAATGAAGAACGAAAGCGTGAAAAAGTCACTTGAGAAGTCAAAGAATGTTCTAGAAGAAAAGCGCTAAATGGTCAAGCGAAAAATTTGCATAAAAAAGACCAACACGTTTACATTAATTGCTACGAACTTCGTTCAAGAGAAATTAAAAAACCTTCAAATAATTCATAATTAAAAACACAAAACTTAACAGTGTTGAAAACAAAAAGGATAACGTGATCACTGTTTACGTGGCCGTCCGAAAGATCGATTATTAATACTCGATTTTGTCGAGTTTTTTCAGGACCCATGTTTTAAGAATAAAGTTTTAAGTCTATTTCATTCCATCTTTCGGCTAATAGTTTCCAGAAAGTGTTTTTGAAATGATGCATTGCTCCTCCGGTGGAACAGTTTCCCTTGTCTCTTGAATACTGAAATTGAAAAAAAAGGTGAAAAGTTTCCCACCCCCCCCCCCCCCCTCCCCCCCCCCCTCCACGGACAAAACTGCTCTTTTCATTACTTATAAATTGTAATGAATCCTATTAACAACTTTATCCTATAAACAAGAGGAGGAGGGCAGGAGGGGTGGGGGGCGTGTTGACATGACAAACGTTTCAATTTATTTAACCTGATCCGGCCTGTTGTTGTTTTGAATGCTGCTGTTGATAATCTTGAAATCTGACGTGTTGTGATTGTTTGTCTTTCACTGATGTTGACTCATCCTTATTACTATCTGCTGAAAATTGTTGTTTTTGTTGTTCTTGTTGTTGTTCCATCAATTCTACTTCGTTTGAAGGTTTCGTAGCAATAGATGAAAAGTCAATTTCATCGGAAACCTAGTCAGAAAATTACTGTTTTCTTATAGTAAAAAAATAAGTTGTAATAAATGGAAAAAAGTGGAACAGTTTATAATAATATTCATCAAATATTAACGATATTATATTAAAAAGCTAGAATTAATTAATTAAAAAAAATGTAACCGTTTTAATTGTTTATAAGTGTATTGATGATAGATGTATCAAATTTTGATAAAATCTGAGTAAAATTGCCAACAAATTTGATGATATTAGCCAAAACAGAGATACGTATTTGAATTAATTAAATTGGATTTTTTTAAAAGAGGAAACAGCAAAAAGAAAATAGCAGACAAATATAAAGGCTCTAAATATCAAATTTTACCATAGCCTAGTGAAGGATAATTGCTTCCAATTTCAGAAAAAGTACGAACTAACTGTTTTCAATTTGAATTAATTCAAAGCATTCTGATCTAAAAATGGTGACTATAGTTCGCTTAAAGCTATAGATCATATTTACATATTAATTTTGAAAAGATGCTTACTCAAAGGCATTCCTAATTTTTTGAATCGATGGAAGTTTTTCCAGAAGCAAAGAATTCAGATGAATTATATTTTATGATGATGGAAATTAATTTTGTACTGAAGTTGTAGTACTATTTACAGAAAATCCCAAGCTAATAGAATTTTTCTGATCTCAATCGCATGAATATTCTGATATTTTGAAACTGCTTGAAATTTTGTGTCACTTTTTTGTCAAGTTAAGAACTGTTCCTTTTAAAATTCCGGTAAAAAAAAACAATTTTTCTCTTCACCTTCATTCTGGCTCAGGAAAAATGAAAACGGTACACTTGAACTACAAAAAGAAATTTTTTGCTGTCAATTTTCTATTTGAAAAATATATATCCTTGAAGTTTGTCTGTTTTATGATATTAATCTGATTTCTTGGATCCTAAATTGCTTTTTATTTTACAGATAGCAAATATCTGAAAACTACACAATGTTCGCAATCGAAGAAAAAGTCTTTATTTTTATTTGGAAGATGTCTTACGACATCGTAAGAAGTTTTAAGACGGATTCACATTGAAATCTTCCAGAACCCGGAACCTTGCTGATTTTGAAAGATTCATGACATGACTGCTGGGTTGCCCATTGATGCTGGCAATATTGAAAAAAATGTTGAGCTTTAGAACAACTTAATTAATTCTTATGATCCGAATTTAAAACTCTTGCAAAAATATGATTAAATTTTTTTCAAACCAATTGCTCTTTTTGAATTTTCCGATTAGAGGAGATAATCAACAAATTTTATTCTAAGTACTGCATAAACGCATCTTTTATCTGAAATTTTTGCCATGTACTATTCTTTCGAAACTTGAGATCAATTGATTCATTCAAAGTTATTGTATTAGAGTACCCTGTGAAGAAAAAATGGAAGATAATAAGCAAAAATTTATAGCCAAAGTTAATTTGGATTCTATTGGAACATCTGTACGCACATTTTCAGACGCAAATTCGAGGGCAGTCCTATTTTGTCCGTAAATTCTGATTTCACTCGTTTCAAGACCTGCCTGATTAATTTTGCATTCTTTGATTTTTGTCTTTGTAAATTTCAACTATTTTAACGCATCAGCCCCTCTTCAATCGCCTATTGATGGAAAATCACTCATTGAAATGGGACACGCAGAATTGATAATAGATCCGTTAGAAACCATTATTTCGCACTGAACATAGAACTCATATGGAAACCAGATCTGAATCAGTCTGCTTCAAGTATAATTCGTGGAAAAATACCGAATCGAAGACCATTTTAACATTTCAGACGTCCCAAGTTAGAGATGTGCAGACAGTACCAAAAAACCTAGCTTCGTTGTTTTCTGAAAAAATCATAATTGAAAAATCTCAGAAAGTATTTTCTGAAAATTTTCCACTCATTTTGCTTTGTTACCTTTTTTTTGCTATACTCGTCTATGGGTCTGCAAAGATATGTGAACTTGAAGTTAAGTCATATGGAATTTCTTTTTTTTCAGTCTTTGCGTATTTTCCAAAAAATCTGGCCGTATTTGACAAATGCAATGATCATATCACAGTTTAGCTAATCTTTTCTTCTTACAAAGGCCTCCTCTTGTGAGCCATGGAAAAAATATTCGAGCATGTTAGTTTTCCTCTGTTTTGTTTTACAATCCCAAGTGTAATAATGGTATTCTTCAGGTTTTTAAGTTAAAAAATGTTAGGCAAAAAATGAACTTTGAGTTCGTTTACTTCTAATGTTGACTTCTCTTTTCGAACGTTGAATTATGTTTCGCAACATTGGATGTTACCGGTAATTTAATATATAAAAATCCAATATATTCTAACTAGGAACTGCTGGTAATGTTTATAATGAATTGGTCATTTCGATAAGTTTACAGCATCTAACACTCCCTCCTCCCTATCCAAAACACAAACACTCCCAACTACCTACCGCACCATTTATCTACCCCACCCCCTCACATCCACCTACGTAACCTATCCCCCTACTCTTACCGACCTACCTGCCCCCTACAACAGCTTCTCAACATGGCACAATATCCCCAACCTCTCATATACATTTCCCCAAACTAAAAATTATGTCTGCATTTTAAAAACACTTTTATAGTTCAATTAGTATTTGGTTTTTTGTTATTTTTTCTTTGATGTTTATGGTTTATGTAAGGTTAACTACGAGTTATTATTGCGCGACTATTTGAAGAGATGTTTGAGACTGTTTTGGCAGAGCAATAATAACTCTGCTATGAGCTACTGGCTGTTTTGAGTAACTGATCATAGTGCTTGAATTATTATTTCGTGCCTGTTATAGAAATGCACTCCAACACGAAAGCTTTCAAAAAATAATCCAGGTAACAGTAACAAAACCTTAGTTTATACTAAAATCAGAAAAAATCAGAGTAAAAATCTTACTCTGAAAATTAATCTGTATACTGTATATTTACACATGATCATGGAATGAAAAGTAAAAAACAGTCTAAAAACAGTCTGTGGTTTACACTGCGATTCATTAGTTAATTACTCAGGGCCACTAAGGTTCATTACTGGTTACACAGGGCCAATTTTAATTGTTTTGTTCTCTTAAGAAGTTCACTCCTGGCTTCTGCACAACTCATTGTACCCGCAGATCGTTGATGTTAATTATATTATTATTGTTTGAATGATTTGAAAAATTTTTTGTTTCAGGTATATTTAACCGTATGGTTATAATTTTAATTTACTTGTTGCAAAAAAGAAAGAAATCGGATTGGCCTAACGGAGGAACTCATACCTCTCTGAATTGTGATTGGTCATCTTCAGCAGCCAATAGTTCTTTCGTAATCCATATCCTGTTGTCTATTAAGTATCTTCTGAACTTCCTTGCGAAGAATCCTCGCACTGTCTTCTGGATCAGAATGACAGGAGAATATTTCGCCATGATTTGATTGGTTCTGAAGCAAAAAAATATAATTAGTCTAGTTGAACTTTTTGCTTTAATAAGAACGAAAGTGTGGGGATCATGCTCTGTAACGGGGGGCGCATAACGTACCGGGGGGACGGGGGCACAAACAGAAAAGATCCAAGTGTGAAGCTAAAAATTTTTGGAAAAATTGGCCAATTAGATAACTGGAGCTTGAAAACATCAAATTTTAAAAATGGTTAATAGAAAAGTATTAAAAAAATGAATTTTTTTTTAAAAAAGTCACTTGCCGTCTTACTACTTCATTAATACATTCCAACTCTTCGTCTATTGTCATATTGGCTCTAGTTGACTTTCTCCTCATAGTTGAAACCTCCCGGATGTCACCTGTTCCGTCATTCTGGGAAGACACAGGACTAGTCTGGGAAAGAATTTCTGACAATGGCAGAGTGAGATTGGGAGAGAGTGATTTGAACTTGAGGGGGAAAATTGCATCTTCGATAACTTCTTCATCGGCCACAACGTGAAAGTCGAGCACTGAAATGGGATGGAAAACAGTAAAAGCTTTTTCTGTAATTAAATTCTGGATATTTTCTGTTTTCGGACCTCAGATTAGTGGGTGAAAATATCGTGTAACCCAAAACCGCTCATGTTTTATACATAATGCTTCACTATGTAATGGTTTCTGTTCCAGAATTGTTCGATAACGTTCCAAGTCTTTAAGTTAGAAATTTTATACCAGCCGTAATTTTTTTTGAGTTAAACCGTTTTAGGACGACCAATAATTTTAGCGGAAAGATGCAAAATTGGTATAATTGGAAAACTCTAACAAATTTAACGTTAAAAAAATTCGAGACTTTTTTTACTTTTTATTCCCTTTTCACTTTTCAAATACGATCAGGTACGACTAAAAAGGATTATCAGCTAATTAAAATAAATCAAAGTAAGTTAGTTTTAAAACCGACAAAAAGCGAAAAAAAAATTCAGCATCAAACTGTATAGCCACAAAAATGTTTCAATTCCGACGAAAATGCCAATTTCTTTATCAAGCTTTTTTAAATAGGAAACTATTGTTGTAATGATTATTGTTCCTCTGTTGCGTGTTTTTACAGAGAGCAATTAATTTATTAAAAAATTTCGATTATTAAATGTCGTTTTCCTTGCTTCGAGTAATCAAACAATCAATTGCCTGTGCAAAGTCGGAAAAACAGAAAATAAATGTTTGAACCTATAATTCAAAGAAAAAAGAGCAATATCAGCAATATATTTGTAGCTTTACTTTCGTGTCCTTTTCGAAAATTGGTGTTGAAAATTCTACGTCTCTAATTTACTCTTTAGTTACCTATCAAGAGTTATGGGGAGGTTTAACTCTTGACTTCTCTTTAAAATTTTCTCACAAAATTTTCTAACAAATTTATAACATTTGTTTATTAATTGATGATAAGTTCGAGCGGACGCACATAGCTCTTTCTCCTTGTTTTATTTGCTTTAGTGCTGCCCTGAAATAGATGTTCTATACTTTGCTATCGTTGCTGACCATTTTGGTTTTGCTCTCTGGGATGGGGTTAAATGCAATCCAAATAAACAATCCGTTGAAAACGTTGTTCGGCCAAATTTGGACAGATTGGTCACATCATCTCTGGTAAATTAAAGGTCGATAAAATTTTTTTGCAGTGAAAAATCTTAACAATGGAGAAGCATTATTTCTCAGAGTTTGTCGGGAAATTTCTTCTCTCGAGTCGCGTTGATTGGTTGCTTTTTTTCCTTGGCTAGTACGAAAGTGATGAAGACAATTACCTATTCTTCCCTCAAAACTATATTTCATATATTTAAAATTTCTACTTCGAAATTTTAGATATATTTAGTCAATTTGAACCCATTACAATAATATCGTCTTCTCAAAATGCAAATTTTCAGAAAGAATTTCCTGTCGAAGGTCGAAGTCACTAGAGCCGGTTCGAAATTCGAAATTGCAAAGATTTGGTCAAAATTAAGTGATTTCAGGATCTAATCTTAATTCATGGAAGAGAAAAAAATCCTGCATTTTTTCTTACTCAAAAAATAAGTGTCAACTTCTGAGCATTATTATGAAGTATTTTCAAAGTGGTTTTGCGACTCTTGTTGTTGAATCAGAAAATATGAATTGAATAGCCATTATGGGCAATTTTTCTTTTAATATTATTTAATTGCAATCTGCACTTATGTAAAAATCAAGTTTTGAATATATTGTTTTCTAAAATTTGATTTTTATTCACATTTTCTTATTCGCTGTTTGAATTGTTTTAGGTAAGTAATAATTGCGGGCTTAAAAATTACAAGTTTTGCTCTCTCTCTCTCTCTCTCTCTCTCTCTCTCTCTTTCTCTCTCTCTCTCTCTCTCTCTCTCTCTCTTTCTCTCTCTCTCTCTCTCTCTCTCTCTCTCTCTCTTTAGAACTCTCGTTGCAGGATTCTTGCGCTGTATATTCTTGTAAGGCAAAACTGGGAATAAACAGTTTGATCAGAGAGCTGGCATTGTGTGCATGAATGCCAATTTTTTAGAAAAATTTGTCTTAGCAGAGGCAACGTCTGGAATCGAACGTATGATCTTAGAGCAAAAGAAAAGGGAAAAGTGTCCTTGCAAACGATGGGAAAAAGTTTCCCCAAAAATAATGGGGAAAAGTGTCCCCAAAAATAATGGGGAAAAGTTTCCTCAAAAATAATGGGGAAAAGTTTCCACAAGAATAACGGGTAAAAGTTTCCCCAAAAGAAACGGGGAAAAATTTTCCCAAAAATAATGGGGAAATGTTTCCCCAAAAATAACGAGGAAAAGTTACCCCAAAAATAATGGGGAAAAGTTTCCCCAAAAATAACGGGGAAAAGTTTCCCCCAAAAATAACGGGGAAAAGTTTCCCCAGAAATAACGGGGAAAAGTTTTCCCAAAAATAACGGGGAAAAGTTTCCCCAAAAATAACGGGGATAACTTTCCCCCAAAAATAACGGGGAAAAGTTTCCCCAAATATAACGGGGATAAGTTTTCCAACAATAAAGAGGAAAAGAGTGTGATCAGTGTGTTGACAAAACTGTAAATACAGTGAAAATTTTCACAAAAAGTACACGTTTTTCCCTTGTAAATAGGATCGGAACGATCAATACTCCCTCAACCCTGGTAATGAGAGGTGGATTAAGGGTGACATCTCGGCCCGGGTTTAGGCAGTCTAGACACCTCGGACCGCACCGCACCTACCTTTCAATGTGATGATAGAATTGACAGTGTGATGTCTGTAACTGGGTCTTAAACTCAAAGGAGTGTCGTACAGTGTGAGAAATTGAATTGCAGGAGCCATTGCAAGAGACTGGATGCAGGATAACTTCCCAATTCCATTGTCGTGCAGGAGAAGACTTTGCAGGTTGCTGAATGATGACCAGAAATCTATAACAAAGCACTGCTGCTTGTGTAGATTTTTATCAACCCGTTTATTTAAAGGCACAGAACCTGGTTTCTGGAACCGATGAAACATAACCCTAGTCGGGACCTAGAATTATTAGAAGACCGTCCTCGACAGATTTATGGTATGAAAAGAATTTGTCTGGACCTAGTGTGATGTCCTGGACTTTGGCTGGAGCTAAAACATACGTCCTGGAATTTGACTTGACAAAAAACGTGTTCTGGAATTTGGCTGGATCGATATCACTTGTTCTGGAATTCGCTAGCTCATGTTTCGGAAACATGATTCAATATTTATGGTTGATTATTTTTGGATTTTGATTGGATACTGTATCAAGTGACAGAATTTGCTGCCATATTCGTGCAAGATTCCCATTTACTTGGGAACAGTTAAAATATTGCTCCCTAAATTTTCAATTAGAATGGGTAATTTTGAACCAGCAATGCTTTACCGTTGGTAATTGTGAACGACAACTTAAACAATTGTAGGGTGACGAAAGAGTAACCTGGATAAGGAAACTGGGATATGTGATTGTGACTGAGGTCTATTTTGGACAGATGAGGACACGAGGCCAGAGGAGAGATGTCTGCTATGAAGTTCCCACTCAAATTCACCACTCGCATTCGGAAACACAACTGAACTGCTCCTGAACACAATACGAATGTCCGTTTCATAAATGAACAAAAAAGAATTTCTTCATGAACTTGTGTGAACTAACTATAATTGTTCCGACCCCTCTTGAGGGGGAGGGACTATATACTCAAATGGGTTTTTTTTGTTCAGACAATTTTGGCCGATTGATATATTCATCGTTGAGAAATGTGAGTGGTATCATTAAAAAGCTGGTCCAGCGTAGAATTCGAAATTGAAAAGATTTTTTGAAATTCATTTTTTTTTCGAGGACTTATCGAGGTTTAAAGGTTCATGTGAACACGGGATATTTGGTTCACTTGTGTTCACTTTTAGAGTCTTTTTTTGTTCGAATTAACATTTTTTCTATGAAAATTTTAATTCAAAATTACCTTTCACGCTACAAAATGCATCAATTTGGCGTTCCTACTAAACGAAAGGCGATAAGAAAGACTAGTTCTGGTCTCATAGGGAAATTATCAGAAAAATTCGAGATCTATTTGAGAGCTGAGTTTTTTAGACAAATTTTAAAACTTTTTTGTTTTCTAAGTCACTAAGAGAATATTCACCTTTCATGTCGAGGTTCCGTTAATGAACAACCTCTTTTACAGTCCAATTATGCCCAATAGACAGAAAATTAGCTTTCAAGCTATCTCTCATATTTTTTTGGCTTCGACTCTGTGTGTTCGAATTTTTGAGAATTTTTGAGAATTTACTGGATTTTTGAAGTTCTATGCCATAGACATGTTCACTTAAAGTGCAACAGTCTTCCTGAAGAGCATTAAGTGAACCTATCTAGTGCTTTGAGTGGACAGCTAATGGTTGTTAAGAATTTAAATATAATTTTTTGAAAATTTTTTTTGAATGTTAGCCAATCTTAAACTTATTTTTGCAAACTTTAGGTCAATCGCAGTAATGAAAGGACCCCTTTTTTTCTACTGCAACCAAAATTTATCCGTTTAGCTGTTTTATCTTCAATTAGTGTCTATACGATTTCCATGCGTCGAGTTTCAATAATTTTTTTTAAATTTTTGGATATTTTTTTTTCATAATTTTGTTTCCTTTTGGAACCTTATCACATTATCCTAATATTGATAGTTCCCCTTAGCTCAAAAAAGGCAAAAAAAGAATCATGGTTATAGTTTTCAGAGGATAGCTTGTGGGTTAAATGGCTTCGACACTTTATTCTCGCACTTTTCTAATGAATTTTTGGTTTTTGCCTGTATTTGTTATTGTTTTCCTGGTCATACGACTTATTCTGTCTGATGTCTTATTAATGATTGGCCAACGACAAACAGTAGTCTTTTCCCATCGAAGCATACCTCAGCGTATTTATTGACTTGCGTTGAAATCTGTTGATTTTAAGGTCGTTGATACTCCGGGTTTTGTCAAATATTTCGGGGTTTTAAAATATTTATCCACATTTGTTAATTTTTTGAAGTCTTATATTTTAAAAAATAAAAATCCTAAGGTCGTTGAAAAATAATTGAAAATAGAAATGTTTATACTGAAAAGTTCATTTTTAATGGCGTCGACACTTTTGTCTCATTTCTTTAGATTTTGCTGTTTTGCTGTTTTTTTTAAATTTTTTATGAAGTCATAAAATGCTAAGGAGTCTCATACTTCTCTAATTGAGGATTGAATGAAAGTTATTATTCTATGCAGTCTGTTCATAGCGAATGGTTTTTAAGTTTTTTGATATTATTCGTTTTCAATTTTTTTTTATTTTTTCGTTTTTTGGTATTTGTATAGTTTTTTGTATGGTTTTTGTTGTTCTTTTCGCCAACTTGTAACTTTTCCTCTTCATTGAGAGGTCTCATCCAACGCCTTGTAATTCAAATTTTAAATTTTTTATTGATTTTATGTCGTAACTGATGTTTTGTTTTTGGGACAATTTGTGTTTTCATAAATGTTTCGTGAGTGGTCAATATTTGTTTTCTTTTCTTTTCTTTTTACCAGGTTTGCGTAATAACAGAGCCCAAATATTTCAAATGAGACCCAATTGAACTTATTCAATGATTCAATGCAATTTTAGATCAATTACGATGGATAACAATTGATATAAAAAAACATTATTTAGAAAAAAACTAATGATTTCAATGGCTTCAATAATTTATGTTTTCGCAAATTGTTTGTAATTTCTTGAAATTTTCTGCATCTTTAGTCCATCTTTAAGGCTTGGGGTAGCCAAAAACAGGTCCAATCAATTTTGTAATGACTTTTTGTAAACTTGTCGATAATTATTTTGTTAAAAGCTAATGATTTCTAAGACGTTTGAAATTATTTGGTTTAAAAAATTTTGATAGACTTTCGATTTTCGCCTTATTATTCTTTTACTTGTTACCTAGTCTCATTAAGGAAAAGTCCTATCTGCTGTATAGTTAAGATAAAAGAAAATTTGTGCAGTTGGGGTTTTATCTGATTGCATTTTGACGTTGTTTACTAGGTGCTTTTACATTTAGTTATTGAGTTTTTGCTGTAAATTTTTCAGCTTTGCTTATTTTGTTTGTTTTTCTCATAGTATTTTATTGGCAGATCTCGTGAGCGCTGTAATGAGGCATGGCATTATGTAATTCAATTAGTAGTTTGGATATGAAACGATTTTTTAAAACTCAAACATCTATTTTTGGTTGTCTCTTCATTTGGTTGACAATTTAGTCAAAAATGTAGATCAACTCGGGTCGGAACTTCTTGTGCGAACACACATTAACGAGCTTCCTTGTTTGTGTATTTACTCTGATATTAATTTACATTATTATAATTTACTATCTTGTTGCTGTTTGTTTTATCATCATTGAAAACCGAATCTATACAGGCTAGGGTCTCAGACCCAAAATATGAATGGAATATTGAGACTGTCCCAGACGAAAGTGCTTATTTCCCGAACTGTGTGTTAGTGTGCTTATGCTCTTAAATGTGCGTTGGTGTTGAGTCTATCGTGTATTCCAAATTCATCCAGCCTTTTTTCACGTAACGATCGATTTTGAGTCTGGCTTATCCGCTTGAGTTTTCCCTGGGAAAGTTTTCGTGGGGAACCATCAATAATTTTTTTGAATATAAAAGTTTATTTTTTAAATCAGAATTTGATGAAAGTATAACCAATTAATAGTTGTTAAATAAATTTACAACAGGTTTGATAAAGTTTATTGATGATAATATTGTTACAACTATCATTAGTTCGAAGTTTGATATGAGCGACTTCAATTTAAAACAAAATTAATTACAAAAACTGTTTTTAAAACAAAGAATAAATAGTTTTGTTTGATGGTATTGTTTCTGATATTCCTATCAAAGATTAATTTAGATTTTTCATAGTTTGCTTTTCGCCCATCACTAGAAGTTTTAGTGGTAATTAATTACAAAAAATGAAATTAAATCTTAAAAGCGATCGTTTAATTCAGTTAGTTCCAGTGGGATAAAAAAGTACAAAATATATTCACAATTCGTCTAGGAAACGTTTCCTCAGCATCATTTAAAATATTGGTATTGTAAAAACTTTCCTTGTGTTGCTGAATATGTAATTCGTATAGTGAAATTTGGTTGCTGGAAAAACAATTCTCAGCTTGAATTGTTTGTTTTGTTCAAGAGACAAACTTTTTTGTTCTCCAATTTATTTGCCTGTTGAGCCTATCGAATTGTTGCTTTTCGTAAAGCAGAAAACAGAACAAATTTAGTCTATTTGAATGATATTTAAAACAACTTTTTTTTATTCTGTAAGAGCTTTCTTTAATTGTATGCTTTTTCTAACTTGGCAAGAGATCGAATAATGTGAGCCGATACACTGTGAATATTATTCGTTACCGTTAAGTTTCAAGATATTTATACTTTGGTTTCACTTTGACTAAATTTGTCCCAAGTTTGATATCTATAACATTGTTTTTGTTTATCAAAAATACTCACAATTTGTTTGGTGTTCTTTTTCTTAGAATTTTTTGAGTTTTTTATCAGCACAATCAGGGATGTCGTTGGGCTCTAGCAAGTATCATGGATGCAGTTCCCCGCATATAGATAACGAAAATTGACTGGGTTATTTTGTTAAGGGTATTTTACAGTCCTTTGATGTCTTTGATGTTTAGTATAAACATTAGAGGTCTAAGCACTGTTCCTTTGGGTACAACATGCTTTATTGTTTCCCGGTTTGAGATTTCATTATTCAATTTTACAGCTTGCTTCTTGTTTTCTTGAAGAAAAGTTTCGAAAACAACAGAGAAACCTACTTTTTAAGTTCTTTACACTTTTAAATGTGACATTGAATTGGTATTGATTTATTGCTTTGCTTAGTTATTAAGCGATTATGTATTGTTCCATCTTCATCTAAACTAAGTAAGAAATTTAAAGTAAAATTAAAAGTAAGAAACTAAGTTAAAATCATCTCAACGAATGTCTAAAAAAAGAATTGAAAAGAATTAATTCAAATATTCAACCAAATGAACACCTGTAAAGACAACCCACCGATGCTTCTCAGATTGAGATTATTAAGAGTGAGAGCTGTGACGTCATCTGTGGTGGCTTCTCCCGTCTGGTCCACAATCAGCTGTCGAGAGACATCCCGGATGTAGCCAGTCTCGTATGCCTGTTCAAGTAGAAGACGCTCCCTCTGGCCTAAAAAAGGAAATCAATCTCAAATGAACAGATATTCAGATTGTTGATATCTTTTCCTAAAAGCATCTCAATAATAACGGAATGTGAAGTAATACTGAAAAGAGCTATAGGAAATGCCGAGTCTTTGGCGACGAAGTCGAAAAAAAGACTGATATGCGCTGAAAAACTCCGAAAAGAGCTCAACTAGCTCTATTTGCGCTGAAAATTCTTATTATTTCTTATTTTTAAGGATTTCGTTGGGCAGACTAGCAAAAATGAATCTATGGCACGTCATGTTTTCATTTTTTTTTGGGGGGGGGGTGTGACGTACTATTTGTCCGTTTTTTGATATTTGTTGATTTTCTGGGAATGAAGAGGAGAAAATCAGTTTTGACACTGTTAGTTACCATGAAAATAGCGATGAAAAATTTTCAGAACAATTTTTGATAAATGATTCTTGCATTAAATTTAATAAACTTCGCAATCAAATATCCATGCAAAAAAGTTTTCAGCATATGACAACAAATTGCCTCAGTGAATTTACAAATTTAAAGAAAACACACTTCGGATAGTTAGGCATAAAGGGGCAGATCTCAAAAAGACATTAAATTTTCCAAAACAAACTTTTCAAAACCGTAAGACATGAAAACCGTAACATTTCAAATAAAATTGGTAAATAGATTTACTTTTTACTGCTTAGCAAGCGAAATAAACATGTTAGTTAGACTAAGTTAAAATACTACAAAATAACAACGAATACAGATAGAACTCAAAATTTCAAAAACAATTTTACGCAAACCGTGTTTGTTATTGCCAAAATTTTCTTCACTGTGGATGACAAGTTTGTTAAAAGATATAAAAGATCAAAATCGTTTGAATAACGGAAGACCGCATAAGTTTTATTTCCAGAAAACTTTTTGAGGAACCGGAGGTACCGTAGGTCCGTACCTGAGTAAACAAAGATTTTGTCAGCTGTTTTTTAGGTCTGCAATGCCTGACAAAGTTGACCAAAAAAGCATATTTGATGCCAATTTTTTAATAAAAAAGACAAAAATGCAGACTTTTCAAAAAATTTAGCGAAATATAATAAAAAAGCTGGTTCAAATACTTCGCAACTATCCCCTTTATCTTTAAGCGCAAAACCAACGACACGATCTTCAACAATTTTATCATTTTTCAAGTAAAAGTTGATCAAAAATTAAGAAAAATTTACGAAAAGTCTGACCAAAACAACGAAAGGCTAACGTTCACAAAACTTTAATCCTCCGTAACCCCTCGGAAAAAACAAAGTTTAAAAAAATATTTAATCTGAAATTTTATACTTGGCAAGCTTTCTAATGATACCACTCACAACCCTGTACGATGAATAAATAGATCGGCGAAAATTGACTGAACAAAAGAACAGATGAGTGTCTAAATTGTCCCCCGTTAAAGTGGGTCGTAAAAATTACGTTGGATTTATGAAATAGCCTTCGTATCCCTACCTTCAAAATAATCGCGATTGGTGTCATTCAGAGAGGCAATATCCCCTCCAGAGACGTCCAGATTTGTCACTCCAATTGTATCAGAGCTCGATTGAACTTGGATCGAATATTTCATTTTGGAAACAAGTTAGTAAATGCGACTGTTTTGAAGTTGACCCAATGTTACAGTGCAGGACAGAAATTTATTAAAGGTTCAAATAACAAATTTCGAGGAATTTAACATTTAAAAATATGATTGAAAAAGTTTTTTTTCACGCATCATAACACTGATACGTTTTTTGTTTTGCTTTTATGTACAAGAAAAAAGAGTGTCTTTTAAATTTGGTTTGCTTTTCAAATTGTTTTCCCTCAATAGTTGAAGAGAGAATAATTTCAAAACAGCGAAATAAAATAGTTGGATGTCATGTAATAGAAAAAGCTCTGATATATTATAAGAATTAATTGTATGTTCGCGCACAATATCATCACGTGCGTTTTTAGTATTTACTGCACACTTTTATGAATTGAATTTTTGCTGATTAATTGCTCACGTTCTCTGTGTTAAATCAAAATCACAGAAATCAATATAATGGTTAAATACAAATAACGTCAAAATTGCTTTTGAAGGTATCATAAACAGCTTGTTACCGAGTTGATTGAGTATTTGAATTTTTCTCATTCATAGCTCCGCTCAATCCCCGCGCCCGTTTGGGGGATGCCGTGTGCGAACCCCTTCCCGCAAAATGACCCCTTCCCTATGAAAAGACCATACTCGACCAAACTCTTATTTAGTCAATCTCGAATTTTTTATTGTCAGAATTTTCCACAGCGAATTTCTTGATTACATGAGCCCGTGTGATCTATCCAATGATAGGCACGCATTTATAGATAAATAATTGTCACCCAGGTTTAGGTTTGCGACGCTAGCCCGCTCTGATCAGACCATTTGGGTCATACATCTGTGGCATGGAAAAGTTTGAGTCGCGCGTTGGTCTGGACAATGGTCGCACTATAAGGTCTGATCAGAGGCCAAAGTTTAATGGCGCGCGTGTGGGTGTATGGCGTTAAAGGAGGTTTCATTTCTCCACTCAAATCTGCCCAGATGAAGAAAATAAAATAGTTATTAACTGAAATTGATTGCTGCAACAAATAAACGGAATACGGGGACATTATTAAAATAAATTGTACGAGTGGAATATTTCGAGAGAAATGGAACGTAATAACCCAAAATATTTTGCAGCTATATTTTAAAAAATCTTTGTTTTAATGAAACGTCGGCTCCTCGGCTTATTAGGTATCTAACTCTCACCCATCTTTAGTTTACGTGCCTGATAAAAGCTGCTAGAATTTATCAACACGGGAAGCATGACATCTGTATTGATCTGTGTTATGAAAGATCCCGTCTTGTAATTTTTTCATTTAAAAATTTAGCTGAATATAACTACAAAACAAAGAATCTCGGAAGATTCAAAGCCCTTGTCAGCCAATTTTATGACAATTATATCGTAATAACAAATCAAGTCGTATTTAAAAAAGAGAAGAAATGAGATGTAACGGCTGTTTTTCGAACGCATTTTTCGACTCGCCTCCCTGGCGTTTTGCTGTTGACTCAGTCGACTTTCATTAATTGGTGTATTTTGTATTTTGCATTCTCTTCATCAGACTGTACAGCAGTTTGCCTTTTAACGCTCGGTTTTAGGGACCAAAATTAACGGCTGCCCTCCTATCAAAGACAAGAAAAAAATTTGAAAAGTTTACACCGCCCAGTTCGTGTCCGCAGTTTCAAATCTGTCCGAATATTATTTTGGCAGTTAACTTCTGTGTGTACGGTATTATCGACTAGATTGTAGATGACTTTTGGATTAATTGAAATTAAATAAGTCCCGTTAACTCTTCACTCAGCTGAACTTGTTGCACTTAGAATACCAAACTAAATCAAAGTTAATACAAACAAAAATGTTGTGTTTAAGGACTCAAGTTATCAAATCGAAGCAAGGGAACTGGTTCTTTTTAAAATATTAAGCCTGGCTTTATAAAACTATGAAACACAATTTCAAGTTTCTAGCAATCTTCGTTGAACATAGAAGAGCATACTTTTTGTAAATGTGACTCTAAAAAACTTTGTTTCCTTATTGGCTTCAATAGCAACCATTATCAAAACCATTCTGGGCCTTGTTATAGCCAGTTAGAGAAACTGATTTTGAGCTCCGCAAATATTCTTTTTAATTTCGGAACTTTCTTCCCCAGAAAGAAAGTTCGAGAATCTCACAAATAATTTGATTTTTAACAAAGTAAATTTTACAATAACTAAGTTCATTTACAGCCACAAGACACGAAAACAGAATATTAACCGCTCTAGATATGTGGTTTTATACGAAGTTCTGTATATAAGTTTAATGTGGCAAAATTACCGAATTTCGACTGTTTTGTGGCATTTTTCAAGCTTCCTTTATTCTCATGTTTATTTAAATGTCAAATTCGAATCTCCTATTGGTTGTATGTACAAATGTCGACCGATAGTGAACGCTTTTTCAAATCGTCACTTTCCATTGTAAAAATATTTTCATAGGATGATTGCTGGCCGAGTAGAATTTTGTTGAATATTCTGTACGAGCAACAGGTTGTTTGGCAAACCAATCGTAGACAATCTGAAATGATTAATTGTCCGATTCGCTCAAGCATCGAAAGACCAATATTGTGACAAAAAAGTTTGAGTTTGAGTTTTTGGGTTTTAGTTTCATCTGTTGTCAGATAAAAAAAATTTTGATAATCAAAGCTAAATGCAGATGTTGACCAATTGAACAAATCAATTTGGCTCCGAGAAATCTCAGCATTAACAATTGATTTTCTTGTTTTTTAATTTGGGAAGCTCGGCGTTAACATGGTTGATCCAGTTCTCCATCATGAAAACGATGCTTTTTCTTTGCTAGTACAGAAATTGGCTTCACCGCTGGTCTTTTATAGACTCCGTTGGTTGCTCGAAGTTTTTTCTGATCGATTGTCACCGTCAAACCTATCGCTGGTCAAGAAAACTGAACCCAACTATTTTTTGCTCCTTTATTGTTGTCTGCGATCAACCAAACAAGCCCGCCTTTCTAAGACTCTTGTTCGCCGTAGGTCGCTTTTTTTAATAGTCAACTTCTTCTGCGCATGACAGGTAGGGTAAGCAAAAAATTTTTGTTAGCAAGCAAGAACTGTGTGATACGGTTAAATCATAGTCCTGAAAGTGCACTCAATTATTAATTGTCCTTATATCAATTAAGCTTAAGTATAACTTCCAAGTCATTCACTTAGGTAAGTTGCACCTCCGACTTAGAGGTCAAGTATTCAGATGTGTTTACACTTCCTAATTTTGTTATTGATATCAATTTTCTTTCATCAGATCATCTTATATTCAGTTAATCTCTCCTCTTTTGAATCGAAATTAGTTTACAGTGGAATTGAGTCGGCATTCCACGTCATCAGAATAGAGTTATATTTGTAATAATATTGCTTAGTAGAAGTAAAGGCTTTATCCACAAGCTACACAAAATACTGTGAATTTGCATCAGAAATCCAACTATACTAAGTAGACAAGCATTTGTCACTCAATTGCATACCTCTGCAGTCATAGGTATCATTTGGCGCAGTCAGAACCAAAAGAACGAGCCCTTGTGGGGATAAAAACTCTTTAGGATTGGTCGACACTGGAAACCCATTTGAGATGGAAATGATGGAGAATAATTCTGAAGTTGGTGATACTCGGAAGAGAGGGCATTTCAATCAATATACTTCACGAGGCACCACCGGATATGGTCAATTTCCCCCTGGAACGAATCTACGAAGAAGATGTGGACAACAGCACGGCTCAAAGTGAGAGAGACTGCAGAAATCGTAATGAAGAACTTAAAAATTCGTGGCTCATCAAATGCCAGAAAATTGAGGCAGCGGAAATACTGTGCGGCAATAGACCGTGGAAGTTTTGTGATACCAAAGCTGTCTCTAACATACCTCAGTCTCGTCACGGAGGGTAGTCGGATCCTTGGTTCTCAAGAGCCAACGATACAGATTGAACAATTTTCGACGAACGACTTTTGGGATAGTTCGGATAACGTCATCACTAAGCAAAAAACCTTAACATTTGACCGTTAAACGTTTCTAACACAAAAGCAACTCAAGCGAGAACCAGTCGAGAAGTTTTTTGCCTTCGAGAAATATCCCTGAACTGCGACCTTGTAGCCCTGAGGAATCCATCTACCGAGACGTTTTCATTGCCAACATGCAATATGGAAAAATTTAGACAGAGCTACTTAATGAAATTAGGACGACTAAAAAGCGTTGGAATTGGCAATAAATATTCAAAAACAGTTAAAAATTTCAGGAACAGCTGCATATACTGTTGCAAATCAATTTACGAACACTTGTATTAACAGTATTCAAAACTTCTGGAATTGAACTATATCGACAACGGAAAAGTTCATGAAACCTAAAATATGCCCTAATTGTGGTTATGCCAGTCATCGTCAGGGTCGGCCAGTCATCGCCAGAACTGTTCAGCACGTGAGAAAGAACCGCAAACATTGTGGAATTGCAAATCCCTTTGCAACAGTCTGTCGAAAGTTGAAGATTCAAATGATGCCAAAACCACGTGTGAACACCGTTGATGACAATTTTTCTGAAGCTGCTGATATCAGTACATCTGCAACAATAGATGAACAAGTAAATCAGACTGAGGCCATGATATAAAAAGACAGTATATATTATGTTATCTATGACTCTGAATATGACGATTTCGATGAAATTTGTGTAGCTGTCATCTCTGATAGTGACAACATCAGGGAAGTGGAGCCGGTGAAAATGTATATTCGATTCAGAAATACCGAGACCAAAGAACTAGTGGAATCGGTAAGCGCTGGCATCATCATAAACAAAAACTTGGCAAACGCGGTAGTGTCGAATAGTCAAGAAAGCTGCTGGGTACAGTCTCCGAAAGATCACGACCTCAAAACCTTCACAAATTATTTAATCAAGACTATTGGCGTAATCAGTAAGTCAGTGAAATGCAACGATTGGGCGACTAAAAATGTCAAAACCACAGTCATTGATGATGGTCACAGACCAATAATTGGGAAGATCTGTTCCAACAACTTGGACTCTCATTGACGCAGATTAAACAAGTCTTAAACATCAATCAAAATCAATGTTTAATCAAGAAGCAAATAGTTCTTGACTTTCCTGTATTGATCTCTAAAATTGTTAAATCGAAAACCATTAAATCTACATTTCACAAAATACTAGATAAATCAATTAATAAAAATAAATATCAAAAGCCTAATTGTGATAATTTAATTACAAGATACAACAAAATTTGAATACGAATGCATCACATTAAACAGCTTATTTCTCAATATAAGATTTGAAACAAGCATACAGTCAAATTAAATTAGACCCGGAAATCTCCCGCCATTGCAACTTTAACGTAGTTAGTGGTGAGGGTACAGGCACATATCGATTCATTGCTGAAATTTACGAGTTAACAGACATGCCGGAAGCTTTTCAAAAGTAATGGATTAAACATTAGTTGGACTAGATACTCATCTTTGTAGATGACATAATTGTTGTTAATGGTGGCTCAAAGGAGAACAACTTGAATTTTGTCTACAAATGTCATAAGAAATTAGTTGAAGAAAAACTGAGAAAAAACCTACCCGAATGTCACTTCGCTAAAACAGATAGAAAATGGTTAGGTTATAAATTTACTCAATCTGGAATTGCACCACTCGAAACTAAAATATTAACAATACTCAATTTAACAGCACTTAAATTTTAAAACAATTGCGATCTTTTTTAGGATATGTTTTTTACCTAGGCAAATTCATACCTAAATTGTAACAAAAAACTATGTCATCCTCTTCCACCACTTTTAAGAAAATAAATTTATTTGGACTAATGAATTTAAAATGTCATTTTCAACACATCAAAGGAAACTTAACAAACACCACATAAAACACACATTATAATCCACACTTGGAAACCCGTGTTAATTGGAACGCGTCTAGGGCTGTATTAGGAGCTGGATTGGGAGCTGCATTAGAACAGTTTTCACCAACGGGTTGACATACAGTCGCATTCTTGTCTCAATTCCATGTTTCAAATGAAGAACGCTATAGCATCAAAGAACTAGAATTACTAGGAGTGGTCTTTTGAATATTTTTTAAAAATCTAGATGGAAAATCTTTTACTATTAATAATGACCATCGAGCCTAACTATCAATCATGAAAGAAGATAGATCTAACAAGTCTTACAAAACTCGATTAACCCATTGGGAACGAATCAATTGCTTGTTATTAATAGTGTAAACGACCCTTTTTTCCACTCTGCAAATATTATAGCAGCCGCCCGTGCGCAATATGTATTATCTTTTATAATTGAGCGTGGTACTTGTTTAAAATACAAGGATTGAAGTTCAATTAATAAGTAGATAAAAGCAGAAAAAAATGGTTTCAAATAAATGAAGATCTAATTGACTGATTAACACTGAAGGTAGGTTTATTGTTCAATGAATGAGTTTTATCCCCTGTTTTGTCCGTACCCAATATCGGTTCTATCACCGTGGTAAATTAACCAAGTAAATACTGATATGTCACAATTGCTAGTATTGCTCGAAGCCCGAGCTTTGTCTAATTCAATCTGTCGACACTTATCAAGATTTTGTCAGTCATTAATCAAGCAATAAATTAAAATTTAAACTAAGTCTTTGACCTTGAAAGGCAAGGTTTTTAGTACACCTTTTTTTACATACGTGTGACACTCACACTGCCCTCGTCTCAATAAGAATAAATAAGAATAGAGTGTGCCACTCACTCACATAAATTCAACAATTTTTACAGCTCTTGATGCATGAACGTTTAAAGATACAAAAAGATTGTACTTTTCATATAAAAAGTTTAGGTATCAGTTTTCGTCATTCATGGCTTTCTCTGCCTCGTCCAGCCCGAAATTGTTGTACGCTTCTCGCGCCCCATCGTTCATCAGTATTTGGTATGCTCAATTAATGTTCTTGAAATACTCATCATCTCCACCAGCATCAGGGTGCGTCAACAAGCTCATTTTGTGGTAATGTTTTTTGATCTGATCTTTTGAAGCAGAACTTTTTACCAACAAAATCTCGTACAATGTCGCAGGCCGATTCAATACATTTTTATTCCGAATCTCGAATAAACACTTTTCTGTGGCCTTCGTTTTGGCTTTCTCGTTCTTCAAAGAATGCTTTTGTCTATCAATTATAGTGCCTTTCCTTCGGCACTCACTCGCCAAGTACTGGTTATAGTTTTCCAACTGCTGAAGTTCTGACCTCAATTGGTCATTCTCTTTCTCCCTTTTCTCCATGGCTTTGCTCTTTATATCAGTATTGACTTTTAGATCGGCCAACTCCTGCTTAAAAAAGTCGATTGACTGCTCTTGTTCGGCATTTCTAGCTGCCGCCGCCTTTAGGTTATCTCTTAGCGCCTCACACTCGGCGCTCAGTTTTCCCAATGCTTCTCTTATTGCCTCTTTGGCTTTGTCGCAAAGTTTGTCTAGTTTTTGTCGAAGCTCGGCAAGATCCTTTTGGAGTAAAGAGTTTGTACTCTTCAATTTCTCTAACTGCGCGCTCTGGTTTTGCAGTTCCACTTCAGTCTGCAGAGCTCGGGACCGAATATTGGAGGATGCCAGAAGTTCTAATGTAGACACCTTCCGAGTCCGTTAAATACAAGATTCCACTCGGCACACTCCCGGGGAAATCTCCGAAACAACTTTCCACAACTCTGGCATATAGTACACATATTCAGCAATTTGTGGGGTCTCACTGCCTGCTATGTTTAATAGAAACTGTTTTTGCTTCTAAAGTTTCTCAATATTTTCAGTCTTGATCTCAAGACTTTTCTCTTATTTTTATTGGTTTTGACCTCAAGACAACTCTTTTTCATTTTTTTGGTCTTGAACTCAAGACAACTCATTTTATTTTTTTTGGTCTTGAACTCAAGACAAGTCATTTTCATTTTTTTTCGTCCTGAACACAAGACAAGTCATTTACATTCATTTTTTTGGTCCTGAACTCAAGACGAGTCCTTTTCAATCTTTTTTTGGTCCTGAAATCAAGACAAGTATTTTTCATTTTTTTTGGTCTTGAACTGAAGACAACTCATTTTCGTTTTTTTACACAACAAGGACTCTTTCAAGGAGTCTTTCTCTTCAATCATTTTCTTTTGTTCTCGGCGCTCATTAATTAATTTGAGTAGTTGATTATAAATACGTGTCCCCGTTACAGGGTCGAGATTCCGCAACAGTTGTTGCCAGGAGGCTCCATTAATGACTAATCCTAAATAGATGAACAGTTTAGGAAAATTTTTCACAACTTGGAATATGAGGTAGACTGTTAAGACTGACACAGCGATGTCCTTAGCTTTTAAACAAACGTATAAGCTTTCTTTTTTTAAGCTAAGAAAAATTGTTGTTTCATTTGTTAGAAAAAGTTGTTTTTGGAACTGAGCGTTCCAATGAGTAAAATTTTCACGACTGTATTTTCCATCCGAATGTCGGAATGCTTCCCGACTGATAATTCCTTTACTATTATGGCGAATTGTTCGAGCAATTTGACTCTGTTTTACGTCTGATATGGAGAAAAGGCGGCGATGCAGGTTTTCATCACTTACATTAAAGTTATTGTTCATCGACCACTGATATATCTCACGATTGAATTTCTTCAGCGTTTTTCCATATTGTTGTCTTCTAATTTCACAACATTTGGGTAAAGCGGGTTGCATGCAGTGATTGTAGAATTATGATACAAAATTTTTGTAATAGGGTCCATATATCTAATAGAAGAAAAATTCTGACCCTCTACTAACACATGAACTTCTTCTGTGCAAAAAGGAAGTTTAGTTATTGTTGCTACCATCTTCGCACATTTATGAACATATAACACAGATCCTGCTCTTTCGACGTGAGTTCCGATCTCGAAGAGCGTTACCGATGGACTAACAATGTTTTTTGATATTTCAATCATAGTATGAATTTTTAGTCGTTGAATCTCGCATTGAAGCGTTCTAATTTTTGTATAAAAATTCTCTATCCTTGAGAAAATCGAAATTTAAGGTGTCAACAACGCTTGAAAGAAACATTTCCATTGTTATTTTAAGATTACCAGTTTTCAGTTCTGAACTTTCCTCGGAGCAAAAAACACCTGGAACTCCGGTTGTTTTCACCTGCTGTCCACACAAACTAATTGGTTTTTCCTCTAAGATTTATAATGCAAAATCATCATATTTGTTTTTGTGTAAAATTTTTCCGCTGATAAAAGTGGACTTCTTGTTACCAAAATTTTTTACAGCGTCCTCCTTATAAAAGTGTTTGATCGTTTGACATTTTTGCTCACCTTGATTTTCAAAAAAATTGTTTAATAAGTCGTCTTCAAAATATGTGGTTTTGATAAAAAGAGTTTTCGAGAAACCTAGGGGATCCTTAAAGCTTAAGAGGTTTCTTTGTATCAGCTTTCCCCAAATTGTACCGATGTAAAGTTTTGTATTGATCATCACATTTCCAATAAGGTTTTACTCCTGTAGGTGAAACCAACTCTATAGCCTCAGCATACTTCACTGCATAGCCTCAGCACCTTCACGATTATTTATTTTTCATGAAGCTCTGGCTATGCTCCTCGGCATAAATAGTTTCACTTGTTCGTTGTAAAATTTTTCCGTTACTAAACTGTTGACTTTAAAGTTTTTATCTCCAAAACCTGGTAAAGCAAAGTTCTTGTTGTGCCAATTGCTCCTATAGGTTCCCTCGTTTAATGAATATGTGGATTTTAGAGTCTTGAGTTTTTGGTAATAAAGACAACATCGTCATATATATATTGCTCTTTTTAAGTGCAGACACAGTATATGCCGCTTCATATATGCAAAATCCTAATTTTATCTCGGGCTGAACCTTAGCATATATCAAACTACCTTCTTCTTTTGTTTTCGTTACTCAAATTTTGTTATCACAGTTTGTGCCGTGATCCAGAGGATATATTTTTGTTGATAAGATATTGTCAAAATCATATCCGTATGATTTAATACAAAGTGAAGGAAAAACAAAAATGGCTAGCAATGCCATATATAGTAATATTCCATCACACGATGCTCCCGACAAACTCGTCTTTCTTTTCGATTACATTATTTCTTTCTGGATTTTCCTGAAACAAAAACATCATCAGTTTCCTGGCTGCTAAAGTACTCCTCATCTTGCTCAGTAAAGTAATTTTTTAATCTCTCGGGCACCGATTTTAATCGACTGCTAGACCTTGTAGCCATTTTTGGTGCCTTGGGATTACTTTTAATCTTTTCTTCAGTACTTTTTGTTATACTTCTAGATTCCTGTTGCTTTTTTCTGGATTTGGAATTTTTGTTTCTGCTGGCTTTTTTAGTGTACTCTGTAGCTTTTGATGAAATTGCACCTCCTCCCTCGGGAACATTTTGTGCCTTCTCTTGCCCTTTAGAGGTTTCTTGCTCTGATTCTTTAGCTTCAATCTCAGACGTTTCATTTGTAACAATTAGTGAATCGTTAGCAACCTCAGCTTCGGATTGATTTTCTGTGTTTAGATTGCTTTCACTGTCTGTTGATGATTCTATTTAATTAAATCGCCATCGTCTGAGCTGTTCAAATTGCTATTCTTCTGCTCCTTAACGGTTGTTTTTCGTTTCGCCTGAGGCTCAGGCGTGAATGGTTTTTCTCGTTTTTTATATTTCTTCATTCGGTCATAATGGACCTTGATAGCTTTCCTCGTTATTTTATCTTCTACTTTGAAATTCAAATCATTTATAATTTCAACAATCGTGTATGGTCCTCTATAGAAAGAAGTAAATTTTCTTGTTTCTACTTTTTTAACAGTTGGGTTGAAAACTAACACTTCTTAGCCAACTTTATAGCTCGGCCCATACTTACCGCGATC
Organism: Convolutriloba macropyga; assembly: GCF_964194025.1. NCBI lineage: Eukaryota > Metazoa > Xenacoelomorpha > Acoela > Convolutidae > Convolutriloba > Convolutriloba macropyga. Next base: position 57,497,933 of record NC_134479.1, read on the forward strand.
ATAATACGACTTCTGGCGTTCTTTTTTGACATCCATATACTCTCGCATCAACTGGTGCGTTTCTTGTAGCTTCTGTTTCATCGTGAAAACATAGTCACTTGGTGTTGCATATATTGTGGTCTCTGGTGTGCTATAGATGCAGTCTATAGGTAGCGACAGCGGAAAACTCAGTACGATGAACGCTGGGCTGTATCTTGTTACACTTTGAATTGATGATCGATATGCCATCATCACTAAAGGTAGAAAATTAGTCCACTCGTGTTGATATTGTTCTATAAATTTGGAGAAGCATTCTTCTATTGTTCGATTTGTTCGTTCAATCATCGCGTTCCCTTTTGGGTGGTAGGATGTGGTTGATGTCCTCTGATTTCCTAGTTCACTGCAAAGACTACAAAACAATTTAGACATATAGTTTGACCCTTGGTCACTGTGTAGGTTGATTGGACAGCCGAATCGTAATCTCCAGTGTTCAACAAACGCTTTTGCAACAGTTTTTGCCTCTTGATTGGGTAACGCTATGGCTTCGTACCACTTACTGAATTGATCACCGATAAGCGTACTTGTTTCCCTGAGACTCGGGAAGTGGACTCATGATATCAAGAGATGACTTGTTTTCCATTTTGTGAGTGAATGCCGATGTTTCTGCTTAGTGCTTTTCCTTTTTAGGCAAACGTCACAGCTTTCTATCCAATTTCTTACGTCATTTCTCATGCACGGCCAATAAAACCTTTTGCAAGCTCTTTTGTACGTTTTCTCTATACCAAAGTGTCCTGCGCTGGGCGAATCATGCAACAGCTCAAGAACGTTGGACACTCTACCCCAGGGTACCAGCATTTGGTAAACAGTTTCAAAGTTAGGTTCTGTTTGGTGTTTTTGATACAAAATCCCTTCTATGAGAAAAAGATTTTTATACTGAACCCAGTATTTCCATAACTCCTCTGAAGCTCCGTTTCTCATTTGCCGTGTTTTGGGTCTTTTTTTGTTTATGACCCATGAATATACTTCTTTGATTATATTGTCACTTTGCTGCGAATCTCGCAGTTTTAATCTCTGTAGTTTGTGTAACTGCCAACCTTGACAACTATAGTCGGTATCGTCTTGCTCTACGTCTAGCGCAATAGCGTTAACGAAAGCTGTTTGGTCCTCATCTTCTGTGTTTATGCGCGAAAGACATTCAGCGTGTGGGATGTTCTTTCCTGCTCTATGCTTGATGTCAAAATTAAATTGCCCAAGCTTTTCTATCCATCTTGCGACCATACCGTCTGGTTCTTTAAAACTATAGATCCACACGAGAGCCCTGTGGTCTGTTATAATTAAAAAATGCTGACCAAGTAAATAGTTTATAAAATAATGGGTAAAATGAACTATTCCGAATAATTCCAGCTTAGTTGCTGAGTAGTTTCGTTGACATTTACTCAAAGTTTTGCTAGCATATGCAATAACTCTATCCTCAGTTCCTTGTTTTTGTGTAAGAATTGCTCCATTGCCTGTCAACAATGCATCGGTAGTTAATATATTTTGATCCCTATCGTTTGGATATCCTAAAACTGGGGCTTCCAAAAGCTTTTTCTTCAACTCTGCTACCGCACTTGTGCACTCTGTACTCCACTTAAATTTATTTGATTTAATTATTAACCTGTAAAGAGGTTCTGCTGTTTTTCCGAAACCCGGAATGAATTTTCGATAATAGCCCACAAGGCCAACAAAAGCCCTGACGTCTTTTAGGGATGATGGTTCTTTCATTTTTTCTACCGCTCTTACTTTCTCTGGGTTGACCTTGACACCACTCTCAGATACAATATGTCATAAAAAGCTGACGCTCTTTTGGAGGAAATTGTTATTTGATCCTTTAATCTTTAATCCATTCTCCGATAAACATTGGAAAACCAGCTCTAAGCGTTTAAGATGTTCTTCAAAATTTCTTCCGAAAACGATAACGTTGTCTAGATAAACTAAAGCTACTTCGTAATAGAGACCAGCAAACATTAATTCTATTACGCTTTGAAAAGCTCCTGGTGCAGAAGCTAGTCCCATAGGGAGCCTTTTCTACTTATAAAGGCCCAAAGGTGTTATAAAAGCTGTTACATTTTGACTCTCTTCTTCCAGCGTCATTTGAAAATATCCCGACAGAAGATGAATGTTTGAGATGTACATGTTTCCCTCCAGTGAATCAATAATCTCATTAATTCGTGGTAAAGGCCAGCATGTTTTCTCTATTTGTTTGTTTAGACCACGGTAGTCTGCAAATAAGCGGTAGGTTCCGTCTTTTTTGGTACCAGTAATGATGGTGCTGCCCAATCAGAGTGTGTTGGTTCCACTAAATCGTCTCGTTCCAAGTGTTCAACAATTTTCTTCATGGCTTTTCTTTCCTCAAAGCTCATGCTGCCGTATGTACGTCTAAATGGCACAGCATCCTCTTTTAAATTTATTTTATGATCATTTCGGCCGCAAAATCCCATATCATTTGAGTTTCGCGAAAATATCACTTCATATTTTGTGCAAAGTGACCTCACTTTTGTCATTTCCTCACAAGACAAGCTCATTGAACTTGAGTTCACGTATTTCCCAAAATCAAATTCATCCCTATGCTTTTTTTTTATTATTGTCAGGGTTATTTTGTTGTACTCTTGAAATTTTCCGCATATGCGATTCTCGCATTTTTGTAAACTTTCTTTGGTTCTAATGTAGGGTTCAGAACTCGAACCCATACAACATCATCAACCATGTCATTGAGCAATCTGGCTACTTATTAGTGTGATTTGTCTTCAAACTCTTTCATGGGTTCGACTATAATTTCTGTTTGCTGTGTTATGTTATCTTCTTCATCAATAATTTTGCATTTAATGAAACGCTCGCAGCGACAAGGTAATTCGTGATCCTCAGCGGCAATTGCAAACAAATTTTTTTACTTCGTATGGATGGGACAATTGTAATGTTTTCCCAATTGCCCCGCAAAAATGTTCGTTCTTTCTGAGATTTAAAATACAGTCAAAATTGTACAAGAATTCCATGCCTAATAAACAAGACGTTATCTCAATTCTTGTCACTAGAAATTTAACTGTTATTTCATATGTAAATTTCTGAAGCTGAACAAGATTATCTGCTGACCCCATTACAGGCATTTTCCCGCTGTTGGCAGCTATTATATTTTTATTCCACATTCTGATCTGGCTCGGTTCCCCAATTGCTTGTAGAGTGTGTCGCTTATACTATTAACACTACTTCCACTATCAATTCAGGCCATTGTCAATTTGTCTCTTATCATTTTTTTGCAAACAACGCTACCACTGGGTTGTTTCCGCTACGCAAGGTTTTTACGTAGCTGGCTGAAAATAAAGCCCTGGCATTTCCAGCTAGTTCTCGTTTAAATACGATTTGGGCTCCCACATTCGAAACAATTTTTGCATTCACTAGATGCATGGTTTCGCTGACCGCAACGGCGACATTTTTCTTTCTCGAAACTCACCGCTGCCTTCGACTGCTCGGCACCACTCTCGTGCAATCGATCTCGGCTTCTGTTCTCACCTCCCGGTGTTAGCGAACGCGCTCTACTTTCGTAATTGTTTCGTCTATGCTCAGCGTTGCTTCTGGTATAGCTATAAGTACTTCTATTTCTATCTCCGTTCTCTCTTGAACTTCGCTCACTACCGCGCAGAAACTCTTTTGGCCGCGCTCCTTGCGATGAAAACTTTTGATTCTCTTGCCTATTAGGTTGATTAGTCTGCAGTGTTTGCACTAAATCGTTAATCGAATTAAATAGTTGTGTGTTTTCATTCGACTGGATGGCGGAAAACCGCGGCTCCTTATCCTCCTCCTTAATTCTCGTGACTGCTTCAATGTGTAGTGCTCTTTCTAAAGCTTTGTTTAAAGTCATATCCGCGTCACCCAAGTTCTTTCTCAGGTCGAGTCTCACCTGACTATTTTCAATGCCTTCGAGGAATCCCCTCAAAGTGAGATGCTCTCTTATTTCATTAGACTCCTGAGGGTATGCTTTCAAGGCTAAAGTTTGCAAATCACCGAGAAAATCTGTTAACTTTTCACCGGGCTGCTGGACTCTCCTAGCTAGCCTCCCCGGGAACACTACTGGTTTCTCATTATAATGTTGTCTGAAAGCCTTTACGGTCTCGTCATAACTCTTTCTAGTGTCCTCCGAAAGTGTACGATAGAAATCAATAGCCGACTTTTGTAACCTTAACGCGAAATAATGCGGCCGTTCATCAATTTCGGTCTCGGCGCCGTTTAGTGTTTCTTTTCTTTGCCACTTTTGAAGTTGTGACAAGAGCTCAAAGTGTGTAACATAACTTTCAAAATCATTTGATCCAGTAAACGGTTCCGGTAACAGCGTTTTTGAGGAGTGCCGCGCCATCATTATTTTATTTAAAAGCTGTTTTTATTCAAAATATTTCACTAATTCTGTTCGAAACTCGAACTATTTTTCCGACACTCTAGTTAACAGCTATTAAATATGATTGAAACTCTAATTCCCTTTTAAATAAATGCAAAAAAACTCGAGGTTTAATGCTTGAATTTCAGTCAAATTAAGTCATATTAAAATACTGATGTTACTGAACGCTATTTTATTATAAAAAAAACTTGTACGCCCTGATTTATGCTATTCGAGTTTTTAGGGAGTACTCACTTGAAAGTTCCAAGATGGCAGTTGTTCTTGTTGAATCTCGACAGCAGTCCACAATTCCTCTTCGGGTCGTGGTGTTAAGACGTCGAATTCAAGTTTAAAAATTGGTTTTCAAACAAAAAAATAGATTTCTTTTGGAAATTAGTACAACGCTCAATATTATTGGGTGGTGGTTTTCTATTTACTTTTAATCTCTGTCGCCACTATAGCAGCCGCCCGTGCGCAATATGTATTATCTTTTGTAATTGAGCGTGGTACTTGTTTAAAATACAAGGAATGAAGTTTAATTAATAAGTAGATAAAAGCAGAATAGAATGGTTTCAAATAAATGAAGATCTAACTGAGTGATTAACTCTGAAGATAGGTTTATTGTTCAATGAATGAGTTTTATCCTCAGTTTTGTCCGTACCCAATATCGGTTCTATCACGTGGTGAATTAACCAATAAATACTGATATGTCACAATTGTTAGTATTGCTCGAAGCCCGAGCTTTGTCTATTTCAATCTGTGGACACCTATCAAGATTGTGTCAGTCATTAATCAAGTAATAAATTGAAATTTAAACCAAATCTGTGACCTTGAAACCCAAGGTTTTTAGTACATCTTTTTCTTACATACGTGTGACACTCACAATAGTTCCAACATGAGTGCATCTAATACCAGCCCACAAACTTCATCAGCATCTACAACTGGCCGGGTCACTTTTCAATCGACTCCCAATTCTGGGGTCAACTCAACTCGCTCCTCAAATGAGGGTCCTGCATCTCCAAACTTTGAATTTTTGAAAGAGGAAGTTTTCCAAAAGGAATCCCACCCAACTCTTTACAAAAAGATTTCTTGCTGTGTTGACAAGCAAAGATGCTGTGCTCAAAGAGGTCAGGGATTGCAATCTCCAAGGAGACGAAAAAAAATGCATTGACGTAAATACCTACCTCCATTCATACTGAAGAGATCTACACGTTCTTTCGCGATGTGTTTGCGTTGACGAAAAAAGTGGTCGATCCGAATTCGATCCAAGACGCGGTACTTGAATCACTTCACCTCACGCATTCAGGAAGTTGGGGCGTCATCGCTTTTGGATAATATGCATTTTGGCCTTATATGCATCGAGAAATTTTTAATAAAGCCGCAAAATGAAAACCATACACTGAGCATGTTAAGAATCGTAAACCCATGATACCGGCGTTGAAATGGCAGCCTCTAGTGAGTTGCTCCGAACCTAAGGAATAAATCGCACACCGCTAGATTATTACGGATTTGAGAACTCAGTATGCTCTGTCAGCGACCAAGAATCGCCTCCAGCTCCCAAACGACCGCGACTTGTAAACCCAATAATCAAGACTGTTATACAGGGAGAAGCATCACAACCACAACTAGTAGAGACTTCGTTTCAGCTTCCTGTTGTAAGCCCACCGGATCCACGAATCCAACCAATTGGGACTACGCCTCCTGACGAAAATTACTATGATGATTTTCAGCGAGAAGTCTGCATGAGCGTATTCGATGCTGAAAATCAACTTTGAAAAATAATTTTAAATTCTCAATTTATTTTTGAAATTCTAAATTATTTGTTGATGCATTAATTCTTCGTTTCTCAATAAAATTTTTTTGTCAGGTTGGCCTGATTAATGGCAATTTTTTTTTTATATTTCAATTGTTCGTTAATCCAAACAAGTTGCATTCGTGTGACAATTGCTCTCTAAATTTCGCAGTTGAGTTATTTTGGTCTGTAAATACTGACCATCTACATCTTTATTAGTTTAATATGGAACGCCATAGCAATTCCGTGACTCAAGTTGTTGAAAATTTTAGCGTTATTGTGAACAATTAAATTAATATTTATACAAACCAGTATATATGTTACTCATATTTAAAATTTGTTAACTTGTAGTTTTGAAATTTTCGTCAAAGTCACGGATATGTGATACAGTTATATGATAATCCTGAAAATACACTAAAATATTTGTTTTCCTTATAACATCTATATTTAAGCATAACTTCCAAGTCATTGACTTAGGTAAATTTTACCTCCGACTTAGAAGTCAAGTATTCAGATGCGTTCATACTTCCTACTTTTGTTTTTATATCGATGTTAGTCATTCATCAGTTATTTCTTTTGTTTTGAAACGAGATTAGTTTGCGGTAGAATCGAGTCGGCATTCTACGTCATCAGAAAAGAGTTACATTTGTAACACTATTGCTTAGTAGAAGTGAAGGGTGTAATCGAAAGCTACTCAAAATACTGTGGATTTGCATCACGAGTCCAACTCTACTAAGTGAACAAGCATTCATCACTCAATTGCATACCTCTACAGTCAGAGGTATCACAAACTGATTCGGAGGCATCGCTTCTAAGTCCTCGAGATCTGAACTAACTGGTTTCAACAGTCTAGCGTTCAATAATTGTTCCACAAAGCGCATGGCAAGTCAATGGAAATCCTCGCCAATTGATCGGTTCACCAACACCACCTACAATGCTTTCTTTTGTTTTCTAACTAATCTTTTTCTCATAATCCTCTGAAGTGAGGTGGTGCGGGTGGGATGAATCTTCGTCTAAATCTTTGCTGAGCTCGATGTTTGTCAATTCCGTTTTTGTTCCATAGCAAAAAATACTCAGATTTTGATCAAACTACAGATTTTGAGTCAAAGTACAGCTGATCAAAGTACATATTTTGATCAGCTCCGTTAAAGTGTGTCACGTTGTTGCTGATTACTGTATTTGTTTTGCCCCATCGTGCAATAATTTGCATCAGTTTAATGAGACAACTATAAGTATCCACCCCAAAAACAACTTCTCTATGCACCGCTTTTGCGGTTGGAGAAGTCAGCAGACAACATCATCACTTTTTCTACCTTTGCCCAAATCCCAACGTAAAAACGCCAAAGCAGTCACACAAACATTTGTGAAGGCTGTTTAAGAATCTAATCACTTGCCAAAAAAATCTGACATTACTGCTGTTATTTTTTGTTATCACTTTTATCCCATATGCCGTATCCGTTTTATCCCGTCAACTGAGAGTTCCATCGGTTTGGTTGAGAGCGCAGATAGGTCTCCAGACATCCAGACAAGTAGGCAAGCACATGAAGTTCAGTTTTGTCCCCTACCGAATTGAACAATCTGCTTTCCATTGATCCTTCAGCTAAAACTGGAAGTTTTTTTCTCTTCAGAGATTCTGCTGTTTTACCAAGCTCTACTTATTTGTCCGAAAATTGTGTATTCTTAGTTTAGATGCCTTCCAGATTTCGTCGTAGCAAAAATGCGATCTGGTCATATTTTGAAGACATCATTTGAAGTATGGTTGCTTCAATTTCCTTATTGGTACCTCTGCACAACTCATAACTATCATCAGTAACAGTTCAATGTAGTGCAGGCAATTCCGGTTTATCTGATGCCTTGAAATTGCTTTTTTTGTAATAATATCAAAGTGCATATTTGATACTTCGTTTTTAAAAAAAATGCGAAAGAAAGAAATTCCGAGCGTTTTTTGAGAAAGACGTTTTTGCAAATTTGAGCCGAAAACGGAAATACTGTTTTTCCCTCGTTTGCCGCCTATGTATAAAAATCTGACATCAATGACTTACACTGTGAGTGTGAAAAGCGGCCTGCTAAAACTCACACAAAAATAATAGTGCAACTGTTTCTCAGTCCTAGTTGTCGGGGAAACCGTGCCAATCCCCAAACAACCTCTGGAACCAGTTTTTATTCCATGAGACTGAGAGCAAAAGACACTTACAGGGTGTGCGTGAAGCAACACACCAACAAAATGGCAATTAAATCTCAAAAATCACAAAAATGCGCTCAAACGCATTCAATGACACCACCGTCTATACTCTGTTGCAAATAGTCGAAACGCCGCTTGGCGAAAATCCACGAAATTACAGCAGTAGAAGAACAAACACAGCCACGAGTTGCATGAATTTTACTGATTGAGCAAAACTAGAACTTGTGACTGCACTACTGAACTCTTACATGAGTAGAGTTTGTGGCAATGTTGATAACCGCTGTGTCAATTGTCAAATGACGCCAAGTGACGAAAATCACATTTTAAACATCACGGACCTGAGAGTTTTTCAACTGCGGGTAAGGACATTAGAGGTTGCTAACTGACTTGAAATAACTCAATCAGTCAAACACAACTGAATTGCCTAAAAACGCGCAATTTCCTTTCCCCTTTCACCGATGTTGTCGATGCGCCTCCTCTTCCACCTAACTCGCGAACCCCTTGTCACCCAACATGGCTTAGAGGCAGAAAATTTGCCACAGCACAAGTATATTTTGGATAGGCAGTAGGAATAGGGGAATAGGACTTGGAGTTTACTCAATGATTGACACCCTGAAGAGTTTCAGATAAAATTTAAGTTTGTATTGATTGATTTAAGCTATCCGTTGGGGTTACACTAGTTGCCTCTCTGAAGTCTTCGGCTTTTTGTAATTTTTTTGGGATGCTATTTTCACTCCTCGTGTATTGTCGCGTTATTTGCGTAGCTGGTGGAGAAACAAACAATATGGGATCAATATCATGTTTTCCTTGAATTAAAGAGAGAAGGTAAAAGATGTAGTAAAGTCTCAGGCAAAGAAACACTGGCAGGAGCTCGCTATTTTTCAGTCCCTTTTTATATGTCATACTATTACCATAAAACCACGTGGCAGTTGTTTTTTGGACGCAATCCAATTTCTCACGCTTAGATACGCAATGGGCGATCCGTAGCTTAGAACTGGCATTTTATGTATGTTTTAGGGCGTTCGGTTTGACTTGAGTTATGCTATTTCCGGACAGGCTCTATTTGATTAGGAGTGCGCCTTGCTGTAAATTTCTCTGAAAGTCTCCATTAGTCCAAGATCGTTGTGAGAACTTGACTTCTGGACCTTTGTGGCACCGAATGTACCTATGAGGTTCCCATTCACAATACTAATATGTCTTACACTTGTTTTAATCTTACAAATGAAATTAGGGAACCAGTTAAAAACGGCAATAAGCGCGTTCATCCTGTCAAAACTATTACCGAATTGCAGCTTTGTGCGACAACTCCAAAAGAAGCGTTTAGTATCACGACAGCCTCTTAGACATAAATGCGCTGCGTAGAATGTCACCAGGTGCAAATATTGAGACTAACTCGGAGGATGCTACAGCCTTTTTAGAAGCTACTGAATTCGATGAAGATGATCTATTACTATCTCTTGATATTAAAAGCTCGCCCATCAGTATACAGGGTGAGGAGGCATTTGAAATTACGCTTAAAGAACTGCACTTCAGTGACGAGGTTCTTGAGATTCCAAGGTCAGCTATGAATAGCATTCTGAAACTAGCTGTAACGAAAGCTCACTTTAAATGTAAGAAAATTTGGTACTTTCAATTGGAATGTTTAGCAATGGGTGCTTCGCTGGCGGTCATTTTTGCAAATTTGTTGATAAAATTTTTTAAAGTTCCTTGCAGAAAGCAAATGAAGGCAGGGAGAAGAAAACCCCTGATATGAAAGGAATGTGCATTGATTGTAACCGTCAGTTTACTTTCCGAGGGAAAAAAGTCAAGTGCGAATCTTGCAAAATTTAGGTCCATGCAAAATGCCAAGTTATCTTTGACACGGTGTGTCAGAACCTGCAGGAAATTGTATGGAGCTGTTCCTTTTGTGCAGAAAAAAGTACGACAGAGGAGACACAGGACTTGGAGTCATTCAAAAATCATGTGGTTGACAAAGTGTGCACTGTCAAGGGGAACCTTCTAGATTACCTTGATTGTGCAAATTTTCTACGCAAAAACTTAAAATTCACGCATGAGACACGAAATGTTAGTGGGGACCTTGAATTACTAGATCCAAACATAAACGAAAACGAAGATAGAAAAATTAATTGCCATTGGTATCGAAAATTGACCGTTACCGGCATAACTCTAAATTTCCGTAGCTGTGCAACGTTACAATATAAGAAAAACGTGATTCAAGGGACTATGCTTAGGATTTTTAATGCAAATATTGACTGCCATCCTTTGATGTAGCTCTTTAGAGAAATTACGAGATCTGGACTCAAAATAAGTATCCAACTGAGTGGTCATTCAGTATTATTAATGAGACATTGAATAGAAAAATTCACAATGAAAAACATCCCCCCCTCAAAAAAAACAACATCTCAAAACAATTAAAATTCTTTACCGAAATAAGCTTAAACAATTTTTTTGTTCGATACAGAGGAGACATTATTCCAAATTGTTTAAGTAGATTTAAAAAATTGTGTGATATTCAAATCATTTCTCAACAAGAAAACTGAGAACATGCTTGCCCACCCTGAAATCAGTTTTTGATAAGAATCTGAAATCCCATGCGGTATTTAAAGTTACATGTAATGGATGCAGTTCCATCTGTGTTTGCCAAACCAGCCCATGTGTTACCAGAAGAATTTCGGAGCATCGAAAGAAGGATTCCCCTGTGGGACAACACCTCGTTAAATGTTGTGGTATAGCTCATAATATTCATTGGGAGATCCTAGAGGCATGTCGTGGGCTTGAAAAACATGACGATATAAGCGACCTATATCAAAAAGCTGAAAGCGCAATTAAATACGCGCGACGAGTACGGGAATTGACTTTGAAGTGTAAAATCAAATACAGAAAGTTTTATTTTTGAATTTCAAAAATTATTCTGATATTTGTTAATTCGAAATTTTGTCAACCCCAGCGAGTAAAAATTAACAGATAGGGATGAAAGTTAAAACTCCTTTTCATGAATAGAAAATCATACATCAGGTTTTTCAAAAACTCCGGAATAAAGATAGAAGTAATTTCATTTTAATAAATGTAAATAAATAAATTTTAAGTGATTTTAACTGTAAATAGTTTAAAAAATTCGTTGTTCTAACTCATTTCTTAGAATTAGATTCAAAGACAAGTTTATCTACTTTGTAAATGATTTTTTTAAACCTGACGATGAACGCAATGTTCGAAAACGTTCGTATTTTAAAAATCAATTTAAGTTTTAATTGACAATTTCTTCTCTGCGCTGCGTAGGTTTGCGAAAAATGTCTTCATCCGATTGTATGTTATTGCGTCCGAGTATGTCGTTTTTTCTGTTTGAGATTTGTTGCTAGTTGCCTTATATTGCGTGTTGCAGAGGGCACTGCGCTTCATGCAGAGTAACACGAACCGAACGAAACTACTTTTCAGTTTCCAAAATTCGTTCTTGATACTTTAGATTTGTTAATATTTTATATGCCCTTACCGTCAACTCACAGAAACAACCGCCTAAGAGCATCTGGCCTACGGATATTTAAAATGAGTTCCTAATACTCTTCATTTGGTCTAGTTAACCCAGTTTGTAAGCCGTTGTCTTTTCCTGTTCGCCAATTTTAGAAATTATTTGAATTCCTCCAAACTGTTTGAATAAAAAAAATTCTTTCAAGTTACAGATATAGTATATGATATGAATGATGAAGATTCACTTTACAAAATCAAGAAGTATTCCAGAATCCTTCGAATAAAAGAGTCGTCATATAAAGATGTGAGCAATTATTTATTTTTCACGCAGATGTTATTGGGTAGCTTAGCGTTTACTGAAACTGTCAACGCTTAGCGTTAATTAGTTTAGCATTTTTAGTGTTAGTTTGTTTAGGTTATGGTGTCCCTGGAGCGATTGCAGATGTTCATTACATCCAAAGAGTTGCTTGATGTAAGTTTTTGTACTATCAAAAATGTGATATGTACGATGTTGCTTTCCATCCGGCGTCGGATGCGACAATCAACAACTAAGCACCGGATTCCTTCACAATAATCAGAGCATTTATTTAAGAGCCTAATCGATGATAAAGTTATATGTTTGGTAATTAGGGGTTATAAAAACAATATTTTTCTTCTGTTTCATGTGTTGCAGTCTTCTGGTGTCGAATCGGTGGTGCGATCGTGGATCAAAAATGACGACGGGCCGGCTTGCAATCTTGCAAGGAAGATAATAAGACAATGGGAAAGTTCTCGTTTTGCTGGTACAAATTTGAATCGTTCATCAACTACCCCTGCTCGCAGCAATGGTCATGCGAACGGTCGAACCAGCAGTCAAAGAATTGCTGCTTTAAAAAGCCCGTCTCTTTCTCCATCATCGGAGTCTGACAACGAAACGGAAACAGTTACAGATAATAAATTGACGTCATCATTTATAAATCAAAGTTTAGCTAGTGTAGCAAGTTTGAACGCTTCTACGTCAAGTGTTAAAAATGCTAAACGTAATCGGAGTATGTCCATTAGCAGTTCGTCTAGTGAAGATGAAACGCAGGAAAAAGTTCCATCTGTTGAAATACCAACCCCGCCTAAGTCAGCAGTTCCGACGATGAATTCAACTGAGATTGTGAGTTCGGAAAAAGTGGCAGTCCAGCTTACAACTCATGCAGAAGCTGAAGTAAGCAACGATTCTGTAGACGTTGTAAATATTTTCTTTACAGCTCCAACTCTTTCATATCATAACGCAGAGAATCAACAAAATGACTCAGAAGTCAACTTGGAGAACGAGACAAGTGCCAATTTTAACGAGTCCTTACAACCACCACCATTATTGAGCGCTTCAAAATCCGAAACAGGAAATCAAGAAGATGGTAAGGAAAGGTACTCTCCTGGGAATCCAAGTTTTGTTGAGCCTATTGATTCTGATTCAAGCGAAGAAGGTCAACAACTCAATATTGCAGAAATATCAGCAAGTTCTCTAACCGCACAGAATGACATTCTTGATGAAAAGTCACCCCCTCGAGCTATCGAAAGTGTGATCATTGTTGACTCTAATTCTAAAACTGAAGTGAAAGCACCTGTGTTATCATCGCTCAAATTTTCGCCGCCGTCGCCTAAAATTTCACCACCCGTAGTAGTAAAATCGGAAATTGATCGCACATCTCATAAGGAAAAGTTACTAGACCTGAAAAGACGCGCAGCGCTTATATGCAATATTCCAGAGCTGGCCAGCACTTCGCCGAAGAAGAAAAAGAAGAAAGAAAAAAAGCACAAAGAGAAGAAAAGCAAGAAAAAGAGTTTGAAGAAAAGTTCGAAGTCCTCCAAGCGAGATAACTCCACAGAGAGACATAAACAGCGGAGATCTAGTAGTAATCTTGAATATGATTCTTTGTCTGGCGATGAAAGTGAAAACTCAAACGACTGAAAATTAATTTTTGAACTTTTTTGTCTCTTTCCTTTTTTGCTTGCAATTTTTGCAGTTGAGTATGATACTGATTAAAATTTAAAAGAAAAACAGGTCTTCATTATAATTAACCACCCACCCACACCCCCATTTTTTGCCAATTTATTTACCCGAGGCGAAGGTTCTAGTCTCATGGAGCGGGGAGATGGTTATTACGGGAAGGGATGAAAAATTTATTTTGTTTCTTTGTGAGCAAGCTACTAAGGAAAAGAGCTTTGTATTTATTTTACAAGTAAACTGCGATGAAATTATCCCTTTTGAGACTATGGACAATTTTTACTGTTGTTTTTGTTCGAGGATTTCACTAAGTTGAAAACCTTCATTTTTATCTCTGTCTCTTCAAAATTCATTTTGCTAATTTTTGCAATATATATTTCAAAGCAAGATATTTTTGTGTGTGCTGACATATAGGCATTAGTTGACAACTTGTGCATTAACAATGATTGGTTAAATAGCGTTTCGAAATGACCGACGTGAAACCTAGGAGTTATACCGGACGAAATACCCAATGTGAAAATGCCAAATATGAAAAAATCCTGTCAGGACAAGAGTCCCCAATTGAAAAAAATTCCCGCCAAGATAGTCTCGAATAAATATGGAAACAATTGTAAATATAATCGGCAAACAATTAACAAACATCTGCAATGTGTTAAGCTTCTGTATGTATTGCTGTAAATTGTTATGAACTAAGATGAAACCAAAATCTTGGTGCAAAATTTTTTGTAATCAGCTAAATATGGATTTAATTATATACAATCATATGAAAAAGAGTTTCTCTTTTACTTGATCTGCATTTGCTAAATTCTATGTTTGGTTGAGACTATTTTGTCCGGGACTGTTTTGTATGTTCACCGCCAAAATACCCAATGGCCTAATGCACAATTTATAATCCCGCTTTTAATCTTTTTATTCAACAATCGCACAACAAATTAGCTGTCGACTTATAGCATATTTATAGAATATTCTTATAACAAGTGCAAAATTTTGTCTCTTGTATAATTCTGGAGGTTTCATAGCAAGTTAAGGCATGGTCATGGCAAATGAACTAGTTTTAGTTACATTTGAAACCTGAAAAATGTCCCGTTTTAACATGTTTATGGTTGATAGCCGCTCTGATAGCTTAAAATAAGATTTCACATTGATTATTTTCTCTGACATGATTTGGCATTTGAAACTGAGCAGGTTAACGAGCGTCTTCTACAAAAATTGAAAGTTAATGTCTGGTATCGAAAAGTGGTTTTTGGATATAGACACTATCAAACACTAGATTTTTTGGGTCTTTTCTGCAGCCCCCCTCCGAGCCCTATGTAGCCGTTAATTCAGTACCCCCCAAAGTCTATGCTTTCGCGAATGGTAAGAGCGATACTTGCATTTCATTGAAACAAGAGTGTCACGGTAGATTAAAGGCACTTTTAGAAGTTTCCTTTGAAATTAAAAAAAAAATCCAGCCCATACTGTAGCCGATAAGACCAAAAGTGATCTAAGATAATAGTTTTTATCGATGCTTACGGTAAACGCAGAGTAAGCCGCAGTAAACGTAAGCCGCCATAAAAGCAAGCCGACAGTTATGTAATAGTTATGTAATCTCTCAGAAATAATACATTGTTAACCATTACAAGTAACTCCGTGGATAGAGCATAATGTCGTGGATAGAGCATAATGTCTTCCAATGCACGAAGGAAAAAAATACGTCAATTTTAAGGAATCTAGTGGGTACGGGCCTCAGTGGACCGCTGTTCCTGGTTGTGCCTCTCATCCGGATGTAATACGGAAACCGCGGAACGGTTATCGCGGCGAAGCGCGCCCACCGACCCGCCAGGGCAACTGCATGTATTTCCAAATTTTCGCCTTCTTTCGGCTTGCATGACGGCTATCAATGCTTTTTGCTATATGCAACAAATTTTGGTTGAAATACGTAATAGTTTCAAACAATAGATGTGCTAGGTTCTATTAAATGAATATTGCCCGTCTATGTTCGTATATAAACTTACATAGCTTTAACAGTGTTTAAACATTTCTAAATGGGGGTGCCAAACTAAGACTCGCATTATGATGTCATCTAATTTGTGGTTGCCAGCTTTTGTTAAAAACTACATGGACAAAATTCTATAAACTGCCGAAAGGTTTGAAATTGGAAAGGTCACAGGTCCTCCAGAGTTTCATTATGAACGTTCTGCTGTTGTTAACTACTTAAATAAAACCTTAGAATTTTTGATTGATTTGGCGCGGCAATTACTCGAAAATTAAAACAGTTTTGTGAAAAAGCTCCAATGTGTTTTCCTTTGATAAGCATATAAAAATTTAAGTTGACAACTTTGAAATTTTTTAAATTTTTATGTCTTGGTTTTTGTTTTTAGTTATAGTTTGGCGACTTAAGTAAATTCTTTAAGTAACAAAAATTTATTTTCACAGGAAGACTGTCTCAAAACCAAAAACCCTTCTGAAAAAAAATCTCGAATTTTGTTATTTATAGAGCAATCACTGCTCCCCAGAACCATAAGAAATGTTTTGAAATTTTACTACTCGAAGAGGAATTATGGTGATCTATTATATTAAAAAAATCAGTGACTTCTCTTTTCACTGGAGTTAAAGTCAAATGGCGCACGTGAAAACAATTGTTTAGGTCAAACTACTGAAAAAACTTAAAGTATAGCAAAGAAGACAGTGGTTTTTGTTCATACAGTGTTCTAAGAAAGACGAGAAAAGTATGCATTCAAAAGTTTTTTCTAAGCGAGCGAAATTGTTTGATCACGTTCGGCTTCTTGAAAGCAGTTTATTACTTGCTTACTTAAAACTGTAATTTTGCTGACAAAACTTTATCTATGCTTGGAAGTATCTTTTTACCATGTGAGGCAAATATTAGACTTGTACATGATATTTCAGTTTTTTTTGCGATTTGGTCCTCTTGTACTCCTTTTAAGTTTTTTTTGCAACCTTTACTCTTTTAGAACCATTGGGGTCTTTGTTTGGTAGATGTTAGTTGTTTGACTTGATTGATTTTGATTGTAAGGTGTGTTCGTAAAAAAGAAAAAAATTTGTTCAAATTTTGTTTGTTTTTTGTCTGTTTTTTCTTAATATCCGCCGTCAGCCTCTCAAACGGCTATTATTTAGGCGCTCTCCTTTATACAATCCACGAATTGGATTGTATTGGTGCTCTGTCCTTTTTCCTTTTTAAATTTTTGTAAGATGTTTTCACACCATTTTCATGAATTTGAGCTTTCAAAACGGGATAAACAGGTAAAGCTCAGCGGGCATCAAGTTTCATTAGAGGCCCTTAGCCGCGTTTGGTAGTTCTTCAAGTAATTAGAGTGGTGAAGCTACTGGGAAGGCCGTAATTCAAGGTTAACAGGTCATTTTCAGAAGTTTTTGAGCCCAAAATGTTGCAATTTTTGGTCTTTT
This sequence comes from Convolutriloba macropyga, assembly GCF_964194025.1. Lineage (NCBI taxonomy): Eukaryota > Metazoa > Xenacoelomorpha > Acoela > Convolutidae > Convolutriloba > Convolutriloba macropyga. The sequence continues at coordinate 57,515,130 of NC_134479.1, forward strand.
TTTCGGATTTTTGTTGGACCAGTCTGAAATTGAGGTTTGTAAAAGTTTGTAAAGATCTTTTGCAAGACGTAATTACCTTTTATGGCCATTTTAAGAGCTATATGTATTGCTACACCAAACATAAACACGGTAATCTATTATAATTTTTATAATGTTTTCAAGTTTTTTGAGTATTTTTGTTATTTCAGCTCTTGGTGTCACCCATAATAGGTACACCAAACATTATATTGTGAAACCAAACATAATATTGTGACACAAAAATAACCTATTATTGTGACACCAAGAGCTGAAACAACAAAAATATTCAAATAACTTGAAAAAATTATAAAAATTATAAAAGATTACCGTCTTTATGTTTGGTGTAGCAATACATATAGCTCTTAAAATGGCCATAAAAAGTAATTACGTCTTGCAAAAGATCTTTACCAAATTTTACAAACCTCAATTTCAGACTGGTCCAACAAAAAATCCGAAAGGAAGACAAACAAATTTCAACATTTGGGGCTCAAAAACTTCTGAAAATGACCTGTTAACCTTGAATTACGGCCTTCCCAGTAGCTTCACCACTCTAAGTACTTGAAGAACTACTGAACGCGGCTAAGGGCCTCTAATGAAACTTTATGCCCGCTGAGCTTTACCTGTTTATCCCGTTTTGAAAGCTCAAAGTCATGAAAAAAAGTTTGAAAACATCTTACAAAAATTTAAGACAAAGCACCAATACAATCCAATTTCGGATTTTTTTTGGACCAGTCTGAAATTGAGGTTTGTAAAAATTGGTAAAGATCTTTTGCAAGACGTAATTACTTTTTATGGCAATTTTAAGAGCTATATGTATTGCTACACCAAACATAAACACGGTAATCTATTATAGTTTTTATAATTTTTCAAGTTTTTTGAATATTTTTGTTGTTTCAGCTCTTGGTGTCACAATAATAGGTTATTTTATAGTTTCTAGTGGTAATGGAATGGTTTTCAACTTCACGATTTTTACCAATTTTTTTGATAAAATTTGCAGTTTTTCCAATTTTCTGACATTAATTGTCATTATTCAAGTTTTTTTCAGCACCAGGGGGCAAAAAATCTCGTCTAGGATTTGCTAATAGTTTTCGTAGTAGTCGCTAAATTTTTATTCGCCATAGCATAGGCCCATTTTTTCAAATTTTTTCAATTGTTTCTCTAACCTAAACAGCAAAAACTGTTCCTTTTGGTTTTGATAATAGGTTACTGGATAGTTTCTAGCGGTAATGGGGGAAAGATTTTAATATAACAACATTTAAATTTTACAAAATTTACAAAATTTAGCGATTTTCAAATTGTAATTTTTTCGTTGACTTCCTGAAATTTTAGTCTTTTTTCTCAGTGGCCGGGGGTTTGCTGCTATTGAGTTTGCTAGTATGTTATTGCAGAGTTTCTTGTGGCAACAAAAAAGTTTTCGGTTTTTTTAGATTGCAAATATAAGTAATTTTTTAAATAAAGCTGGCAATTTAATTTTTTTTTGATTGTTTTCAACTTTTTTGAATTTTTTTTGTCTTTTTCTGAGTTTAACTATCTTTATTGGCCAACAAAACTTTGTAAATGTTGCAGATGAGTTACAAAACAGAACTCCACAGAGAAAAAACGAATTTGAACATTTTTTCCAGGCACATTATCGAAAAATATATTTAAATTTTTCCTTTTCATTTGAAGCATTTTTCATATTTCTTTTTGAAGCATTTGTCATTTTTTTCGAGACTATCTACATTTAGTATCAAATTGATCTCTTTCAAGTCTTTTGCGTGAGTTAATGACTATATTGCATTGTATCATAAATGGCTTTCAGGTTAAAAGCTTCAAGAGTTTTAGGAATAATTGTTTTTTTTGTTTAGTTTGATTCTTTTAGCTTCTCAACTTTCGAGATTTCGTCTTTTTGGCTGGGATTGTTCAATTGATCTGCTGGTCAGGTACATTAGGCCTGTGTTGCATTCAATTCTTTGGATTGCCTTTCAAGCTTGGTCCTGCTGTTTTTTTTTAAAAAATCGTTTTACTTTTTGATCACTTTTTCGTTTTACATGAGTCACGACTTTTACGTTTGACTTCTGACTTATTTCACTCACTGTCTCGGCTGAACGGATTTTAAAATTTTTCACGTATCGAATTACGCAATATAGTGAATACGGTGAAGTCAAAGGAGCAAAATAAAAAAAAAACGGGATAAACCGATAAAGCACGGTCATTAAGTCATTGAGAATCAGGTTAGCAAAGATCATTATAGTGTTATCTAGCTGATATCGCTATTAAGCTTATTAGCTTTCAGTTTTGAAGTTGAATTAAGTATAGTTTTAGAATCTAATTGAATTTGTACGCCAAGTTAGAACACTCTTTGACACTGAAAAAAATGCAGAAAAAAATTCAGTCAATTTATCTCTTTTTTTTTTGTTTCAATCCCGATATGTATCAAGCGCATCAGCGGCGCTTTTATAGTTAATTTCATTTATAGTTAATTTCATTATATCCTTTTATAGTTAATTTCATTTTGTAGTAGTTTTTGAATGACAAAATTTAGTTTTTAATTGCATTATTTTTACCCCTGATTGTTTCGGAGTTGCAACATGTGACAAAATTTGTTCAAATTTGTGTCATATTTTAAAAGATTTGGATTTTAGCATGGTAATCCTTTTGTTATTGTTTCAAAATAACAAAACTGAATAAGTAGAGGAACTTTTGTTTAGTGAGTAGTTGGGGCCTAGGAGAATATCTACGTCGAATATGTTTCGGAGTCTTTTAGCTGAGTTTTAACTTTTTTTGAACCACTAATGATTTTTAATCGCTCTCGAACTAAGTTTGAAGCGGTTACTAAAAAAGTTTGTGTCCTTCTAGTGCACAATTTTTTCGCTTTTGTTATGGAACATTCTTTGACTTCTTGAGTGACTTTTTTTACGTTTGAGTAATAAAACAAACACTTTCAAGGAATAAATTATATTGTCCTCTCCTGACGTTCGAGAACAGTTCATCCGACTTTAGACAGTTTGCTTTTTATCTTGAAATTTATACTTAAACTTTTTAGTTCATGTTGTGGAGATAATAAAAAATTGTTAAGACAACTGTCGACAAGAGGTTTTCTTGCGCTTTATTTAATTTTTGCCTTTATGAAATTGGTGATCATCTCTTCTGCAGCTAAACTTTTGTTTTACGGCAATGGCTGAAAGATCCTTGTTAAAAGCAATTAAACTGTCGCGCTGTCTGTCAACCGAAGTAGTGGATAAAACAGGGGTTCCAGCCACCAGCCCAATGTGTCTCATTCCCCTCATGCTAGCCGCATTCGGGGAAATGAGCGAAATTGTACTGGTAACTGGAACCCCTGTTTTATCCACTACTCTATATTCCCTCAAAATCTATCATTTCCTGTCTCACTTAGTGCAATCCACTAATATCGAGTTAAGCGGGTAATTAACCATTATCAGACGGATAGTTCGAGTTCTATCCCCACCGACTCCGGTAGACGTATCCCAGATAATAGTGTAACTAGAGAGACCGTGTAAAAAGCACGTAAACCAACTTGCGAAAAAACTTGAACAAAAAAATTGAAAAATATATTAATTTATAAAAATTTTCATATGCTCTCTTATCAATATTTAATCAATCTAAAACTGAAACTTTCTGTATCACTTGGCGTAGCGGTTAAATCATCGAGTCTAGTTATGTTGCTTTAGCAAACGGAAGGTTTGGGGTTCCTTCCTCACTGACTCCAGTTAACGTCCACCGATTTGATGAATTACTATTAAACCAAGTGAGATTAAAAAAAACAAATTCACTGTTCTTAAAAAGGGTGATCCCTGCTGTGAGACTGTATACGGGACAAACTGTAATGCGTATACAGTCAAAAACACTAGATCGGTAGAAATACAGTGATTAGTGTTTTTCAGCTTAACTCTAAACTTCTATGTTAAACTTTTCAACATATTCCCTGAATCTATCTCTGCTATGTTTATATCTATATCTTTGCAGATAAATACATAATCTACACTTAAAATTCTAAATTTAAGTCCGCTAATATGTGGAGTTACATTACCCATAATACAAGTTATATATAGATTAGAGTCATTATAATGTATATTCATATGATTAATATAATGTGTTTTCTTAAAGTAACCTTTACCGATATAACACTCAAATAAACTATCTAAACATTTATTACAACACCTTCTCCAAGATTTATCTTTACAACTAACACATTTTACTGATTTAGACAGTTTTAATTTGCGTAAATTCAAAAATGAATCTCTGTCCTTAAAAAATTAAGATGTCTAAAGTAGAAAGCGTAAACTTTTGTTCTATTAGTGATTTGGCCTTTGAATTGGCCTTTGAAAAAAGAAAAAAAATTATCAAACACAATTTAAGTGATGAACACCTAAACAGTGCGAGAAAGGCAATGGAAGATGAAACTATGGAGACGGTGTATGACTCAGAAGAAGAATATTACTTCCTCAGACCTAAAACTAAAGGGGCTTCGCCCTTAGTCCCCCATCCTAAAGATAACACTAAAAATATTATTAAAACTAAACACATCACTAAAACTAAAACCGAAGATGGGTCGAAGGCCATGCTACGCCATAGCATCTACTCTGGAATTAAGCATGAATGTAAAGAATGTCATGTAGAATTTAGAAATGAAATAGCCCTAACTACTCACTCATATAGTCTTAATCGTAAGTATCTAGAAAACACAGAATACTTCGATATAAACTCTAGCCAGAACATGAAAGAATTTTGTATTACTGATAAAGCCGGAAATTACCTTAAAGATATAGATGAAGCTATTAATATTTCTTTAGAAGAAATTAAAAAGTGTTGCCAGTTTCATAAAGTTAAGAGTTTTAAATGTAGAGTCACAGCCGAGTGTGAGTACAAAAAAGAACCAAGAAGAAGTTAAAACTACTAAAATATTCTTCAACACTGACTAAAGTATTAATAACGCAATATATGAAAATGGAGACTGTACACAATGGCTAAACAATGAAGAGGAATTATACGAGGGTTATGGATATGACTTTGAGTTTCTTGGGTTAAAAAGTATTCAGAAAAATATTGAACCAACTAAAGCATTAATTGGTAGTTATATAGATTTACCCGCCCGATCTCAAAAATTCTAAATAAAAATTAAAAATACGCAGTTCCAAATACAACTGCTTACAACTAACTATTACTGCTTGGCTACATCCCGCTATGGACCGCGCAACACGCGAAAGCAAGTTTGTAAAAAATTAATTGAACCAAGACAAAAACATAAAGATGACTTTGCTTATATAATAAGAATACAGAAAATGTACAGTACTAATATTTGTGTAAACGCTCCTTGTGGTGAGGGCAAAGTAGAATTGTCTAAACCAGTGGATAATTTTGATAAAGATAGAAAAGATATCAGAATATTAATTTGGAGAAATCATTGTCGTCTAATTAAAAACGTAGAAAACTTGTTAGATCGACCAAATAAAATGGATCATAAATTTTATTACTGTGAGAGATGTACATATTCGTTTAATTCTCAAATTAAAAATGACAAACACGTATGTAGTCACTCTTTCAAATCAGAGATTGTTTGTCCTAAGAAAAAACATGTCACTTTTATAAATGAACATAAACGTCAGAATATAAAAAAATATTATAACTGCTGACATAGAATTTTGCATTGTTAACGTCTCTTCTAATGACTTTGAATATGTAATAGCTGAACACATGCCAATAGGTGTTGTTACATTTGGCAAGGTAATTTCAATCACTACTTTGGTTAAGACTGTATCAAAAGATTTGCTAGTGATCTATTAGAAATAGAAACAGAGATTAAATTCAAGCGTACTGAAAAGATTATATTTAATAAAGAACATAGACTATATCATGAAACCAAAAACGATTGCCATATATGCAGCAAAACATGTATTAATAAAGTAAGAGGTCACTGTCATGAAACTGGTAAATATAGAGGTCCCGCCTGTAAAATGTGTAATCTAAGATACAAACAACAAAATTTCATTCGTGTAATATTCCATAATGGCTCCGGCTATGATTTCAATATACTATATAGTGAATTCTTTAAACAGAATAATGATAAAAGAAAAGTAGATAACATACCACTAGCTGCTGGTAATTCTAAGATGATTAGCATTGGTTGTCTTTGATAGTTTTAGCTTCTTAGCTATGCCTCTATATCAAATGTCAAAGATATACGGGTGTAAAACTAAAACATTATATCCATATGAACACTTTGGTTTAGACACCTACCAAGAAGTTATAGGAAATCTAAATATAAGGCTTCAAATCCTCACTATCTAAAAAATTAGCAACACAAGAAGAAGTCGATATGTTTAATAAAGACAACAGTCTTAAAACTGGTGAAGATCTAACTATAGAGTATTTACAGAATGATGTGAATATATTAGACTACTGCATGATTGAATATGTTAAATTAAGGAGGTATAATGGGTAATAGATATATTAATAAGAGGTCTATCTATGCAATGATGCAAAAGCTAGCTTATAAGTGCTTTGAGTACATTAGTACACCTCTAGATGAAATATTAAATACTCAAGATGATAGTGATCATGGTTACTTTATAGTTTTTGATATTAATTATAATAATAGTTGTAAAGATAAAACAGAGCAACTATCATTAATACCCAATAAAAATATATAAATGATAATGAATTAGGCTATAGAGAAAGAGAGAAGGTAGAACGAGAACAGAGAAATTAATCTTAGATCAAAACAACAAAACAGCATATATAGTTCATTATAGGATGTTAAAGTTCTATGACAAGATACGTGTAAAAGTAGTTAAAATTCATTGAGTAATTAAATTTAAACAAGATTAAATATATAGAGACTATTTTCAAAACAATACTAATAAAAGAGCAACAGCTAAAACTGAAGCGGAAAAGGATGTAAGGAAATTAATGAACAACTCACTTTATGGAAGAATGTGCATGGGTCCTCTACCCTTCCTTCAAAGTAAGGTCTTACACAATGAAGAAAAGATAAAGAAAATTATAAGTAAACCAACCTTTAAGAATATAACTAGGTTTATGGATTATAGCCAAATTGAATATATATAAAAAAAATAGAATATCATTTTCCAGTATATGTAGGTGTTACTATATTAGAATTAAGTAAACTACTCATTTATGATGTATTCTATTATATTCTTCAACCATCTCTCAAAGATCTACAGCTCCATTATATGGATAGTTATAAATTCGTATTAAGCTTTAGTGAGGGTACTGTACCCGAAGAACACATGGATCTGTCCAATAAAGAAGCACCAATCAATACTAACAAATTAGTTCCCCGGCAAATTCAAAAAAGAATTGGGAAATAGAATAATAGAAGAGTTTATAGCCCTGTAACCAAAAACATATAGCTTCAAAGATTATCCTAAGAATACTAAAGAGATAGGAATAAAGAATTGTAACAATGCTAAACATGAAGAGTATTATATTGCATCAATGTATAACACACAGAGAACTGTAGATGAATGTAGAATACAAAAAATTGCTGATAAAATGACAACAACAAAAACAAGTAAGATTAGTCTAAACACATCTGATGATAAAAGATTTTATGTAAATAATATTAAAAGCTATCCTCATGATGAGAATCTATATCTATTCAAAAGAGATCAAGTAAATAAAATCACCGAGCGCCATTAGATTTAGATAAAAACCAACTGGCTAAGAATATTCACGAACTAACCATTAAAGATGATAGAGAGCTAATTATGGCTGCAATTAAACTATATAATGAGCTATAAAAAATGACTAAGCTAGATAAACTTATAGAATTAAACAGTCTAGAAAAACAAAACAGAAAGAATAGATTAGAACATAAATTAAGACAACAAGAATATTATGGTGAAATAGAAGAGTTATTTGATCCTCTAACTAAAACTTTAAATACAAACAGTGAAGCAATGCAATCTCTTCAAAACAAAACGTTAGTAGCACTCGAGGATATCACTAATGTTTTAAAAGTTTTAGACTCCCAACAGGAAAGCAGCTTTCTTGATGATCGAGCTGTAACATTAAAAGGTGACAACGGCAAAACCTTTTCTAAAGACAAGGATATGAGTGATATTTTGCTACTAATGGGTAAACTTAGATAGATCCAAAATCGAACAAATTTAAATCAAATGCCATAGATGTTTCTCTAGTACCTGATGGTATAAAAATGAAAGGTAAAGTCTGTGATTCTCTTAAGGGCTTGCTTATGTTTATTACTAATAAAGATGAAACCGAAAGAGATATAAAAGGTTATGAAAACGAAGTAAAAAAAATTTCGAAGGGATATTGGTTATAAACAAAGAGGAGATACTAAAAGTAATCGATCAAAACTTATAAGATGAATTTTGGCTACATTAATAGCTATATTACTAGAAAGTAAGCTAGTAGACAACAAAAAGCAAGCAAGACGTTAGATGCATCATGATTTTAATCATGAAAATATAATGAAAGAGAGTTATTTTAGTTAATTAGAATGCAAGAAACTAAACCCAGTGCACCCTCATTTTAGTCCAATATCCGCGAAGCCGCTTCGCGGATCACCTCCTGCTACATCAAGGGTACAATACATCAATGATAAAATCCTGGCTAATAATAAATACAATAAAAATATTACCATTATAAAAAGATATTAGAAATTATTTTGAAACTTAAACTAATAACTATAATAAGACGTTAAGTAGATATTAAAATTATATTAACGCAGCTGAGATAGCAGAACTACTATTATCATCAATAGAAACAACTGCAACATCAACATCAGTTGCGATAACGGGTATAGGCTTGCCCTATTCTATACCTACAGCTTTTGCTACAGCACCTGTTTGTGGTTCATTATCAAAAAGAAATAATACTAAAATTAGAAATGAAATTATAAAGTGTTCACAATTGTATATTTTAAGTAAACAGTTTAGTGACAAGTTTAATAAACTATATACTAAATCAATTAATGTTAATAAAATAGATAACGATGACTATAATGAATTATTTAGGGTATTTGATGAATATAAGAGGGATCGGAGAAGCAGCAACTCCGTTGATGAGAAAAAAAATTGAGTATTTTTTAAACTAAATTTATTATTGTCTAGTTATAATAGTACGTTTAGCAAAAATAATATTAATTTTGATATTTACCATTAGAGGTAGAATTAAATTATTTTTTCTTTGTAGCTAAATCTAACCCTCTACCTTTCTGTATTACTTTTATACCTTCACCAGTAGTTGCAAATTTAATCAAATCAGATGTGGCTGATAAAGCAGCTCTTTGGTTTCTACTTGCAGCTGCACTTCCTATTTTACTTGGTGTTTCTAATGCTCTTACTTAATTATTAGCAAATTTCTTCTATTGCAACACTGACAGTCATTGACTTATTTCTTCTACACATGGAGCACAGGATCCCTTTAACATCTCTGTTGCTTTAGCTGTGACAACGAATGTTATCAGTAACACTATAATGTCTACCAGCAAAACATTATGAATTAGTTTTAAACTTATCAAAGTTACTCGTATTTCTAAATAAAAAAACAATGGAGGTTAAAAATATAATCCCTTTGTTGTTAAGCCTAAAGGCAAAGGGGCTTCGCCCTTGGTTCCCGAACCACTACCTAAGCCTAAACCCAAAACCAAGACTAAGCTTGAAGCAAAATGTCTATGGCATAGCATGGACGGAGTCCTCTCTCTAGAGAGTAAATTGAAATTAGATATTATTTATGCTAAAGGTTTTGTTAAGACTAATAGGAAATAGTTTGGCTAAGATATAACATCAGCCATCTTATTACTATCACTATTCACACTAATAACCTTTCTAGGTAATACTAATGCATGACATATAACATCTGCAACTGCAACACTAATTTTGAAATTAATTTTTATTGTTTATGGGCCTATATGATCAGTTTGATATCTATTATCAAATACATATATTCTATAACTACTTTGGAATGTTCTATGATTTATATATGGTTTAAAATTATAGGGTAATCCATTAAAACCTTTATTAAAAATAACAATCTCTTTAAAATCCTCATTATAATTATTAGTACCATAATTAATATTCATTCTATCCTCAGGATAAAATTCACCACCAATCTAACAATACCATTCAGTAACATTCATTATATCAAATGTACTTGCATCTTAATTTTTTTCATCATTTTTATTGTTTTCAAAACCAATTATTACATATTGTGGTCTCTCCATACCACTTTCCATACCTAGATCAAATAAAAAGTTAGTAGCATTGGGCACATTCTTATAAAATGTCTTTCTTTCATAATAACTAAAATCAAAATTATTCTTTTTATTTAATCCTTTCTGTACAATAATTCTATTATCATTACAAAGATTAATACTAAGTACACACCACGATATATCTGTAATTTCTATATTACCATCATTAATTACTGCATCAGCTCCTGCGTTAACTCTAAATAGAGCTCTATCTTTATTATTTTTTTAAATATTAGTTTAAACCCTAACCCATATTACCTTTTCTAAATCATTCACAAACCCAAGTAGATCACTCATCTTAACCATCATATACACATGACCTCGTTCTGCAGCAATATGATCACCTTTAAGTTGCCTATCTCTCTTACTTTGATTTCTAACATAACCACTCTCATATTCATCATCAGTAACAGTTAGTAATTATACATCAATAGATTAAGATGACAGTGATCTATATATTCAATAGTCCTACCACCACTAGTTTCAAGCGTAACTGAACTAAATAATGCCATCATACCATAATTAACAAATCTGATATTAGCCTTATTAGCAAATAACCCACCAGCATTATCAGTTACAACAAATTCTATCTTTAGATATGATTCGTGTATATTTAAGTGATTCACTTCTCTAATGAGAATGATATTAATATTAGTATTAACCGTAATCATTGTTGCTAGATTATTTGGTTTATGTTTTATAATCTTACTTTTGTGTATATCATTATTTATTTTAACCATAAGTTGCATCTAAATTAAAGTCCAATTTTGTTAGTTACAAAATGTATAACTAAAAATGTATAACTAACTACAACTATAACTATAGATATAACTATTAGGGAACCTGCTTCGCAGATAAATATAGCATTATTTGGATAATAAAAATGAATTAGTTTTAAACTTATCAAAGTTACTCGTATTTCTAAATAAAAAAACAATGGAGGTTAAAAATATAATCCCTTTGTTGTTAAGCCTAAAAGCAAAGAGGCTTCGCCCTTGGTTCCCAAACCACTATCTAACCCTAAACCCAAAACCAAGACTAAACTTGAAGCAAAATGTCTATGGCATAGCATGGACGGAGTCCTCTCTCTAGAGAGTAAATTGAAATTAGATATTATTTATGCTAAAGGTTTTGTTAAGACTAATAGGAAATAGTTTGGCTAAGATATAACATCAGCCATCTTATTACCATCACTATTCACACTAATAATTTTTCTAGTTAATACTAATGCATGACATATAACATCTGCAACTGCAACATTAAATTTAAAATTAATTTTTTCTGTTTATGGGCCTATATGATCGGTTTGATATCTATTATCAAATACAAATATTCTATAACTACTTTGGAATGTTCTATGATTTATATATGGTTTAAAATCATAGGGTATCCATTAAAATCGTTATTAAAATTAACAATCTCTTTAAAAGCCTCATTATAATTATTAGTACCATAATTAATATTCATTCTATCCCCAGGATAAAATTCACTACCAATCTTACAATAACATTCAGTAACATCCATTATATCAAATGTAATTGCATCATGATTTTCTCATTATTATTATTGTTTTCAAAACCAATTATTACATATTGTTGTCTCTCCATACCACTTTCCATACCTAGATCAAATAAAAAGTTAGTAGCATTGGGCACATTCTTATAAAAATGTCTTTCTTTCATAATAACTAAAATCAAAATTTTTCTTTTTATTTAATCCTTTCTGTACAATAATTCTATTATCATTACTAAGATCAATACTAAGTACACACCACGATATATCTCTAATTTCTATATTACCATCATTAATTACTGCATCAGCACCTGCATTAACTCTAAATAGAGCTCTAACTTTTTTTTTTAATATTAGTTTAAACCCTAACTCATATAACCTTTTCTAAATCATTCACAAACCCAAGTAGATCACTCATCTTAACCATCATATACATATGACCTCGTTCTGCAGCAATATGATCACCTTTAAGTTGCCTATCTCTCTTACTTTGATTTCTAACATAACCACTCTCATATTCATCATCAGTAACAGTTAGTAATTATACATCAATAGATTAGGATGACAGTGATTTATATACTCAATAGTCCTACCACCACTAGTTTCAAGCGTAACTGAACTAAATAATGCCATCATACCATAATTAACAAATCTGATATTAGCCTTATTAGCAAATAACCCACCAGCATTATCTGTTACAACAAATCCTTAGATATGATTCGTGTATAATTAAGTGATTCACTTCTCTAATGAGAATGATATTAATATTAGTATTCACCGTAATCATTGTTGCTAGATTATTTGTTTTATTTTTTATAATCTTATTTTTGTGTATATCATTTTTTTAACCATAAGTTGCATCTAAATTAAAGTCCATTTTTATTAGTTTCAAAATGTAAAGCTAAAAATGTATAACTAACTACAACTATAACTATAGATATAACCATCAGGGAACCTGCTTCGCAGATAAATATAGCATTATTTGAATAATAAAAATGACTGAGAGTTTATTTTTATATGAACTACAAAAGATACATGAAGCTCTAACTACAACTAAAGAAGAACACGCACGCTTAAATTAAGAACGATAAAGCCAACAGAAAAGTTTAACTTTAGTGAACCTATACTTAATACAACAAAGTTAGGTTTAAATAGATTATCGGTTTATAACTCAGTGTTTAGTTTGAATAGAAGGAATAATCAATTTTTATATGATGGCGAAGTTTTAGCTGTTATACCAGGTGCATATGAATTAATCGAAATAGCAGATTTAGTAAAAGAGGAAACTAATGGCAATGTTATAATAGAAATTGATAAGATTACAATGAAATGTATAATGGAAATAAAACAGGGATCACTTAACTTTGAGATAGAAGACTCCATAGCCCCATTACGAGGATTTAGAAAAATAGTTTATAAACAAGGAATATATACATCTCAAAAGATTATTGATATTATGGGTTTTAGTAGCATTAACATCCACTGTAATGTTATATCTGGTGTTAAAGATAATGGTAATAACACAGACATACTATATACTTTTACTCTAACAGAACCACTAGGTTACATGATAAATATCATACCAACTAATATCTTGTATCAAAATGTAACAAACGATAGAGTAGAATAAACTGAATTCGATATTAAATATGAGCATGGAAGACCAATTGATTTCAATGGTGATGTGTTGAGTTTTACTTTACATTTGATATAGATTTAGTCATAGTCATAAATGTAGACTTAGACTTAGACTCAGACTTAGACTTATTCATAGACTTATACATACTCATAGACTTAGAATTAGTCATTGACTTAGACTTAGACTTACTCATAGACTTAGACTTACTCATGGACTTACACTTAGTCAAAGTCACAGACTTGGGCTGAGACTTAGACTAAGACTTAATCATAAATAATATTAAACTATAAAACTCTCCAATCCCAATTAATTCTCAGTTCATCATTAATATTTATGTTTTTGGATTTGTCAATGACGATATAATTATAAGGTTCCTCCCATACCTTTTCACATATACTACTAAAACCATACAAAAATTCTGCTCTATTAAAGAAATCATGATATATAGCCGTGGTAGCTTTCACTCTTTGTTCAAAGAAAATAAATAGATTACAATTCTCTCTAACACTCTGTCTATTTGCCGAGAATATATTTTGTTTAAGATATATCATATTACAATTACTAGGTCTACCTCTACAAAAGTATTCATTAACAACTGGTTACTTTCACGCAACATCATCAAATAATATTAGTTTCTTTATATCTTTGGGTTGTTGATCGGGAGAGGGTAAATCTTTTATTTCTTTTTGTCATTTCACTGTGTCTTCATACTTTAAATCTTCATATTGATCACAAGTAGGACCAATGATATATAACCTATCAAATTGTATACTACTCGAAAATAGATTCGTTAATGAGAATGCTTTTCCACATTCACTAGGACCAGCTATTACACATATGAAGCTTTCTGGGAATATAACATTGACAATTATATTATCATCATCTAGCCATGATTGTAGATTCCCATTAACATCAATTTGCAAAGGGGATACCCTACTGCTAGCTAGAGGCTTTACCTCTGGCGGGATTTCTGTAAGTAGATAGATATCATCTTCATCTTCACTATCAATATTATCAACATTGTCATTAAAATTGTCGTTGATATTGTCATTGACATTGTCATTGACATTGTCATCAGGCGTAGACTGTGGGTGAATTCCTTTGACATTAACATTGTCATCGACTATATCTTTACAAACCAAACAAACACTCATCATACATTCCTGGATATTTAGATTGATTAACTAGAATATTCAAAGCATTCTTTATTCTAAATCCTTTATCAGTAAGATAGATCATGTATAAACAATAAGCCCCATAATAAGATTTGTCATATTCTTGTTTTCTCTCATTAAAGCCTAGATCAAAATATTCTTCTAAGAATAATGGTGGAGTCTGAATACCAAAACTATCAAAGTAAAACACAGGACCGCCTTTTCTTCTTATAACTAAAACCGAATGTGTACCATCAGTTGGATGTAGATTTACAATTACGTTGAATTCGGGATTGGCAACACTATCTATCTGCTTCCTGATTTCTCATTATTATTTCTTTTGGAGTTAGACTTATATCTTTACCTATATCCTCTATTCTGATATTACTCATAGCTGTATTATCAATACCAAATTTATAATTGAATTCCCCAAATGATAGAATAAGCTTTTTTATATGATAAACGATGGAGATGGGTATTGCAGTTACAATAATTTGTTTTAGTAATTATATTTTGTTATATGGTATATGATTCAATACCGAGTAAATATGCAAAACTAGAAGAAAGCTTTGGTGGATTTATAAAAAAAAGTCTAGTAAGATTCGAATATGAAAACTAACCATTGCATACTATTGTCTATGGTGGTACTAGTACGGGGGAAACCTATATTGTTAGAAAATACTTGAAGTTATATCAACAAAGCTGCTTCGCAGATCAAGATCAAGATGGTGAAGCATGGTCGGAGACCCATCAAGACCAAAAACAAGATAACAAAAACATGGTGGAACGTGACCGGAGGTCTATAATAATAGTATGTAAAGATGAAAGAGATTGGATCAATCCCGAAACTGGCGCTGGCGAGCCTTATAGTGATTTCAACTTGTGTGATAAAAATATGATCACATCAAAAAATATGCATATGTTTTGAGATAGTGTAGTTGTTCGCGTTGATATGGGTGATAAATTAATTAAAGATATAGCTTATTACTTTACAGAAGGAAGACATAATTATATTCAAATAATTATAATGTGTAATAAACCAGCCCAGATAATTAATACAGCTAGAATGAGTTCCGATACTATTTATTTGACAACTTATAATGTGGTTCATCTATTTAAAAATTTTAATGAATTTTATAAATGTGAACATAAATTCTATGAAATAATTAATGATTTAATTAGTAACTACTTTAATTGTACAGATGGAATGTCTGATGAGCTTCGTTATGGCAAGATTAAATATAATAAGAAAGAAAATTTTTTTATTATTTTTGATAGAAATAGAACTATGATATATGACCCGAGAGTTTGTTTACTAGACGAAAAATATCTTAGTTTAAAACATGAATTAGAAAGAGATGAGATAAATAAACTTATAGAATATATGAAATCACTAATGAATAATGCTACAGATAGAAATACAACTAATACAAATAATTATCAGTTCTATTTTAATAAACTTCTTACATCGAGAGGTATTAAAATACAGATTGATGTTCTAACTAAAGAAACAATTAAAGCTAATGCTTTCAAAGCAGTATCAGGCATAAGTGAAATTGCAGGTACATGCTTTATGATATATAATTATTTGAGTCCTGATTCAACAGTAAAAACTGCTGGTCTTGTAGCAGCGGGTGCAAGCAGTATATTAAATAGAACAAATACTTTACTCCTTTATGGTTATGGGACTCCGTTTTAATATAAGAGGGAAGAGACTGGTCCTTTAAAAAAAAAGAGTTTGGATGAAATAAATGATCTATAAAAATAATCAAAACTTTAGAGTTGAAATTATAAATTTTGTTGGGGGCAAAGCCGGATTGAGTAATGAAAAGGTTTTAGATTGAAGATTTAAATATAATTCTCTTAATAAGTTAGGTAAGGAGAATTTAGCTAGGTTTGTCTGCTCTATAGATTATATTATAGCTTTACTTGAAATTTTGATTAGTTTTGAATTGGAATTGTAAAATTGAAATTTTGGCTAGTTATAAATAATGGTTATAGAATGTTTAGAGTGTAATTATAAATGCGGAACTCCTTTTACTTTAGCTTTTCATTATAAAATAGAACATAAGGATAAAATTAGTGAGGATGGATCATTGAGTGGAATTTGTTATAGCGAACTTGATTCTAGTTCCGGTTTTAAGTCAAGTTCCAATTCTAATTCTAATTCTAATTCTAATTCTAGGTCTATTTCCAATTCTAATTCTAATTCTAATTCTACTTCTAATTCTAGCCCCGAGCCCAGCCCCATGCGCAACCCCAAGCCTAACACCAAACCCAACCCCACATATGCTGACATCAAATTTGATATAAGACATATAGTTTGTAAAAAATGTAAGGTTATAAAACAAATAACATTTTTTGATAAAGAGAAATAAATATGTAAAGAATGTATTTCAGGAAAAGTTAAGTGTGAATATTGTCCTTCTATTATTAGCTTTAGCGGGCTCAGGAATTAAATAAAAAATTCTCATAAAGATATAGACTTGCCAAAAGGCATCTGTTCTGATAAAGAACCAGAGTATTATAAATATTATATTATATTTTACAAATTAAAAAGTGTAGATATAGATAAGCTATTAAAAAATTAGATAGTTAAATCTTTGACTATATAAGGAACTGCTTCTCAGATCACGAACTGCTTCTCAGATTATTATCTAAGTCTATCTTAAATTATTAGCCAAACCTATCTATAAATTATTAGCCAAATCTATCTATAAATTATTAGCCAAATCTATCTATCTGTAAATTATTGGCTTTATTATTAGCCAAAAGTATAAATATTGATAAAAAAGTCAAGTGAAGCGCATAGAATGCATGGTGCGCACAATTCTGAGTAGGGGAGAGCATGCGCAATTGTGCGCGTGCGCATGGTGTGCGCGAGTGTGCGGGTTGGGCTTTCTTTTTATTTGGCCCATTTCCCGAATTTCGTGAGGGAGAACGGGCCAATTTTATTTTTTGATTGAGATTCTAGTAGTGGATAAAACGGGGGTTACAGTCGGCAGATCAATTTGGCTCTTTTTCCTGAATTCGTGAGAGGGAATGGGCCAATTTTGATTGTGGTTATAGTAGTGAATAAAGCGGAGGTTCCAGTTACCAGTACAATTTGGCTCATTTGGGACAAATTGGGCTGGTGGCTAGAACCCCTATTTTGTCCACTACTAACCGATGATTATGGCAAGAAAGAGGTCTAGAATTTTTTCAAAAAATGCTTCTTTGGTTTCTTACCCTTGATTATCTCCAAAGTTGTACTCAAAAGTTATATCTGAACATTATATTTTTATTATATTTTTCTTCCTTGAAACACGCATGAGCTAGTTTTTCAGAGCCAATTTTCTGCAGAAGCAGAGTCTACAATGCCAGATTTTTCTAACCGCAGTGCCAGATTTCATACGTGCACGTTTGAAAGTCATTTTGTTTTTGCTGGCAATGATGAGTCGCCTTTTGGCTCATCAATTGAAAAAATTTCAAAATACAGGATCCTAAGATTTTTTGTCTGGTCATAGAGATAACTTTTCACAGTCGACCCTCACTCATGAAAAATATCAGAAATTAATTCTCTTTGTTATTTTTTCAAATACTATAAATAAATCTTAGGAAGTTCGAAATAAGGCTCGGCTGAAAATTCGGTCTGAAGGTAAGTGTAGAACTGTCGTTTATAACTTCACTTTAAAGCCATTTAGTTTGATTCTACCGCCAATGTATGAATAATGTGGAGTTTTCAATTGGTTTTTTTGCCATATCAGCTTCCTTTCAAGTGATTTGCCGGGTTGGGATTTTCGTTTTTGGCGGTAGTTGAAATTTCTATTGTTTTAGCTTGCTTGACTTCCCACTTTACAAGCCATCAAATTCTCATCCTAAAAACGCTTCAGGTTGCCTTAACTCGCAAAATCGTTAGTGGATGGGTGTTTCATTTTCGCATTGTTTCCAGAGTGGCATGGCTCATTTTTTGTATTTTTAAGCTTTTTTGCTGTTGTTTTGATATTTTGTGATGTTACATGACTGCTGCGTATTTATAGTCCATATCTCTCAATTCAGTTGTTAATTATTTGGAAGTTTTTTAATTATTTTTAAAAGTTAGTGAGTTCAAGGCTTTATTCAGAATGACAGCCTTCTTATGGCCATGTTTATATGTTCCGGGTAGAAACATAAAAGTTTTTGGATTATTTTAGTATAAAAAAATTTTGATGTTTTTTGTACACAAAAATTTGCAAATTTCATTTAAAGTTTTATAAAATATTTCAAACTAATTTTCGCATTTACAAATATTTACAAATCTGTAAATTTATTACAAATATATGTTAAAAACTTAACTTAAGAATTTCTCAATTATTATGCATTGTTAACCAATCATTTAAAAAGTTAGTTTATAAGTTTTTTCAGTTAAAATATTTTTTAGACCAGGGCTTGTCATATCCAGCAAGGGTACGTGACACTGCTAATGTTACTGTGAAAACCAGATTTGTACCTTGAATCGCTTCCCGGTTCTCGATTAATGTCAGATTGTCTGAGTGACTTCACCAGAGTCAAGTAACCATTATTTCAGATGCTCTAGATAAAATAAAACATAATTAATCAACACCTGTTGCGATAATAGCAGTTGAGTAAACTGCCAGTTTAATAAATTTTAATGCCCGATTGACACTGGAAAAACACTTCAGCTTTAGACTACGAGTTCATCATACTCTTTTATCGCCACTGGTACTAAGTATACAGTGGCGATGAAATAGTGGTGAACTCGAAGTCTAACTACGAAAACAGTTTGATAAACTTGTAGTCTAAAAAAACAAACATGATCGCAACAGGTATTGATCAAGAAAATTACCACACGGTTGTTATCGCCTTCGAATTTATCATAACACCTCGGCTTTGCCTCGGAGTTTGATAACTTCTCGGTGGCGATAGCAACCGTGTGGTAATATTCAATAAATCTTCTCGCATATATGACTTCGTAGCAATACTCGGCCGCAAGCGCCACGTATAGGGGCACTAATCTGCAAGACCTACTTAGAATCATGCTTTAACACAGACTACACCTCGCTTTGATTGCAATTGGGTCTAATTTTTGACTGCCGACACAGAATCATGACTCGAATATTAAATGCCTCACAGCCCAGAATAATAACTCAAACTTTCTGAAATTATTCAGAGCCCAATACTGTTTTTTACCTCCACTCATAACGATGCCAAAAAAATCAAATAACTTTTTACTAACCATGCTGAAAACTTGAAATTCTATACGAATATCGTTTTACCTGTACACTTCAGAAATTTTGATCAAGGTGGTTATTTTTTCAACTCTAGGAATATTCGACAGGGCCTTTTGAGAGAATGCCTCTTTCAAGTGGTTTTCACGGCCAGAACAATGCTGGAAACCCAACTGGAACTAAGAAACCGAAACCAAAACCAGCTCTGAAGAAGAACCCACCGAAATCAGCTGCTGACCCACAAGGGATTATGTAATCATTATGCCTTAAGAAAATCTGGGGTAGATAAAGTTTACCTAAAGTTCCGGATCTAATCTGTCCCCCCACCCAGTGTTTTTTACGCCTCATTTACAAATTATAATTAATTAATTAATAATAATAATAATAATAATTGTGATTTCTGCGTAATCGCAGTGGAACAGCATTAGGCCTACAGTAGCCTGTTTTCAGCTGCCCTTTTTTCTTATTATTCCCCACATTTCAGACTGATCTTTTCGTGAGCAGCATTGCTCTTTTTTTGGTGACTATGGCCACTTTTTTTTGCGTCTGAAACTTTCACGTGGTACCATCATTGCAGCCAATATTGGTCAGGCTATGGTCAACCTAAAGCTATGGTTAAGTAAGAGCTCATCCTCACACAAACAGTTTCACGGAGGCAGGGTATTGAACTCCCAATCATTGGCGTGTGAACCACACACCTTACCTCTCGGCTAATTATATGTTGTTATTTAGCACGTAACTATGTAAAAAAGTACGTGTGCCTGAGGGCGTAAAAGCCCACTATAAACCCACTAAGCGGGGGGGGGGGGGGTCAAACCGAATAGATCCAGAGCTCCCTTCACCATTCAGGTTCGAACCCTGGGTCTTTTCTAGAAATTGAAAAGATTAATGAAACATTTTAACATGATTTATCAAGATTTTAACAAGATGTTTAGAGTTGAGCAATGTTTTCATAGACCACAAAAATCTCCTGACATTTGAAATGCAGTGATCTATGAAATATCAAAGTCACAAATCATTGTATTTACATATTACATATCCAGGCTTTCAACTGTATTTGTTGTAATTAAAAAAAACTTTTAATTTGTAAAATACTCAAAAAGTATCGTTAAAGCACACACGAGCTCAATATCATATTTAAATCAGTACTGATTTAGTGAAATTGCAGTTCCTGGACCAGTACAGTAAGTGTTTGCACGTCTTGAAACAGTCTTTATTTTGATAACAAATTGGTAATGGCTTTTCAAAAGTAAGAAAAAATTTCACGGAAATAGCCTGAGCACTTTCAAACAGTTTAGTTTTTTTCTCGAAATTTTTTTTTAGGTAAGAGAGATTGTTGAATAGAATTTAATCGTGCGATTCATTCACAAATACAAAAAATTTCAACATTTCGCTCATAATACTTTAATTAAGAACAAGGGGTGATTTCTGGATTACATCCTACAACGCATTGGAGGCGTTCTCGGTAACTGTCGTCCATTATCCCGCTTTAAGTAATACTGTCGCCTATCTGAACTAAAGACTAACTCTATATGTCAAAATGTGTAGCTAGGCAGAGATACAAAAAATCGTTTCTTTTCTATATATTCATAACTGATCTGTGAGACATAAATGTTTAACCAAACAAACTCATTTTACAAAACTAATAATTAATTTATTTATATTTTATGGAAACTAATTAAACTGGAAACATTAAACAAACAATTCAGTGACAACAAGAAATGAAATTAAGTTTGCTTGATATAAGAAAAGGAACAATCTTTTGAAGACTAAAAATAAACAGAAATTTTTAATGCGGTGCTGATAAGCTAAGAAACCTGTTGCATCATGAAGTAACGAAATGTTGGTGACAAAATATAACCCCTCCTAATATAAACGAAAATCAACAAATAATGTACAGTATTTTTTCTCCAGGTCGACCTATTTTCCTCTTGGTTTAAAGCATTGGAAAATCATTTCCTAAAAGTTGTTTTTGAAATTGTGAGCTTGATTTAAACCGTTCAGAAGTTAACTTGTAGTTTCTAGGCACCATCCCTATGCCCCAAGTGTCCTAATTCCATTTTTCTTTTTATGGTGCATTACTTGCCATAAAAAGCCATAATAAAAAGCATTTAAGCCCAATTTTATGGATACCCGAGTCGCCACTTCTTAGTAGTCATACAAAGATCATATATGATGTCATACAAACCATAACAAGTTTCCTAGTACGACCCTTGTATGGCTACTAAGAAATTTTTCGTGATCCTTATATGATTACCAATAAATCATACATGAACCTGGTATGATCACTAAGAATCATACATCTAGTTTTCATAAATTTTTTAAACATTTTTTGATAGTTTTATTTATAGTCGGTAAAGCATCACCTACGTGGTTCTTCGGCATCACTTTGTAATCCGCCAAAAGACCATGACGTACAATTGTACGGTTGAGCAATAAATAAAACAGTAAGTCCAAATAGATAACTAAATAATTAATACATAAAAGCTCATTTACAAGAAATAAAGCAAAAATTGTCCCTTTTTGCATAAAACCTAAAATTCGTTTTGTGAATATGTTCAAATTGCTAACCCATTCTTTTAGCGCATACAGGGAATCAAATGTGGATTACAAATGCTATATAATAATTTAGTTCGTCCTCTGACTACGTTATACGAAAGTTAATGGCACCAGTCAGTGTTTTATGTGTCATTTATGACCTTGTACATTTCCAAGAAATTTCATCAACTTCAATAGAAAATTAAAATTACTTTTTCTGCTTCGAAATTTTTCCTATGATTCCTCTTTGATTTCTAGGA
>NC_134479.1:57537897-57663430 GCF_964194025.1 Convolutriloba macropyga
ACACTCACTTGACCTTATCTCTTTGAATTAAAGTAAAGAAAAGTCAATTTTAGAGTGAAGAATTCAATTTTGAGAGTGAGAAAAGTCACGTGTGACCAAAACCTTTTTCACGCGAATGAACAAAAACCTCGCTCCGATTAGAATGAAAAAATGACGTCACGTACACATTTCAGTTGAAATTGTATGAAAGAACGAACAGAAAGCTGAATTGCAGTGATTGTGACGTGATATGGTTGTAACAAAAATCTTGAAGACGAAATAAAAAACATAGCAGGCAGATTGCCAGAAAAAATTCGCAATAGCTTTGTACATCTGCCGTCTCATAAAGATAAAAGAAACAGACCAAAATTTCTTTTTTATAAATGCTGAATGTTATAATTTTTATTAAGAATTTGTGTATTCTAAATCTACTTCAATTCACTGCTCTCAAATAACCATCAATTAGAGTGACACACACTTAGTTGACCTTATCTCTTTGAATTAAGGTTAAAAAAGTCAATTTTAGAGTGAGGAAGTCATTTCTGGAAGTGAGGTAACTCACGTGTGACCAAAAAACTTTTTCACGCGAATGAACAATAAACTCGCTCCGATAAGAGTGAAAAAGGACGTCACGCACGCATATCAGTTGAAATTGTATGAAAGAATGAACAAAAAGCAGATTTGCAGTGATTGTGACGTCATATGGTTGTAACAAAAATCTTGACGACGAAATAGAAAAAACATAGCAGGACAAGTCCTGACGTACAATTCTAAGAACTTTCATTAACTAAAACAACTAGACCTAAAACACAGCCGGAAGAATTCCGGAAGCGACTCGAAGCATCAAAACTTCACAAAAAACCGTATTTCCAACTGAAGCCATCAATTTTTGTATTAAATCATTAACTCATTGCCTCCCCAGGTCTGATCTACAAATCGGTGAAATTCAAACTACTGTCACCAAGAGAAACGAAATGCAGCAAAATATTATATTATTGAAAAGGTTTGGTAACGTTGAAAAAGTCCGAAATAAATAAGATGGTCAAAATACTGATAGGTTAAAAAACCTGACAAGTCTATCAATTGCCCTCAAATAATTCAATATTCTAATCTCAAAAAGAAGTAAAATTTTTCAAAAAAAGAATGCTCGAATTTAAGAATCAGAAAACTACTACAATTAGATTTCTAATCACTGCAATTAAGACAAAAAACAACACATACTTCTTCCATAATGTCTATATTCTAGACAACATGATTTCATACAAACTCAAAAATTAAATAATCAAAGGCAAAAATCAATACCAAGGCCTCAATAAAATTGCAATAAAAAGTAATACGTGTTGGAACTACTTTCTAGCAAACTCTCAGGACTGCCTTATGTTGAATGAGATCATTTGCAAACCAAAGAAAAGACGAAAATCTTAGAAAACGCTGAAATCATTCAATTTTTTAACAACTGAAAAAATCAAAATCAATATAACGAACATAAAGGTAGGTGCCAGGATAAAGCCAGAATAACACAAAAACTAGAATGTAAAGAACACGAACGCAATGTAAGGAACACCTTAACGAAAAGAGTAATTTGAGTTTTTTTAAAATTAAAAATCAAATTTAAAATCAAATATAAAATAAAGAAAAATGAATACATTTCATTGTTCAGCATTCGAGATATAGAACAGACAACAAGTCATCCGAGACAAAGATCCATCCTCCTAAACAGAACAAAAAAGAAAGCAGAATTCAAACATACGAAACAAAAACATTTCGCAAAAAATGTTCAAAAAATTTTAACTGCACTTATGAAAAAAAAAACTTTTTAACTGTTTGTCAAAAATTAACGCAAAAAACGATTGAATTTTTATTGAAACGAAATTTGCACAAAAAGCCTAATTCTAGTAATTAAAACCAAAATCTAAAGAACAGAAAAATTGGATAAAAACTACCAAAAATCGGATTAGCAATGTACAATTTTATAGAACAAAATTACATCGAGGTAGAAAGAGGCGTTGAATTATCAAAGGAGAGTTTCTATATTAACTAATTATTGACAAAAAGACGGCTGGAAGATCCAAAAATGAAGAAATTACTGGAAAAAAAACAAAAACAAACTAAAAAATCAAGAAATATGTGCCAATTTTGAACTTCAAACGCATTTTCAGGCTCCGCAAAACACTGTGGTATTTTTGGACAATTTCCGGGTTTTAAATTTCAATACAGCATCGAAAAAAATTATTTCTACAAAAAAACCAAACTACAAGCAAAAATTGGGCCGGACCAAAAGTCTGTTCAAAACGGTTATCTATATGTGCCATTCAGTCAAAAACTACTCTTCAAAGCCAAAAAGTCATTCACTAAACGCAGTGCTTGATCAAAAACCTTATCTTGTTCAGAAAAAATTAGTTCACACTGCAATTTAACTCACTTTCACTTTAGAAAACCAATACTCTTCTTCGAGTCGTAAAAGACAGCGCCCCAATACAATTCAAATTCTTTGAATTGTAAAAAATTCTTTGAATTGTAGAAAAACCAAGACAAGGCCAATAATAGCCTCAGGTATCACTTCGCGGCTATTAATTAAGCAAAACGCAAAAGGTACGAAAAAAGTGGAGCGAGACGTCAAATTGTCCGAGCAAAAATCTTACATAAAACGACTACAATTGCACCAAACTTCGTTTGAGAGCAATTAATAAAGATTAGACAAAGCTGCTGTTGACCTTTTCAACTCCATTGCACATGATTCCTGTTGCTGACGATGGGAAGAACGGGGGCGCTGAGGTGTTGTATCTAGGAGTAGATGGGGTGGATGCAGTAGGACAAATGCCACGCCACAATCCGTAAGTTTTGCCTTAAACATACAATCGTCTAAACATGCATCTCTGCTTAATCTGATTCCTATTTTAATGTTATAAACTTCAGATCTGAATTGAACAGTCCAAATAAATGGTCTGACAATTTTGAGTTGCATGACTTTGGTCAGCCGGTTCTATTTTCATGTCATTCTCAAAGCCAAGAGTGAAAAGAGACGTCACCCCCACAACTTGTATGAGGAATATGATCACAGCCCGGAAATGAGCGCGACATCATAGGTCGTCAGCAAAAATCTTGACAACGTAAAAACAGACCAGAACAAGTCATAGAAAAACGACTTGTTCTGCCATTTTTTTCTATGACTTATTCTCAAATGTTTTTTATTTCGTCAAGATTTTGAATCGAAACATTACAATCCTAGACCCGACCAGCAGAGACCCGATCCTAACAATTTAATAGGAAAAAAATTGGTAAAAAAAATTGCAAAAAATTTAGTGACAAAAAGTCGAGAAAAAATTTGAAAAAAAACTTTTTAAACAAAAGACAAATTCTGCCTTAACGTCATTTAACTATCACCAAAAAACCTTCGGCAAAAACATTAGCAAAAAGACCCATCGGTCAAAAAACTCAAAACCCGGAGAAAGACAAGATACATAACCGGCAGATTGCCGCAAAATAGCCGCCGTTGACGCGCTTGATGCACATCGGGATTGAAACAGAAAAAGAAAAGAGACAAATTGACCATTTTTTTCTATTTTTTTTTTCAGTGTCAAAAAATGTTCTAATTCGGCGTGCAGTTTCTATTGCATTCTAAAACTATACTTAATTCAGCTTCTAAACAAAGCTAATAAGCTAAATACCAATGTCAGCTAGCAGACACTCTAATGAACTTTCATAACCTAATTCTCAATGACTTAATGACCGGGCTTTATCGGTTTATCCCGTCTCTTTTCGTTTGCTCTTTTGACATTGACTGTATTCACTATCTTGCGTAATTCATTGAGTGAATTGATTTAAAAAACATTCATTCGAAACAGTGAGCGAGGTAAGTCAGAAGTCAACCATGAAAGTCGTGACTTATCCAAAAACGAAAAATGTAATCAAAGGTAAAGCAAAATTATAAAAAGGAGAGCGCCTAAACCATAGCCGTTTGAGGGGCTGACGGCGGCTATAACAAACTTCACCATTTTTGGATTAAACATTCAAAAAGTGACTTCACCTTGATTCTAGGCCCATTTTTGCAGGTTAAAAATTCAAGTATTTTGAAACAATTTAGCCATAAAAAGCACTGAAACCCAAATATTTTGATTACTGTCAAGCCAACAGCATCATTTTTACCAATTACATGGATCAGTTTTCTGAAAATAAAAAAAATGATCATCAGAAGTTCCAAAATTTGCTATATGCTTTGCATATTTTCACCCCAAATACAGTGATTAACAATTGGTGAACCACCCAGTTGCAGGAAGAGAGAAAAAGACTTAGCGAAAAACGCATCAGATGAGCTAAGAAAATCTAGCAAAAAGTTAAAAACTTAATTTATGTATTTCTTATCCCGAGAGTCAAAAGAACTCTTTCCAGCATCGTGACTTAAAAACATAAAACAAAAGCATCAGAAACCCAAATTAATTAGCACCTTCAATATTGTTCTAATAGATTGTTATGATAAAGGAAAATGTTACATGGGTATAGCTAGGTCGCCGCTGATACCAAAGACAACCAAAAAAGCATTAAAAATCAAAGTCAAATTGCCGCACGTAAAAAGTTGGTATTTTTGTTCGTTTAAAACTATACAGACTTTCACGGCGGGATCCTTTTCTATGATCAAACCACAAGTAAACTGCTTGAAAAGTTAATCTTCGCAAAAACTAGGTTTTCTAACATGATACAGGACCTAAGAACATTATAACAGATATCAAAATTTTTATCAAATCAAAACAATTTCAACGTTTCGAGCTTTTCCATTGACTTCCAAAAATGCTTGCAAAAACAGTCAAATTTCAAACTCATTCAGAGTAGACCCTTAGAGAGCACGCCATCTATACTGCCCTTTTTAATGTGTACCTCTGACAAACTTCTCATAACATAGCTGGCAGATTGCCAGAAAATAGCCGCAATAGCTTCGTAGATATGCAGTCTCAAAAATACAGTAAAACATAGCGGGCAGATTGCCGGAATAGCTGCGAAAGAATAGACCTGAGTGCCATATAATAGAGATAGAAACAGATACAGATCTAAATTGAAAAAAAAATGACGCCACTCAAAAAACTAGGCTAAAATACATTCAGCGATAAATTAAAAAAGCTGGTGAAAATTCATAGCGCAAAAGCCTTTTCTTTAGTGACCTTTATTACACATATAAGTTTCATTGACCTTAAACAAATTCCAGTTAAACTCAAGTTTTAAAGCGCAAAAGTCATTTTTATTGAGTGAGGTAAGACACGAATAATCAAAATCTAATCACGCAAATGACCTAAAAACGTTGGCTATAGAGAGTGAGAAATGACGTCACGCGCGCAAATGCCGTAAGTGAGAGGAAGAAGTCATTCAGAAATATTGACTTTTTCAGCTTTGCTGTGTGAACAAATAAAACGAAAAAAGAGCGTCAGACCACAAAACAAAAAAACCAAGAGCACCGCAATATAGCTACGCTCAGCTTACAGCTTCGCAGCTATAAACATAACCGACTAACGTCGGGCGAATTGCTCTCAAACGACCGGCGAGCGGTTGGCTTGGTCAGTAGCTAGCCACGGGGGGGGGGTGCACCGGGGGCTGATGGGGGCAGCACTGGGTTGGGGGGGGGGGGCAAAAGCGCGGTGGGGGGGGGGGGGGGTGGGTGGAGCCAATAGTGGGGGTGGGGGTCAACAAGGGGGGAGGTGTCTCAACCTCTGAACCGCCCTTCACACCATAAGTATAAGTCTCCAAAACAGTTTGAGCTGAAACAGACCTGAAAGGCTCTAAGAGCACTTAATGCCCGCTGGGCGCTACCTGTTTATCCCGTTTTTGAGGACGAAAAGTCAAAAGCGTCAGACGAAAAATTGGTCAAGCGAAAAATCGTATAAAAAAAAGACCGACAGGACTAATATAATTGCTACAAACTTCGTTTGAGAGCAATTAAAAAGACAGACCAAAAAAATAGTCTTTTCATTGAAAGCTGAGATGTTATATTTTGAATAAAAATCTGTATAAGTTTGCTGCCTCTATCAGCTGCTCTTAAATAACCTTCATTAAGAGTGGCACATTCACTTATCTCTAAGTTAAAGTAAACAAAGCGAGGAAGTCATTTTTGGGAGTGAGGTAAGTCACGTGTGACCAATAATTTAATCAAGCGAATGAACAAAAACTCGCTCTACTAAGAGCAAAAAAGACGTCACGCACGCACTTCAGTTGAAATTGCATGAACGAATGAACAAAAAGCAGATTTGAAATGGTTGTGACGTCATATGGTCGAAACAAAAATCCCGACGACGAAATAATAAAAAAAACCAAGAGAAGGCCAATAATAGCCCCAGCTATCGCTGTGCGGCTATTAAAAAGACATAGCAGGACAAGCTCTGACGTACATAGCAGGACAAGTCCTGACGTACAATTCAAGGAATTTTCATTGATTATACAAAAGAATAGACCTAGAACGAACTATGAGTAAATTGAGAAAACCATTTCTAAAAAAATCAGATCAAAAAATTAAAAAAAAAAAACAGAAAATTAATGCAAAAGACGCATGTGAACAAAAACAAATAGCATGAAATGGAAATTTGGTTCAAACAAAAAACAAGGTCTAGAATGGACTATGAACGGATAGGGAAACCCATTTAGAAAAAAATCCGATCAAAAATTGAAGAAACAGTAAAAATCAAAGTGAAATTGCAGCATGTGAACAAAAAAGCACTGGCGAGAAAGCGAATTTTTGTTCAAATGCCGTTTTCTCACTCGAGTCTAAAATTACAGCGAAAAAAATTCACGCCGCAAAACCAATCGCTTTTTCGCTCCATTTCCTGTTTCGGCGTGATCAAAATCACTACTCCAATTTGACTTCAAAAATCATTGAAATGTGTGACCAGATCTTAAAAAACAAAAAAAGACAGCGCCCCAATACAATTCAAATTCTTTGAATTGTAAAAAAAACCAAGAGAAGGCCAATAATAGCCCCAGCTATCGCTGTGCGGCTATTAAAAACAGTCTTATCAGCACTAATCAGATTACGCATCGTCTGACTAAACCTTTCTAATATGAGACATCTTTCAGGTCTTACACAATTTAAAAAATTTTGGTCAAAAATAATTTAAACTTATCAGAACATCAAAAATCCTGACTGAAAAAATCTAACTCGATACTCAATTTGCTAAGGTGCATATCATTGGGCGACTGGGAATCAAAATTTACTAACCGACATTATGTTGCCATAGTCTGACAGTTCCGTCCTCAGACCCACTTGCAATCAATTCTCCATCTGGAGAGTAACGCACTGCGTGGATTGGACCAAAGTGACCTCTGGAAAACAAACAAATAACACTTCACGATTGCATCAGTTCGTTATTAATTCTCTCAATTACAATACTACTATAGGGGGATTTTTTTCCTATTTCAGTTCAATAAGTTTCAGAGTTTTCGTTAGCCTGACTATCTATCCGTGCTCTTCTTAGTGCATTAATTTTTTTGCTCAAGAACTGGCGGAATTCTTTCATAAACGTGTTTTTCTTTCGCAATGCGAGAAGAGGAGAGCTGATCTTCAAATTAGATCCCAGACAAAAGTCCAAGACTGAAGTCGGAAATTTTTATGGGCGCAAAAGTTGCCGACGAGTTGCGGTTCTTACCCGCGGTCTCCGGACACCAGTCACTCGTGAACTCAAATCAGTCAAGTACGCGGAATAATTATCTTAAAAAAGCGTGAACACGATCAAGAGAAATACCAACACGTTTGCAATTATTGCTTCAAACTTTGAACGAGAGCAATTGATAGATAGAAAGGGAGCACTTAGGCGTGAAACGAGGCAATTATATCCACTGACCGGCTAATTTCGAACTGTTCCGTGTCAAGTGTAGAGTACTTGTACAATTTGTGATCATCGCAGCCCAAGGTCACTACTTGTTCACTTGGATGGAAGTCTCCGCTCAACACTCCTAAAAGCCACAGCATTTAACAGACAAATGTCTAGAGGAAAACTAAAGCTTGCTTTCGTACTGGTAATTATTTGTATAGTCTAATAACAGGAGGATTATCCATTACTATTTATATATGCTACTGTAAAGGCGTGAAAACAGCAATTATGGAGGGTCATGATCTGATCTTCGCGGTGAAAAAACAATTTCGTTTAATTTTGAACCTGAATTTTCTATCCTCGCCAAGTCTGAAAACATACCTGGCAGATGGCTGCAAAATATCCATTGATTCCCATTAACCCGATAGGGATTGAATGAACAGAAAAAAATGATTGTTTAAACATAGCCGG
The DNA here is from genome assembly GCF_964194025.1 of Convolutriloba macropyga. Classification (NCBI taxonomy): domain Eukaryota; kingdom Metazoa; phylum Xenacoelomorpha; order Acoela; family Convolutidae; genus Convolutriloba; species Convolutriloba macropyga. The sequence continues at coordinate 57,546,135 of NC_134479.1, forward strand.
CAGATTGCCGGAATAGCTGCAAAATAGACTTGCGTGCCGTAAAATACAGATGGAAAAAGATACAGAAGTGAGTTGATAATAGTTATCGCCGCCGCCTATAAAACTTACAAGTTTATTTCAAAGGAGGTTGTTTTTGGGTGCAAAAAAATTTTCCCTGTCGCGTCTCGAACCGCCGCTCTCCGTCTTAACAGCCAGTCGCCTTAACCACTCGGCTGTCGGACCATACAATCTGTTTTCTTACAATCAACTTTGTTTTAGGAACAGATTCTGTTTCTGAATAACCGCAATTTAGGTCACGCAGAAAGCGTGAAATCAAGCGCGAAAAAGCCATTTAAGCGCGAAAAAGCCATTTAAGCAGTGACGAGACAGAATGTTCTAGAACAAATGTAAAACGAAAATGAAGCGTCAGACGACGAAACAAAAAAAAAAAAACCAAGAGCACCGCAATATAGCTACGCTCAGCTTACAGCTTCGCAGCTATAATAAAAAAATATATTTTAAAGTGCATACTATTCGCATCGGATTTGCTAGTTATACATACTCCTGTTTTTTAAATGAGAGGATACAAGGATTAGCATCAACACCAATGAACAAAAGACTTTGGCCACTAACACTAATTAGATCAAAGTTCGGATACTGAGGAACTGTTGTTTATAAAAAACCGTTGGAGCAGAATGAGAGAAGAATGACAACCGCCTACCGCAAAATGCTGACCAGGCTGTGAAAAAAGTTCTTTGAATTTTTTTACGCAGCCAAAAAATAGCCGGAAGAATTCCGGATACAACTCAAAAAGTTCTGATCCCCAAAAAATTAACTTAAAAATCGCTAGTATCAGCTAGTATTTAGCAAAAAAACTAAATTGATCTAAAACAATAGAAAAACTCAATAAATTCTTTACATTTATATAATAACAGAAAAGAACATACCGACAAATGTCGGAACAATTGCTCTTGAACGACAGGCGAGGCAATTTAATTCATGGTCTTTAGTATAGATCAATTTTTCTTTATGGGTGCAAAAAACCTCGAACCCTCCGGGATTCGAACCACTGTACTCCCGATCCATTCCCACCCACCCTAACCACTGCGCTCGAGTCACCTAATTTTCCTTTGCTGCAACCGATTTTATATTAGCAACAGGCTTTACTTCGGAGCACTAGATATCACTCAAAAATGAAGAACGAAAGCGTGAAAAAGACACACACGTTTACAATAATTGCTATGAACTGCGTTCAAGAGCAATTAAACCGATAGAACATTACCCTAGATATACTAAGCGGGCTATGACAGGCTCAAAGACTTCTCAAATTTATGGAAACGAGAATAAACTGAAAGACAAAATAGCTACATTTTCATCAACTTTGTCCGGTTTCTCGAAAAACATAGCCGGCAGATTGCCGGAATAGCTGCGAAATAGACTTGCGTGCCGTAAAATACAGATGGAAAAAGATACAGAAGTGAGTTGATAATAGTTATCGCCGCCGCCTATAAAACTTACAAGTTTATTTCAAAGGAGGTTGTTTTTGGGTGCAAAAAAGGTTTCCCTGTCGCGTCTCGAAACGGCGATCTCCGGATTAACAGCCAGTCGCCTTAACCACTCGGCTGTCGGACCATACAATCTGTTTTCTTACAATCAACTTTGTTTTAGGAACAGATTCTGTTTCTGAATACCCGCAATTTAGGTCACGCAGAAAGCGTGAAATCAAGCGCGAAAAAGCCATTTAAGCAGTGACGAGACAGAATGTTCTAGAACAAATGTAAAACGAAAATAAAGCGTCAGACGACGAAACAAAAAAAAACCAAGAGCACCGCAATATAGCTACGCTCAGCTTACAGCTTCGCAGCTATAAAAATAAAATTTTGGCTCATTTTTCAGTTCATTTTTTAGCAAACTACCTCGATCAGAGTTCAGCTACTTCACGGATTGAATGAGAGAGCAATTTAGATCACGCGAAACTCGAAAAGTCAAAAGGATGTAAAAGTCACTCGAGAAGTCAATACCTGGGAAGCACAAATTTTACATAAAAAGACATCGACGACTGCAATAATTGCTTCAAATTTCGTCAATAAGTTGAAATGGATTTCTGGTTACCTGAGTTGAGCTTGAAGGTCTTGGAGACACTTTGAGTCCTGGTGTCCCAAACATCAGCCTGAAGGCCATGGCACAGAAGGAGGCTGTTCTTGTCACACGGGTTAAATCGCAGATCTTTGATCACATCAGGGAAGGTGTGCGTTGATACAATTGAGCCTTGAAACAAATCCGACATTTAGAAATAGGAAACTCTGTTTTCTCTAACACGTTTTTTTTTTCAGTTTTCTTAAGAACTTAACATTTTTTCAAATAAAAAAAGGTTGATAGGCCATAATCAGCTTGAGCCCTTACGCATACACGGAGCTTGACAGGATCTACCAATATAACAAAATTCAATTAATTAGGTTTCCTATCAAAACGTAAAGTAGGCTCATCTTTTACTGTTGACCGCGCAACCATGTACATACATTTTGGTACCAAAACGCTAAGTTTACTAGAACAATGTGTAAAAGATTAACATTTTGAGTTCAAACTAGTTCCCTAGTATCGAGTAATTAGGCTTTTAGCTTTTTAAACATCTACGAAACGGTTTAAACAATTTTTTTTTACGAAATTTTCTAACGACCTCTGATAGAAAGAGATAAGGCAGAATTCTAACCTGTTCGCAAGTCGGTCAATGTGAGCCCCCCATCTTCACTAGCGACATAAATCTCCCTCTCAGTACTCCCATAGATCACGTGACGTGACCCAACCTCAGGGCCTTCAAACTCTTCCGGGGAATTTTGTCCGATTCTGTCCAGTCTGTACATCAGGAGATTTCTGTCTTGTCCACAGGTGATGATCCGGTTGGAATTTTTGGACATCGCAACTGACTTCACAATGCCTCTAAAAATATTTCAATCAAACAAATGGAAATGAACAGCTCCCACTCCCCCCCCCTAATTATAGCCCCACGAGCTTAGTGCGGCCAGAACATATACCCCCCCCCCCCATTACCATCAATATGCTAGAAAGACGGGCTATAATTTCTTGATGAGCTATTATGAAAAACTGCTCAATTTAATACTAGGAGTGACTTGGACTTATGGGTTGCTTTTCTCGGAGCTTCCAATCAGTGGTCGAAGAAAATCTACATCCCTAATTTTTTAGTGCTGCTGTTCCTCTCGAAAATTTGGATATTAATACAAACGAAAACATTTGCTTGCATGCAATTTAGTGGTTAATTAGGACGCCAATTATCATCTTTTGGACAACTTTCTAACTATAGCTAAACGTTTCATTATTTTTACGATAATGGTGGGGGAGCTAAGAATAAGCATCGCACCTTGAAACAAGCGTAATTTAGATGGTGTTCACGAAACAATAGGAAACGGGTTCCAAAATCGAGAGAAAGATGAATCTTTCACTAACTTGTGGTCCAGCTGATGGATCTCATTTCCATTAAGAAGATCCCAGATCTTGACAGTGTGGTCAGCCGAGGCAGTCACCCCTCGAGTGGCGAGGGAGTTGATAGCTACACACCACACAGCCCCCTTGTGTTTCTCCAGAGTTCCAATCCAGTCACCCGTGGAGCCAAGACGAAGCATCGCACGTCCATCTAGTTAATATACAAGCAAAACTGACAAACTCACAACATAACAGAAGCATACAAAACAATCAGCCAATAAAAAAAAGCCGATATCAAAATCATGACAGAAATATTAAGACAAACGTACTTCTATTTGCATTGTATCGTATTTCACGACTTGAACCGACTTTCTATTTTAATTCCGAAATAATGAAATTTCGCAATAATACAGGCAAATAGAAGAGCATTTCAAAAAAGAACATACTAAGCCCTACAATTGATAACTTTTTTCACAGGACAATCCAATAGTAAAATGTTTTCCGGGAAAGTTTTGAACGGTACGGAACCGAAATGGACAAAATTAGGACAAATCGACTGGAAGCTCATTATCTCAAAATACTTAGACGCAATTAAGTGCACATGGAGATTCCTATATAGATGTGGAAATTGCAACTTGATGAGCAAACTGGGATAAAATTATAACTTTATTTAACAGAAACAAGGTATTAAACAGAGATATAACTCTTAAATTCTTATCTACTGCTACTATTAATAATAAATAACTTTTAGTCAGATAAGTCTAGATCAGATCTGAGCTCAGGCCAGCAAAATTTGGATCAATTTCATTCTATGATCATTCGCCAAATATTGCCCCCGCAACATAACCCATCAATGACTGACAGAAAGAATCGTCTTGGTTGATTAAAGAGGGCTCAATTTTATTGTAGCTTTAAGCCGAGGATGGGGTAGTGTGCTTTAAGCCGTGGCAATGGGCTTCAAATAAAGTTCTCACACTTTATATAGGTCACTTGCAGTAAGATTAAAAACCGAAGAGACAATTTCGGCCCATTTTTCATAAGACTTACTTTTAAGTAATGGTTACGTGACTCTGCTTGAAGTTGTTGTTGTAGATGTCGCACACAGCTGCAATTCGCATATAAATTTGGCGGGATATAGGCGCTTATTGCCGTTTTTAACTGGTACCCTAGTTGCATTTGTATCATAATAATAGTAGATATATTAGTAGTAGTGTGTGATTAACTATCCAAATTTCTTGTGGTGCGGTGACCTTTCTGCATCAACGCCATGGTGAATGTCACGCGGTCCCCGGTTAAGGGGATCAGGAACGGCGTCGTCAACAACCGCGGAAAGGAAAGCGGATTATTCTGTACAGTGTGGTCGTGTAGGACTGATGGTATTACGTCCAGCCATTTGGTTACCTCTACTGGTCTTTCCCACAGGTCAATCACTTTCAGGTCTGTGGTGTTCTTACTGCAGTTGAAAATGTGGTTTACAGGTGGTGGCGTTTATCCTTCTGCTATCTTTGGTGGAGGTGTACCTAGTTGCTTGCTGCCTTTGTTCAACTAAGTATGGACCGAGTGTCGCTGGATACCTTTCCGCGCATTTTTGTATTCTTTGCGATTTAATTGCTCTTTTGTTTTGTGTTGCTTCACGCAGTCCCTATAAGTATCATTTAGTGTCGGTCACATGGGACGAAAACTGGTTGAAGATGTTGAAGATTTTTTATGATAAGCACGAGCGCTCTGATAACTGCCGGCTAGAAATTGCTCTGATAACGTTTGTGTGAGCTTTACCAGGCAGCATTTCACACGCATTGGGTAAGTCATTGATGTCGGAAACTTTTACACAGCCAGTAATTATGCAAAGAGCAGTATTTTGTTGCGTTTGCAGGTGGTTCCATATTGTATTGCTGATTGTGGAAGCCCAAATGAGCACCGTAGTTCAGGACGCTCCAACCGATAGCTTTTTAAGTCACTGAGAGTGTCTCTTTTGCGCAGCCCCAGTCGCTACCAGAAATCCTTTTCAATATTTTATTGTGCTTTTGTAATTTTACTTTGGTGCTTCTTACATGTACTCCAAAATTGAGCATCCTACCAAAGGTAGCATCCCTTACTTTGAATTTGGACTAAAATGGTATTGGTGAATTGTTGATAGTTAGGTGTGGGTCAAACTTGTCCTCCTTGCTCCAAGTTGTGAACACAGTTGCACTTGATTTTTCAGCTGATAACTTAAGTTTTCTTGATTCCTGCCAGTCGTGTAAAGTATTTAGGTATGGAGTTATCATGTCACCTAGTCTTTCAACCTGTGGGTCAGTAGTTAAAGTTAAATCATCTGCGTAAGACGTGATGTTTAAATCTTTCGGGGGTAGAGGCAGCTTGCTCATGTAGATGTTGAAGAGCATTGGCGACAATACACCAACTTGGGGGACACCGTTTGACTTTTCTCCGCTTTGATTTTTTATTGTTATATTCTAGGTAAGAAAACCTGCCCTGTTAGTATGGAGCGACTCATCTTTTAGCGCTATTCGGCAGTGGTGCCTCGAGAATGTCTCTTAGTAGTAGGTTGTAATCAACCGTGTCGAAAGCGGCGGTGAGGTCTAAAGCTTCTTATAGAGTACGGTTGCAGGGTTTCTTTTGATTAAGTTTCTTTGTATATTGTTGGTGACAATATTGAGAGCTGTTGTGGAGTTCTGCGGTCTAAAGCCATGCTGATACTCCTTTAGTGGATATTCCATAAAGTCACTTAGAGAAGGTTTTTCTGATAGTTTTGCAATGGGGGAGAGAAGTGCAAATGGTCTGAAGCTTTTAGATTCGTCTATGGGTTTTCCCGTTTTGTGTTCGGGTATAGCCCGGCCAACTTTCCAGATGTTCCGGATTTTTGCACTGTTTAGAAAAGATTATGGTTATCATTGAGGTATCTCAGTGATATGGGGCCTATATGGTGTAAGTTGATTCTATTCGCTATTCTATCTGCGCCCAGCACTTTACTTTTTTGTCGCTTATAGCTTCTTCCACTGTTACAATTAAACCTTCTGCCATCCATTTCCAGTTTTCTTATTGTTCTTAGTGTATATCTTTTCTGCTTTCTCAATTTTCATGGGTTATGGAGTGTATTGTCTGTTAAATTATTGACACATTTCCTTGGATCAAGGTGAGGAGTAGTTTTCTGAGCGTCAAAGTACATGGCTCTGTTTGCATATGGTTTAGCGTTACTTGACGAAAGTCCCTTTTCTGTTCTCCAGAGTTTAGAGCAGTTACCTCTGTGAGCAAGTGTTTGTACAAACTCGATCCACTTTTTGCGCTTTTGACTTGTAACAAGTTTATTTATTTCATGGTTTAGCTGCGTTACTTTGGGGTCCCCTGGACGTTTCCTTTGAATTTCATTTCTTTTCAGAAAGCTTTACTGCTTCCAAAAAAATGGCAACCACTGCTTGAAAGTCAGCTTTGCGGAAATTGATGAAGGTTCTTTGTGGTCTTGCGTGTGATGAGGTCACAGGTGATGGATAGAACTATTGGTAAATGGTCTGGGCCTAATGCGTACTACATACGCCAGTCGATGTTCATTGATATGCTTGGAGCTTTTACAAGAATCAATTACTCTTGTGCTGGCTTTTTCGTTGAGTACTACATGATTAGAGGGGTCTATTTCAGTTGCAAAATTGCTTCTTCTTGTCTCTTCAGGTGGTTTCGAGTGCCATGGAGGGCTATGAGCATTGAAATAACCGACAATAATACAGTCATCTAAATCAAGTAGCTTACTGATTGATGACTCGTATCCTGCATTACAGCTAGACGAAGGTGGTATGTAGGTGTTCACTAGTTTGTTATTACCACCCGCGGTTAATTCTATGGCTTGGACTTCTAGGTGTTTGTCAGAGTCTTAGATTAAGTTCATGAAACTTAATCTCCCTCCACCTTTGCCTCTTTCTTTGGGTCTATATTCTTGGATTATGCAGTAGCCAAGTGAGCTTTTGATGGTGGATTTTTCATTGAGGCTTGTTTCCTGGATGTTAATTTTCCGCATCCAGTCCATGATGTCTAGTTTTTGTTAAAGACCATTACAATTCAGTTGAGTGTTGAGGTGTGTGTTGTCGTGAGTGGGGAAACTTTGCCTGGTATTTGCTTCTATTATCTTGCACCAAGAGCAGCAAACTTACAGCCGAACTTGTTCAATTGCTCTATGAACTTTAAGTTCGTGCAATTCAGGTGTACCCATCGTGCGCTGCCGCACCAGACGACGTTGATTCTAGTTGCTATGGTGACAACTAGCACAAGGCGTTGAGCCGGGGTTTGTTTCAATGCCGCCGAAGATGACGCGAAGAAGAAGGGAAAATATGTGTTTCCCAGTCAAATGCATACTAGGGACCAGTGAGACTGGGCTTGCCTGATCCCGCCACAAAAACCCGTTTCTAACAGTCTGTGTACAGTGTTTATGGATCCTTGGAGCGGTTGCCCGCTCTAGTTCTACCGCGTAGAGGCGTCCATATTTGAGAAGTTTGCTTGAGGTCACTAAAAACTTCTGGCGTTTATCGAGAACCGCAAAGCGGTTCGAGATATAACGTCAGAATTTCGAATTGACTTCTGCAGATTCACGTAACCATGCTTAAAACACGAAACGCGCACGTTTTAAAAGGACGAAAGTCAACGGAAGTAAACTTCTGGCTAAGTACCATAGCATTTTAGCTTCTGGCACTGCAGACTTTCGGCATTTAAAAATAAATGTGCACGTGAGTGTTTTAACGCAAATTAAAGTCAGCTGCTCGAAGTCTGAATCAGAGAGCGATTTAGATCCAGATGAAATCAAGAAGTACGGCGTCACAAAATCCGCTCGAAAAGTCAAATCGCGCAGTCGACATTTTGAAGAATACACACGGCTACAATAATTGTTTTAAACTTGGCTCTAGAGCAATTACGTAATTTTTCAAGTTCAACCCCTGATGTCGGGCTGAAATCAATCTAAATTTTCTCTTACCTTTACAAGCGCTTGCCAAAAAGTATCCATCTGCAGTGACGTCACTAAAAGCCAAATAAGTAACAGGGCGTGTATGTCCTCTACAGGTCAAAGCAGTTTGTCTAAGGTCATTCAGGGCAGAAGCAGACATAACTTCCTGCTCTGAAACTTTACGCACGAGTTCAAACGTCATTTTCAATGACAGAGGTAGTGGGTTTTTGAAAACAGCAAAGCAAAATAATCAGGAGTTCTTAACAGGAGAGATAATTGTTTCTCTGCTTGATTCCGCCTGAAAGTTATCTTTGCGATATGACTTTTAATGACTCCTGTTCATGGGTTAGACGCTCAAAGACTACAGTAGAAAGCCAAGGCTTATTAAGTATATCGTAGGACATAATTAGACCTTGGATCTATTCTGGTTGCCCCCCCCCCCCCCCCCCCAAGTAGGTTTTACGCACCCCAGTTACAAACTATATGTTGCTATATAGAACGTTACTGTCTAAGAAAATAGCATATGCTCCTGGGGGCGTAAAAAAAATAAGCTCACTAAGGTCGTGGGGCCAAAACAGAATGGATCCTAGATATTTTCTGTTAGTGGCCACCCCCCCCCCCCCCCCGGACGCACGTGCTATTTCCATAATCATTTATTTACTAAGTAAATGCACGTGCTGTAACGGGTGCATAACATCCTGGGGGCAAAAAAGGAAACGATCTCAATATTCGCAGCTACACTAGGGACTTATTAATTGAATTGCCCAGTAACTTTTGTCAACTAATAGTCAAGAGAGTGGCTAACATTTATATGATCTATTTTGTTGTTGTTGTTGTTGGGGATTTACAGTTTTCACTGAAGGGATTTTCGTCCCAGTCGTCTTAGAAAATTGTCCTATTATTTCTGCAGATCTGACAGTCACAGCATAGATGCCAGCTACAGATGTTATTTTCGTCGAATCGCCCCCCCCCCCCCCCCGCTTAGTGGGCTTATGTCTTTTACGCCCCAAGGCGCACATGTTTTTTTTACATAGTAACGTGCCATATAACAAAGTTTAATTTGTCACTGACGGGGCGTTAAAAAAACACTGGAGGAGGGGCAAAACAGATCCCATTTATGACTCAAAATATTGAGAAACAAATAGTCAGTTCAAGCGAATAACAAAAAAGGGGGTATGGTCTGTCCAGTGGACGGGACGGTGAGAGAGAGACACTTGAATTCAATTTGAAGTATAAAAACAATGAGTTATTCAAATTGAAAGTGCAAAAAATATAAAGGAAACAAAGTTTTGGAACGGATCATGAAAAACACAGCAGACGGAATTAGTGAAGATACATTATATAAAGCGGAAATCCCTCCAAGTGCAACCATAAAAAGTTGGAGGACAACCGTTGGACTCTGCTATAAAAAATCTCTTGAAAAAATTTTCAAATTTTAGTGTGCTTAAAGTTTCTTATTGCACGTGTAAGGAATTCCACTTCATGAGAGTTTCCTAGAAGTGGGAGTTTCCTGAATTCACTTTCATGGGAGTTACCTAGAAAGGCCGATGAGCTGTGGTCTTGAAATATATAATTAGCTCTATTACTTAAGTGAAAATAAGCACTGAGGAGACCTTTTATGTAGTCAAAAAGATTAAACATTTTTGCTGACGTCGTTGGTCAAGGCACAAACACTTTTTTGATAAGCACCAGTTAGGACGATGGCTTTCTAAATGAGTGGAGAAAAACATTTTCAAACCCCCGTTCATCTGCCTTCCCAGAGTCTATAACAAACTTTTCCTTATACCAATGATAGTCAAGATGACAAAGATTATATTCGAGTTCATTTAGATAGCTGATTCCTATTTGTTTTGATACCTATTGCTATCTTTTGTAAATTTTTCCAACTTTTTTTGCTTGGCTTTCAAATTCCAAGTGAAAGTCAAGTTTATTTCCGTGTTATTTGCAAACCTGTCCAGTTGAATTATTTCCGCTAAATTGTGAAGCTCATCATAAGGTTAGCAAAAACAAATCTAAACAGAATTGGTAACATTTAAAATTAACTCATGTGAATTGAAAAACAAAGTTGATTTGGTAAGATTTTTCTCTGAAGAAAGCTTTGCGGTTGCATTTGATTTGTTTGCGACATTACAGACCTTAACAGACGATCAACAGCACATTGCGACCTCTAAATTGTTCCTACTTTTCCTGTTTATATTCCTATTTTGTCAAATCTCTCTTTCTGAAAATTTCCAAAATAATTTTGTTTTCTCTGCTAATTTGAGTTGCATTCATAGTCAAATCATCATTTTTGTTATGTTTTTTTTTTAATTTTTTGTCTTTAACATCGACTTAGCACAATAGGTCTGTATTAAACGCTGTTTCAGATACAAACTCTGCCTTTGAGGTTTCTGTATCCGTGGTAATGTAATCTATGTGTGTTTCAGTTGTCTTGCGGATTCCAGCTGGGAAACATGAACAGGTTGTACTTAGACCGTGTGGTATTATGACACTTTCAAGATTATTTTTTGTCAAATTTATTCAATTAATCTATTTTATCTTCACCCAAGAGACAGAGAGAATGGAATTGACCTTTGGCATTGTCAGTGTTTAATGCTAACAAATCAAAAAAATTTTCTTGAATGCTTTTGTTTGGCTTCTAAAATATGTCCTGTAGTAATTAATTGTTCGATTTCGGTTTGAAACTCTCTTGAAAATGAATCGTATTTTTTTCTATCGAACAAATTTAAATTAAATTTTAGTTTCATTGACAATTCTTTAGGACAAAAGGAGCAGCAACACCTCCTACACACTATATACTCTTCCTGCGATCCACTCTGAGAAAGTGCGTTTCTTATTTAAAAAAATCAAGTATAATTTTCTTCATTTTTGTTGATCAATGTCTATGTTATGCCAATAATTGTGATATCACCTATGTTTAATGAGTGTAATTAAATACAATTCTTGTAAACACTTTGATTGTTTAGATAACAAAATATAAGGTTTGTATCGAACTCCGGTGAAATTTTAATAGTTTTGTCTTCATTTATCATGAGACCGGGGTTTTCTCATTGTCCTTATCGAATTTCATTGGGGAGACTAAAATAATAAACCGAATATCCTTTGCATCGACGCTAAATTAAATGATACGAAAAATTTATTGAATAGTGTACGCTTTTTTGAGCACTAGGTTTTCAACGACACTAATGACCTGCTTTAGTAATTGTTCAAATAATGAAAAATCTTTGGAAGGAGGGTTGTAACGGCTGCTTTGCTATCAATGCCAAGGAAAGTTTTATACCGCCCAGTTCATTATTAGCGGTTTACAAGCTGTGGGGATACTAAGTTGTGCAGTTCGCTTTTGTAGCTTTATATCCGCTATTCTGTAAATTACCGTTGCATTAAACGTTGTTCTATTAACCCAAATAACTAATCGTTCAGATTTGCTGAATAATAAAATTAATTGCCGGAACTTATAAGTAAGTTCCAATTAAATAATCAAATATTTTTTCTGAGTTTTGGTTAACAACTCAACAATTCAATTTGGTGCTATTCAAACCAAAATTTGTGTCCCTATTGGTTGCTCACTGTTTACCTTAGGGGGGTAATTGTAAACGAATCCAAGGGGGGTACATTCGGTTTCAGAACGGAACACAATTCACAGAGGAGAACCCGTCTTTTGCCGTATGCGGACTTGAATTATTGCTCAAAACAGAGGTCCTTCGTTAGTCACTGAGGCCGAAGCCATAGAAACGACGTAGCATCTAGGTTTTTGGTTTGGAAAACTCAAGTCTGTGAACTGAAAATCTACCTTTCACCGGTTATTACTTTCAACGAACTGATTATAAGTCGTTCGTCTGGTCAAAGAAGAGGAATTTTTGTCACCCTAATGTTCGGCTATCAGAGGTTCTTTAATTTCCTTTTCCTCAAGTTACTGAAACTTTCAAGACCAACTCGATGATAAGATATATTACAATTTTCACGTTAGCAAGACACAGTAATTTACTGCTCAAGTGAGTTTGTTAGGCAGACTGAATTTCCTTGTGAAAATAGTTTTCTTAGTTTTTTCAAAGCCAACCTGACTTTAACTAACAAATCTTGTGTTCTGCTGAAGCCAGAGCTCCCGTTTTCCCACAGAACTGAACCCGGTTTCTATGATCACAACAAAGCTCAGGCTTAATTTTCTGATTGTTCACAGCAATCTGCGACACCCACACACACTTACTTTTATTAATTTTTGAAGTGAGTGGAATCAGATCTATGCGGAATTTCACGAGTCTTAGTTCTCTCACTTCACTTCTGTATAAGTGGCAGCAGCTGTGATTTTTTTTTAAAAGTCAAACTAACACTTTGTTGTTACAAGGTGAAAAACGCAATTTTGGTATACATCAGTTTTAGTGACCTCATTTTGTTAAGACTTTAACCCGGTCAGCCTGTTCGCTCGTTTGGGGCTCTTTTTACACGTTTACAAATGTATGAAATTGAGAAACAAAATATGTCTACATAAAATTTGTTTTAATGAAATGAATGATTGAGGAAATCATTAATGCTCGGCCTTCACATCACCGGCCCTGTTTTCCATCACGAAAACATCTTTACTGTTTGGTAACACAGGAGCGAGCTTCACCACTGGTCTCTTGTAAACTCCGTCGTTCGTTCGAGCATTCGCTGATCGAATCACTCCGTCGGAACCTTCGATGGTCTCCGTGACTCCGTGATTATATTACCCTCGCTTTTCACTGTCTTCGATCAACCAAACGAGATCGCCTTCTGTAAGGTTTTTGTTCGCTGTAGATCGCCACTTTTGCCGGTTGTTCAAAGTTGGCAGATACTCTTTTCGAAATCAGTCCCAAATGAGATTTGCATAGGCTTGAGTTTGTCGAAAGAGCTTGCGATGATCGACAAATTCTTCTGCGCATGGCAGGTATGGTAAGCAAACATTCGTGTTGCCAAGCAAGAAGTGATTGGGGGTCAGTGCTTCTAGGTCATTAACATCTGAACTTACGGGAGTCAACGGTCTCGCATTCTATGTTTGCTCCACATTAAACATCGTTGTTGAAAGAACGTCCTCTGTGACTGATCTGTTCCCCAAGACTACAGACAATGCCTTCCTGCAACTTCTGACCAAGCGTTCCCATACCCCTCTAAAGTGGGGTGCTGCGGATGGGTTGAACTTCCATCTGAATCCTTGCTAAATTAGATGTTCCTCGATCCGTTCTTTGTTCCATGCAGCAATGTACTCTGCAAACTCTCGTTCAGCTCCAACAAAGTTTGTCCCGTTGTCGCTGATAATTGTGCTGGGTTTGCTTCTTCGTGCAATTAATCGCAGGATTGCATTGAGACAGCTATCCGTGTCTAATTTGGGTACCACTTCTATGTGCACCGCTCTCACAGTTAGACATGTGACCAGACAACATCATCGCTTTTCGTTTCTTCGCCCAATTTTCACAGTGAAAGGGCCAAAGTAGTCAACTCCAACATTGGTAAAGGCTGTTAAAGCATCTAACCGCTCTTCGGGTTGATCTGCCATCACTGGAGTTATCGTTCGTGCTCTGCCTTTTCTGCAGGTAACAAACTTGTTCTTGATTGATCGTAAGGCGTTTCGTATGCCTAGGATCCATTTCTTCTGCTGAACAATGTGCCTGACATGCTCTGTGCCTTCGTGTTGGTTATTCTTGTGCTCGTTTTGCAAGATCAATTCATTCGCATGATGTTTCCAATGTAGCAATATTGGATGTTTTGCGTTGAAGTCCAAATGAATTTTACCTATTCTGCCTTTGGCACGAATAATTCCCTCCTCATCCAGGAAAGGCGAGAATTGTAGAAGTTTGCCGTTTTGGGATTTCCTTTTCAAGTTTGAGAGATTTCATCTCTTCACCAAACTGTTCTCGCTGTAGTAAATTGAAGATGATTGCTTTTGCTTTTTCTTTTTCTTCAACACTGACTAAAAGTGTCGATGGTTTGTATTTGCTGAATACTCGCCGTACGTATGCCATTGTATTTACTAGTCTGCTAAAATTACTGAATCGTTCCCACTGAATAACCGCTTCCATTTCATCAGCCTGTGTCATGAAGACTGATGATGGTATGTTCTCTTCATCTGAGGCAAAGACAAGGTTGACTTGCTCAGGCGATTCACTCTGTGGTCGGTCGCTATAACCAGGCCGGCCCAAAGTGCCACTCACTCCTCCTGAGTTCCTCAATGTTGATCGCTCTCCTGCCAATGTCCCCTGGGTTGTTGATACCGCTCACATGTCTCCACTGTGAAACATCAGTTGTATCCAATATCTCAGCCAATCGATTGGCTAAAAACACTTGTTGTTTACGATGGGAACTTTGTATCCACTGCAGTACTGTTGTTGGGTCCGGCCAAAAACTGCAGCCTTGTATCTTCATTTTGTGTTCCTTGACTATCTGCTCCTTCAACCGAACTGCCATGACTGCCTCTTGCAATTCCAGCCGTGGTTTTAAAAGATGCCTCATCGGTGCCACTCTGCATTTTCCAATTACAAATGCTAAGTCGGCTGAGTATTCCTTTGGTTGGGATCTTAGATAAGCCACTGCACACACTGTGTCTTCAGATGCATCAGCAAACACATGAAGTTCGGTTTTATCCCTCTCTCTGTTGAAGTATCTTCTATCAAAGCTTGTTTCAGCTACAATTGGAAGTTGTTCCTTCCACCTCAAGAACTCTGCTTCTTCACCAGGCTCCACTTGGTTGTCCCAATGTTGACCATTATTAGTCCAGATGCCTTTGAGAAGTCGTTTCATGGTAACGCTGAACAGAGCAAACAATCCGATCGGGACAAATACAGAAGATACCAGTGACATATAGGGGTTATAGGGGCTTCAACTTCCTTGTTCTTACCTCGGCAGACTTGAAGACTATCATCAGTAACAGTCCATTGTAGTCCAAGCACTGAAGATCCCTCTGTATTGGGTTCCACTTCAACTTGCTTAGTGTTGCTGATTGATTTCAAGTCGATTGGGATTGCTTTGCAATTCTCATCGCTGTTGCTTATCCACTTTGTAAGTTGAAATCCATGCTGCGAAAGAAGATGTCAAAACTGACTGAAGACATCGATTGCCTCTTCAGAGGTTTCTACTGATTTGATGAAATCGTCCATGTAAAAGTTGTTTTGTATTGCTTTTGATGCAATGGGATACACTTCTTCGTTAATAAGTCCAACTCGTTTGAAAGCATAATTTGCGCAAATTGGAGAACTCTTTGCTCTAAACACGTGACGCTAATATTCGTATATTTGAACAGGTTCATTAGTTCGTGGGCGCCATAGAAACCTCAAGCAACTTCTATCCTGCTCGGGAACTTGCACTTGTAGAAATATCGATTCGATATCTGCTGTTAGGGCTACTGGTCTTTCACGAAATCTGAAAATCGTTCCAATTAAACCATGCAGTAGATCAGGCCCTGCTAGTAGCTTTTCGTTTAGGCATACCTCTTTGTATTTTGATGTAGCATTTCAAACACGTCTCACTTTGCCAGGCTTGTTCGGGTTTAGGACTGAATGGTGTGGTAAATACCATTCGTTCCCGCAATTGCCTTTCACATCGGACTCGTCCAATATCTTTATGAATCCCTTCTCTACGTCTGTATGTATCGAATTTTGATATAATTTTATAAGGTTTGGGTCCCTTTGCAATCTTCGCTCCAGTGAGTGAAGCTGACCCAAGGCTGAGCTGTAGTTGTTCGGCAGATTGGGCTCTGGTTCACTCCAAAGCATTCCCTCTTCGTACCGCTCGCCTGTAAACTTCGCCGTACTCTCAAGCATCTTTTGTGCCTGCAGCTCCTTCTTGGACTGACTTACGACGTTAGTTTTGGAAGCATAAATTTCTATGTCCCACCATTTTTGGATATTCTCAGCCTCTTGCACATCTTCTGTGAAAGCGAAATTACAAACATTTTGTCTTTTCCTGCCCGTCATAGGTCAACTGACTACCCATGCTAACTCTGTGAGAACGGCAAAAGGTTCACTTCGTGTCCCTATCCTGCAGTCCAAGGGTCTCTGTAGCTCGTAAGCATCTTGACCGAGAATGATGCCGACGTCCATCAAGTTGAACGTTTTGTTTGGGAGAACGTTCAAGTGGTTGAAGCTTTGCTTCAGCTTGTGGTAGTCATAGTTTGTGGTTCCCAATGAAATTGACGGGTGTACAAACGCTTCTATCGAATGTACTTTTGAATACAGTCCCTTTATTTTTATGGACACCATTTCTGTCTTCAAATATTTCGTTCCGTGTTTGCCAGCTTTGTTGAGCGTAACATTGGTGCCTTTGGCTCGCAACTTTTCATTAACGCTTCGGTCGACGATTGATACTGTAGATCCACTATCGAGGAAATCATTTGTGTTTAACCTGTTGCTGCCACTCTGAATTGAGACTGGAACAATCTGAAGAAAACTCGTAACTTCGTTACTTTGACTGATTGTTGCTCCGCTTACGTTGACTGCGTGATTGCCCTCGTCGATTTTATTTTCTGAGTGTAGCAATCGGTTGTGCTTTTTGGTACATTCATTTAAACCACAAGCGTTGACTTTACAATCTTTGATTGCATGTCCTCTTCCCAGACCTCCGTAACACAAGCGTTGCTTCCTTACAGCCGCATATCGATCATTCATGTTCATGTTCTTAAACAAAGGACAATTCCAAATTTTGTGCGTTCCATCGGCTAATGGGCAGCCATCGCTAATCGTTGCCTGCGCTTCTTTTACATTTGAACTCGCACTAAAATTCGAGGACTTAGAGAACCGCTTGGTTTTGTTCGCATTTCGTCGATGAACCTCCTTACGTTCCCCTGTGGGCTGCGATATACCTTCGTAAAGGAATGACATTCTTGATAGCCAGTTTTCTAGGAGACAGAGATCTGGTCGATCCTCATTGGTTTCATCTACATAGAACCACCATTTCTCCTTCAGATTAGGTGGCAACTTTTCAATCGCGATTTGCAGTGTTGCACCAGATCGCAAGTCGCCTTCATATTTGTAGTGCTTCAGAACACTGACTACGTTACTGATGGTTGTTGAATAACAGACTAACGATTTTGAATCATGCATTCGGATCACCTGTTGATTTCGCAAAGTATTGAGTTGTGCTTCAACAATTAGGTAAGGTTGGCCAAACCTCCCTTCCAACAAAGCACAAGCTTCACCATATAGATCTCCGGAGAATCCCATACTTGCTATAGCCGCTCTTGCTTTGCCAGTTAACAATGTTTTCAAGTGGCTCATTTTCTCTGAGCTAGGCATTGCACGGTTATGAACGGTTGCTACAAACATGTTTGGCCATTCCGGCCACTCGAGTGGGTTGCCGTCGAAAGAATTTAACTTCAACTTTGGTAGCTGACTACTTCTGCTTACTACATTGCACTCAGACCGGTCGCGTAAACGGTTGAGTTTGAAACGCTCGCCGCTTGGGGTTCTGGATTTAAGTAAACTTTTTTGATCGAAACAGACTCGATAGTTTTCGTGACCGTTCTTTGTATGATCAAATATACAGTCTTTAAAGTTTGCAAACTTATCTGATTGGTCGAGCCAGCCGAAGACGTCCTTGCTCTTTGGACGTCTCCAATTGAAAGGCGATCGGATTCTTATACTAGGCGCGGCACCATCATCAGAACCAGAATCTCTGGCTTCAAGGGATTCCTTTTCTTATTGCTGTTTGAGCGCACCTTCTTCTTCCAAACGGTGCAGTTCCATCTCAAGCTCCTTCTGCTTTATTTCATATTCAGTTTTTCTCAGACGCATTTTGGTGTTAAATTCTTTGTCTAGAGCTGCAAACTTCTCTGCTTTCTTTGCCTTTTTATCGGAAGACGCTTTGGACTCAATGTCCTGGTTTTCCTTTTGTTGATTCTTAACTGAAACTTGGGAGGTTTCTCCCATAGATCTCGGAACTTTATCATTTGGCTATGCATCCCTGCTTTGGAGAGGGTTCTGATTCTGCTGATCCACCATAATGGTCTGGCCGTGGATATATGGCAACCAATTGGCTTCTAAGCTAATGAAAAACTCGCGTTGTTGGATTTTGTGTTGTCGGTATAATTCCAAATTGTTAAAAATATCACCCCTCTTGTCATGTAGCTTCTCTAGACTAATATCGAATCGCAAAATTTGGTTATATACTGTTTTAACTTTGCTAGGCCGATCCTTATTTTTGATCAATTCGTAGCCTTCTTTCTCCTTCAGCTCAATCTGTATTGCGCAGTGCTTGATTTGTCTCTCAAGGTTGCTGGGACTACGTGACCGAGTCACAATTTGTATACTTTGACGCCGCAGTTTGACGCTTTTCTGTCCCGTGGTTTTGTTTTCGACAAAGTTGGCACCTCAACGTCGTTTGGTTGTTCAACTCGAATTGCCTCTTTGGCCTTTTGTTTTGTTCAAGATTAGACAGCGGTTTGTATTCCACTGTCCGGGTCGCTGACCAAATGTAACGGCTGCTTTCCTATCAATGACAAAGAAAGTTTTATACCGCCCAGTTTGCTATTAGCGGTTTACAAGCTGTCGGGATGCTAAGTTGTTCAGTTCGCCTTTGTAACTTTATATCCGCTATTCTGTAAATTACCGTTGCATTAAACGTTGTTCTATTAGTCCAAATAACTAATCGTTCAGCTTTGCTCAATAATAAAATTAATTGCTGGTACTACTCAGTAAGTTACAATTAAATAATCAAAAAAATTTTCTGAGTTTTGGTTAACAACTCAATAATTCAATTTGGTACTATTCAAACCAAAATTTGCGCCCCTATAGGTTGCTCACTGTTTACCTTTATTAACGAATCCAAGGGGGTCAGAACCCATTTGGTTTCAGAATAGAACACAATTCACAGAGGAGAACCCGTCTTTTGCCGTAAGCAGACTTGAGTTGTTGGTCAAAACAGAGGTCCTTCGTTAGTCACTGGGACCGAAGCCATAGAGACGACGTAGAATCTAGGTTTTTGGTTTGGAAAACTCATGTCTGTGAACTGAAAATCTATCTTTCACCGCTTATAACTTTCAACGAACTGATTATAAGTCGTTCGTCTGGTCAAAGAAGAGAAATTTTTGTCACCCCAGTGTTCGGCTATCAGAGGTTCTTCAATTTCCTTTCTCTCAAGTTACTGAAACTTTCAAGACCAAATCGATGATAAGATAAATTACAAGTTTCACGTTAGCAAGACACAGTATTTTACTGCTCAAGCGAGATTGTTAGGCAGACTGGATTTCCTTGTGAAAATAGTTTTCCTAGTTTTTTCAAAGCCAACCTGATTTCAAATAATATGTCTTGTGTTCTGCTGAAGCTAGAGCTCCCGTTTTTCCACAAAACTGAACCCGGTTTCTATGATCACAACAAAAATCAGGCTTAATTTTCTGATTGTTCGCAGCAATCTGCGACACACACACACACACTTACTTTTATTCAGCTTTGAAGTGAGTGGAATCAGATCTATGCGGAATTTCACGAGTCTTAGTTCTTTCACTTCACTTCTATATAAGTGGCAGCAGCTGTGATTTTTTTATAAAAGTCAAACTAACACTTTGTTGTTACCAGGTGTAAAACGAAATTTTGGTATAGAGCAGTTTCAGTGACCTCGTTTTGTTAAAACTTTAACCCGGTCAGCCTGTTCGCACGTTTGGGGCCCTTTTTACACGTTTACAAATGTATGAAATTTAGAAACAAAATATGTCGACATAAAAATTTGTTTTAATGAAATGAATGTTTGAGGAAATCATTAATGCTCGGTCTTCACAAGGGTCATGATCCTATCGTGCTGACATTGTGATTTAGGGCTTTAAATTTTGATCTGGACTTTGTTTCTTTTGTTGAAGTTTTAATACCGTTACAAAAACAAAAGGCTCTGAGTTGATAAACTAATAACTCTACTCTAAAATCCGAAAGATGCAATTCCTCAGTTTCAGATGATTTCCATTTTTATTGGAACGCGGGGAAATATTATTATATTAATTTTACAGCTTGGTAAATTTTTGATATTTTTGGCCTTCATTTTGGCGTCCATTTTGGGTTCATTTTGTTACAAGGATTTCTGAAACGAATCCCAGACGATATAGTAAACATAATATTACCTCAGTCGCCTCATTGACATCGAAGTCACGTGCCATGCATTCATTAACGAACAAAAACACAATTACCCAACTCAATTTCTTCGGCTGCTTTTAACAGGGCGACCATGCCATCTAAAAGTCAAAGAATTCTGTCTAAGCTCATTCAGGGCAGAAGCAGACATAGCTTCCTGCTCTGAAAATTTACGCACGAGTGCAAACGTTTTTTCAATTACAGAGGTAGTGGGTTTTTGAAAACAACAAAGCAAAAAAATTCACAGTTCTTAACACAACAGATATTTGTTTCTCTGCTTGATTCCGCCTGAAAGTTATCTTTGCGATATGACTTTTAATGACTCCTGTTCATGGGTTAGACGCTCAAAGACTACAGTAGAAAGCCAAGGCTTATTAAGTATATCGTAGAACATAATTAGACCTTTGATCTATTCTGGTTTGCCCCCCCCCACCAAGTAGGTTTTACGCACCCCAGTTACAAACTATATGTTGCTATATAGAACGTTACTGTCTAAGAAAATAGCATATGCTCCTGGGGGCGTAAAAAAAATAAGCTCACTAAGGTCGTGGGGCCAAAACAGAATGGATCCTAGATATTTTCTGTTAGTGGCCACCCCCCCCCCCCCCAGACGCACGTGCTATTTCCATAATCATTTATTTATATCACTTGCTGTAATTGGGGAAGCACATACTGGGGGCAAAAACGGAAAAGATCTCAAAATTGGCAGCTACACTTGGGTCTTATTATTAGAATTGCCCATTAACTAATCTCAACTACTATTCAAGAGAGTGGCTAACAATTATGTGATCTATTCTGTCTCCTCCGCTTAGCGGCTTATATCTTTTACGCCCCAAGGCGCACATGCTTTTTTACATAGTAACGTGCAATATAATAAAGTGTAATTTGTCACTGACTGGGCGTAAAAAACACCGGGGAGGTTGCAAAACAGAATAGATACCATTTACTACTCAAAATACTCAGAAACAATTAGTCAGTTCAAGCGAAAAAGAGGAATACACTTGAGAGGAGAGAAACACTTGAATTCAAATTGAATTTTTAAAACAATGAGTTATTCAAATTGAATGTGTAATAATTAGCAAGGAAACAAAGTTTTGGAACGGATCATGAAAAACACAGCGGACGGAATTAGTGAGGATACATTATATAAAACCGAAATCCTTCAAGTGCAACCATAAAAAATTGGAGGACAACCGTCCGACTCTGCTATAAAAATCTTCAATTTTTAGTGTGCTTAAAGTTTGTTATTGCACGTGTAAGGAGTTCCACTTCATGAGAGTTTCCTAGAAGTGGGAGTTTCCTGAATTCCACTTTCATGGGAGTTTTCTTAGAAAGGCCGATAAGCTGTGGTTTTGAAATATATAATTAGCTCTATTACGTAAGTGAAAATAAGCACTGGGGAGACTAAGACATTGTTAGAATGCTTTAATGTTACCTTTTATGTAGTCAAAAAGATTAAACATTTTTGCTAAGGTCGTTGGTCAAGGCACAAACACTTTTTTGATAAGCACCAGTTAGGACGATGACTTTCTAAATGAGTGGAGAAAAACATTTTCAAACACCAGTTCATCTGCCGTCCCAGAGTCTGAAACAAACTTTCTTTTATGCCAATGAAGAAAAGGCTTCTGTAGTCAAGATGACAAAGATTATATTAAAGTTTTTTTAGATAACCGGTTCCTATTTGTTTTGAGACCTATTGCTATTTTTTTGTAAACTTTTCCAACTGTTTTTTGCTTGGCTTTCAAATTACAAGTGACAGTCAATTTTAATTCCGATTTATTTGCAAAAAGTTTTGATTTTTATTTTTTACCTGTCCAGTTGGATTATTTCCGCTAAAGTGTGAAGCTCATCATACGGTTAGCAAAAACAAATCTAACCAGATTTGACAACATTTAAAATTAGATCATGTGAGTTGAAAGAGAGTGGCTAACAATTATGTGATCTATTCTGTCTCCTCCGCTTAGCGGCTTATATCTTTTACGCCCCAAGGCGCACATGCTTTTTTACATAGTAACGTGCAATATAATAAAGTGTAATTTGTCACTGACTGGGCGTAAAAAACACCGGGGAGGGTGCAAAACAGAATAGATACCATTTACTACTCAAAATACTCAGAAACAATTAGTCAGTTCAAGCGAAAAAGAGGAATACACTTGAGAGGAGAGAAACACTTGAATTCAAATTGAATTTTTAAAACAATGAGTTATTCAAATTGAATGTGTAATAATTAGCAAGGAAACAAAGTTTTGGAACGGATCATGAAAAACACAGCGGACGGAATTAGTGAGGATACATTATATAAAACCGAAATCCTTCAAGTGCCACCATAAAAAATTGGAGGACAACCGTCCGACTCTGCTGTAAAAATCTTCAATTTTTAGTGTGCTTAAAGTCTGTTAATGCACGTGTAAGGAGTTCCACTTCATGAGAGTTTCCTAGAAGTGGGAGTTTCCTGAATTCCACTTTCATGGGAGTTTTCTTAGAAAGGCCGATAAGCTGTGGTTTTGAAATATATAATTAGCTCTATTACGTAAGTGAAAATAAGCACTGGGGAGACTAAGACATTGTTAGAATGCTTTAATGTTACCTTTTATGTAGTCAAAAAGATTAAACATTTTTGCTAAGGTCGTTGGTCAAGGCACAAACACTTTTTTGATAAGCACCAGTTAGGACGATGACTTTCTAAATGAGTGGAGAAAAACATTTTCAAACACCAGTTCATCTGCCGTCCCAGAGTCTGAAACAAACTTTCTTTTATGCCAATGAAGAAAAGGCTTCTGTAGTCAAGATGACAAAGATTATATTAAAGTTTTTTTAGATAACCGGTTCCTATTTGTTTTGAGACCTATTGCTATTTTTTTGTAAACTTTTCCAACTGTTTTTTGCTTGGCTTTCAAATTACAAGTGACAGTCAATTTTAATTCCGATTTATTTGCAAAAAGTTTTGATTTTTATTTTTTACCTGTCCAGTTGGATTATTTCCGCTAAAGTGTGAAGCTCATCATACGGTTAGCAAAAACAAATCTAACCAGATTTGACAACATTTAAAATTAGATCATGTGAGTTGAAAGAGAGTGGCTAACAATTATGTGATCTATTCTGTCTCCTCCGCTTAGCGGCTTATATCTTTTACGCCCCAAGGCGCACATGCTTTTTTACATAGTAACGTGCAATATAATAAAGTGTAATTTGTCACTGACTGGGCGTAAAAAACACCGGGGAGTGGGCAAAACAGAATAGATCCCATTTACTACTCAAAATACTCAGAAACCATTAGTCAGTTCAAGCGAATATCCAAAAAGAGGTATGACCTGTCCAGTGGACGGGACAATGAGAGAGAAACACTTGAATTCAAATTGAATTTTTAAAACAATGAGTTATTCAAATTGAATGTGTAATAATTATAAAGGAAACAAAGTTTTGGAACGGATCATGAAAAACACAGCGGACGGAATTAGTGAGGATACATTATATAAAACCGAAATCCTTCAAGTGCAACCATAAAAAATTGGAGGACAACCGTCCGACTCTGCTATAAAAATCTTCAATTTTTAGTGTGCTTAAAGTCTGTTATTGCACGTGTAATGAGTTCCACTTCATGAGAGTTTCCTAGAAGTGGGAGTTTCCTTAATTCCACTTTCATAGGAGTTTTCTTAGAAAAGCCGATGAGCTGTGGTCTTGAAATATATTATTAGCTCTATTACTTAAGTGAAAATAAGCACTGGGGAGACTAAGACATTGTTAGAATGCTTTAATGTTACCTTTTATGTAGTCAAAAAGATTAAACATTTTTGCTAAGGTCGTTGGTCAAGGCACAAACACTTTTTTGATAAGCACCAGTTAGGACGATGACTTTCTAAATGAGTGGAGAAAAACATTTTCAAACACCAGTTCATCTGCCGTCCCAGAGTCTGAAACAAACTTTCTTTTATGCCAATGAAGAAAAGGCTTCTGTAGTCAAGATGACAAAGATTATATTAAAGTTTTTTTAGATAACCGGTTCCTATTTGTTTTGAGACCTATTGCTATTTTTTTGTAAACTTTTCCAACTGTTTTTTGCTTGGCTTTCAAATTACAAGTGACAATCAATTTTAATTCCGATTTATTTGCAAAAAGTTTTGACTTTTATTTTTTACCTGTCCAGTTGGATTATTTCCGCTAAATTGTGAAGCTCATCATACGGTTAGCAAAAACAAATCTAACCAGATTTGACAACATTTAAAATTAGATCATGTGAGTTGAAAGAGAGTGGCTAACAATTATGTGATCTATTCTGTCTCCTCCGCTTAGCGGCTTATATCTTTTACGCCCCAAGGCGCACATGCTTTTTTACATAGTAACGTGCAATATAATAAAGTGTAATTTGTCACTGACTGGGCGTAAAAAACACCGGGGAGTGGGCAAAACAAAATAGATCCCATTTACTACTCAAAATACTCAGAAACCATTAGTCAACAGCACATTGCGACCTCTAAATTGTTCCTACTTTTCCTGTTTATATTCCTGTTTTGTCAAATCTCTCTTTCTGAAAATTTCCAAAATAATTTTGTTTTCTCTGCTAATTTGAGTTGCATTCATCGTCAAATCATCATTTTTGTTATGTTTTTTTTAAAAATTTTTTGTCTTTAACATCGACTTAGCACAATAGATCTGTATTAAACGCTGCTTCAGATACAAACTCTGCCTCTGAGGTTTCTGTATCCGTGGTAATGTAATCTATGTGTGTTTCAGTTGTTTTGCGGATTCTAGCTCGGAAATATGAACAGCTTGTACTTAGACCGTGTGGTATTATGACACTTTCAAGATTTTGTTTTCTAATTTATTCAATTATTCTATTTTATAGTCACCCAAGAGACAGAGAGAATGGCATCGATTTATGGCATTGTCAATGTTAAATGCTAACAAATCAATAAAAATTTTTTTGAATGCTTTTGTTTGGCTTCTAATTTATGTCTTTTAGTAACTTGTTGCTCGATTTCGGTTTGAAACTCTTATAGAACTCTACCGAAGATGACTCGTATGTTTTTCTATTGTACAAATTTAAATCAATTCTTAGTTTCAGTGAAAACTTTTCAGAACAAAAGGAGCAGCACCACCTCCTACACAACAGATATTCTTCCTGCGATCCACTCTGACAAAAAGCGTTTCTTTTTCAAAGAAACTCAAATATAATTTTCTTCATTTTTGTTGATCATTGTCTATGTTATGCCAATAATTGTGATATAACTTATATTTGAGTATAATGAGCGTAATTAAATACAATTTTTGTGAACACTTTGATTGTTTAGATAACAAAATATAAGATTTGTATCAAACTCCGGTAAAATTTTAATAACTTTGTCTTTATTTATCATGAGACCGTGGTTTTCTCAATGTCCCCATCGAATTTCAATGGGGAGACTAAAAAAATTCAAGCTAATATCTTTTCATCGACGTTAAATTGTATGATACGAAAAATTTAATTAACAGTGTACGACTTTGTGAGCACTAGATGTTCAATGACACTAATAGCCTGCTTTGATAGTTGTTCAAGTAATGGAAACCCTTTAGAATGAGGTTCATAGATTCCGTCATGCTGATATTGCGATTTGGGGCTTTGAATTTTGGTCTGGACTTTGTTTCTTTTGCTGACGTTTTAATACCGTTAAAAAAACAACTTGCTCTGAGTTGATTTACTAATGACTTTACTCTAAAATTTGAAGGCTGCAATCCCTGTTTGCAAATGCTTTCAATTTTTTATGGAACGCGGCGAAAAAAATTATTACATTAATTGTACAGCTTGGTAAGCTTAGTGCCTCTCCCCGCCGGACGCACTTGCTATTTCCATAATCTTTTAATACAAAGTATTTGCATTAGTTGCAACTGGGGTAGATAACATACTGGGGGGGAGGGAAACGGAAAAGATCTCAATATTTGCAGCTAAACTAGGAATTTATTATTAGAATTGCTAAATAACTTGTGTCAACTAATAGTCAAGAGTGTGGCTAACATTTATGTGATCTATTCTGTCGCCCCCGCGTAGTGGGCTTATATCTTTTACGCCCCAAGGCGCACGTGATTTTTTACATAGTAATGTGCAACATAACAAAGTGTAATTTTCCACTGCCGGGGCTAAAAACACACAGGGGGAGAGGGAAAACAGAACAGATCCGATTTACAAATCAAAATATTGAGAAACAAATAGTCAGTTCAAGCGAATAACAAAAAGGGTATGATCTCTCCAGTGGACGGGACAATGAGAGAAAAACAATTGAATTCAAATTGAAGTATAAAAACAATGAGTTATTCAAATTGAAAGTGTAATAAATGTAAAGGAAACAAAGTTTTTGAGCGGATCGTGAAAAAACACAGTGGACGGAGTTATTAAGATACATTATATAAAACCGAAATCCTTCAAGTGCAACCATAAAAAATTGGAGGACAACCGTTCAACTCTGCTATAAAAGTTTTCAATTTTTAGTGTGTTTAAATTTCTCATTGCAGGTCAAAGGAGTTCCACTTCATGAGAGTTTCCTAGAATTGGGATTTTCCTGAATTCACTTTCATGGGAGTTTCCTAGAAAGGCCGTTGAGCTGTGGTCTTGAAATATATAATTACCTCTATTAATTATAAAAAAAGCACTGGGGAGACTAACACATTGTTAGAATGCTTTATCGTTACGTTTGATGCAGTCAAGAAGATAAACACTTTTGTTGAAGTCGTTGGTCAAGGCACAAACACATTTTTGATAAGCACCAGTTAGGACGATGATTTGTAAATTAGTGGAAAAAAACATTTTCGAACCCCAGTTCAATTGCCCTCCCAGAAACTGCAACAATTTTTCCTTATACCAATGAAGAAAAAGCTTCTGTAGTCAAAATGACAAAGATTATATTAAAGTTTATTTAGATAGCTGATTACTATTTGTTTTAATATCTATTGCTATCTTTTAAAAACTTTCCAACTTTTTTTGGCTTTCAAATTCCAAGTGACAGCCAAGTTTATTTCCGAGTTATTTGCAAACAGTTTTCATTTTTATGTTTTAACTGTCCAGTTGAAATATTTCCGATAAATTGTGAAGCTCATCATAAGGTTTGCAAAAAACAAATGTAACCAGATTTGGTAACAATTAAAATTAGCTCATGTGAGTTGATAAACAAAGTTGATTTGGCAAGACTTTTCTCTGGATAAAGCTTTGTGGTTGCAATTGATTTGTTTATCGACATTACTGACATTAAAAAAAGGTCAACAGCACATTGCGACGGCTAAATCGTTCCTACTGTTCCTGTTTATATTCCAATTTTTGTCATTTCTCTGTTTATGAAAATTTCGGAATTATTTTTGTTTTCTCTGCTAAATTGATTTACATTTATCGTCAAACCAATCATTTTTGTAAATATTTGTTTGTTTTACATTAGAACAAAACCGTTTTTGAGGAGTGCCTGCTTTTTCAGCGCAACAGTAATCAAATGAACAAAAAAGGAAAACTTATAGTGAACATCGAAATATGAACACAGAAGACGCCAGCGTAGCATTGATAACGTTATCTTAAAAGCTGCGGGCTGATAATTGGTTTTGAACAGCTTGTACTTAGACCGTATGGTATTATGACACTTTCAAGATTTTTTTTAAAAAATTTAGTCAATTAATCTATTTTATATTCACGTAATGGCATTGTCAATGTTTAATGCCAACAAATCAATAAAGTTTTCTTGACTGCTTTTGTTTGGCTTCTAAATTATGTCTTTTATTAACTTGTTGTTCGACTTCGGTTTGAAACTCTCATTTAACTCTACCGAAGATGACTCGTATGTTTTTCTATCGAACAAATTTAAATCAATTTTTAGTTTCAGTGACAACTTTTTAGGACAAAAAGAGCAGCACCACCTCCTACACAACAAATATTTTTCCTGCGATCCACTCTGTGAAAAAGCGTTTCTGATTTAGAAAAAACTCAGGTATAATTTTCTTCATTTTTGTTGATCCATGTCTATGTTATGCCAATAATTATGATATCTGAAACTATACAGCTTTACAACTATACAGGTAAATTTTGGTTATTTTTGGCCTTGATTTTGGTGATCAGTTTGGATTCTTTTTGTTCCAAGTATCTTTGAAACGATCCAAGACGAATTAGTAGACATGATAATACCTCATTTGACAATTTGTAAGTGCAGATGCAAACAATTTTTTATAGCTGCTTGTCACCTCTTTGATATCGAAGTCACTTGCGATGCATTCATTAACCAACACAAACACAATTACCTGTCTCAATTTCTTCGGCTTTTTGTTGCTGGTTCTTTCCAGGAGCTCTTTGATCCGGTGTTCTCCGATGCCTCTAACTACCATATTTGGACCATTTTTGTTCATCATGTTTTTTTTGTGATATAGTCACCGATTTTGATCGCATCAACCTTTCCTTCTCTCGGGATTGTCAGATATTTCTTCCTTTCTAAGGTTGCAACAACTGTGACATCTCTTGAGAAGTCCAGGTTTGCTTGTCGCTGTCATGGGTTAATGAATTCCCTATAAATCCTCGTAATTGTTTCTATAACTAACAATCCTTGTTTGAAACCGGCTTCTGTTAGTGGCACTATCATTTACACATTTTTGTGCACCGGTGTTGTTGCGTGATGTTGGTTTATTTCTGAAACCTCAAAATACATCCATTGAAATTTTCCAAAATTAGTGAAGTTTCAGTATTTTAGCTCATTTTTGCGTTGAGTTTATCTTCTGGATTTACACATTGATTGCTAATCAATTTTGCGACAATTGTTCGAAGATTTTGTATTTCGTCTGCAGCGGTTCTGTAAAGTTCAACTTTGACTTCTTTTTTAAGATTGCAAAAGTATCATTGTCCAAGAAAACGCTGAAAAATAAAGAAACCACAATTATTTTTAATTAATTATTATTAAAGTTAGTTCGAGGTCATCGAGAAGCAACACTATGCTAATTAAGTGCCTTGCTTTCATTCCCATATAACAACAATACAGGTATTTTCAACTTCAGTAGCAGATTTTATACCACAGCAAGCTATGATACAAAAAATGGCACTGCGCAGGAGTGCGCAATCTATCTTCATACAAATATGTTTGTTATTGCTTTTAAGAGGGTGCGTATGAGTATTGCGCACCCACCA
The DNA here is from genome assembly GCF_964194025.1 of Convolutriloba macropyga. Classification (NCBI taxonomy): domain Eukaryota; kingdom Metazoa; phylum Xenacoelomorpha; order Acoela; family Convolutidae; genus Convolutriloba; species Convolutriloba macropyga. The sequence goes on from NC_134479.1 coordinate 57,575,653, forward strand.
ATTAAGAGGGTGCGTATGAGTATTGCGCGTTCCATATTTTTAGGTAAGGATTTGCTGTGCTATAAATGCTTCTTTCTAACGCGGGGTGCATTTCGTACTTGGTGGGGGCTTAAAAGCAACAGATCCAAATGTGGACGGAGGTAAGTGAAATAGAGATTGTTCGAATGAAATTGCTCTTAAAAATTCTACTCAGCTGACAAGGAGATTCAGCTTCAGGAGATTCACAGGTCAACTAGTAACATGTACACTTCTGGACGGCTTAGCCATGGGTGCTTCGTTGGCCGCGACTCTATGACAGTTGGTGGATGAAATTTTTCGAAAAACCCATTTGCAAAAACCAGATAAAGGAATGGAGAACATAACATGTAGGGAATGTGCATTAATTGTTACCGACTCGTTACTTTCCGAGGGAAAGGCGTCGATTGCTATAATAATGACAAAAATTACCAAAAATGCCGAGAAAACAGTCATGCAGAGCATAAGATCATGAGGGATGTTTTATGGATGTGTTGTTTCTCAGCAAAAAAGGTAAACCTGAGAATCACATGAACTGAAACTTTTCAAAAGGTGTGTAGATAAAAAAGTATCACTCTCAAAGGAAATCCTTAAGCGTGCTCTTTGTATGCAAATTCACTTCTCAAAAACTTGTCTTCGTAAAAAGACCGGAGGGGAATGGAAAGCGGGCCTAACACTAGATCTGATTATAAATTGAAACGACTAAAAGACAATTAGCCGCAATTGCTACAAAAAGTGGGATCTTTTCCAATTGTGACGTTGGATGAAACAATTACGAAAAAGTTTATAGCATAAACGCCTTGAGAAGGAACAACAAATCACCTCGACGAAATTTTCAACGAAAATGTCAATAAGCCGATGTTTTTTGTTCAATGCAGAGTAAACACCACATAGAAATTTGAATTTGCTAATGGCCTGAAAAGATGTTTAATAATTGCATCAATTTCACGATTAAAAAATTAAAACTTCATTGCCCAACCTGATTTCATCTTCATTTTTTTCATCATTTTGTTGTATGAAAATTCTTCTGGAGAAGATGCAGTCTCAATTACGTCGACAAAACCAGATGACATTATGTCAATAGAGTATGAGAGAATCAAGAGAAAGACTCTCCGTTAGGAGAACATCTTGTTGAAAGTTGAGGTACAACGTAAAATTTTGAATGGGATATAAACAATGCGCGTCACGGGATTTAAAAAATAATAAAAATTGAAACTATCTATATTAAAAAGTTAAAACTTCAGCTAAATACGCTTGAAAAAATTTGGGATGTGTGTCGATATTAAAATATTAGTTCAAATGCAAATTTGACTCACAAAATTGAAAAACAATTTGATACAGGTCATTTCGAAATTCGAGCAAATACGAAATTTCTAAGATAACAACAGATAGGATGGAGGACGAAAGACGCCTTTTTACAAAAAAAAACAAAAAGCCCAGAAACTCCAAAAAAAGACCAAAAAATACAATTTGTTGGGTACGTTAGAAGTAACGATAATATTGTAAATGTAATTAAAACTGTAGATATTTTCACAAATTCATGTTTTTTATCGTAGAAATAGATAAAATTAGTCAGCAACTAGAGTGAAAAAATGGTGAAATATTTTTTGTTTTTTTTTGTTCTAAAAATCCTTTTTGAATTTTCTCATTATAGCCAACCCGATTTCTGGTTTTATTATTCATAGCTCCAAATCATTTAGCACCATATTGGGGGCAAGCGTCCGTGGAGCGGCTATATTGAGAAAGACATAAAAATTTTTGTAATGGAAATTACAATTATTATGTTACCATTTTTGTGGCCTTCACGTGTTAGAGATGTTGTCTATGTAAAAAAAACTTCCTTCCCCGTCTAAATTTTTGTAGTAGTAAAAGTAGTAAAAACTCAGCGTCCCGAGAAATAGGAAAAATACAAAGCGTACGAATGAATATAATTTCAGTTTTACAAAAGTAGCAAACGCTTGCAAAATACGAACATAGCATCAACTTGTTGTATAAAAAGACCAAATTTTTGACATCAAATGAGCCAATTTTCAGGACAAACTTTGCGCTTTTTTTTCCGAAATTTTTTTCCCATATCAAAAGGTATTTGTTTTGCGGGAGGAAGTTGGTAGCAAGTTACGCCATTAGCTGTATTCCGTAGGACAAAAAGATCTATTAGTGCTGCCTAACAACAAATACGCAATGAATTTAGACTTATCGTGCAATCAAGCTACCTATAGGTACAAATGTTTAACTAATGTTTCTAATATGAATCAAATTCGCAGTGGCCTACTCTTATATTAAACATATTTTGAATTAAGTAACATCAATTAAAGGAACGAATTATAAAAAAACAGCAAATGTGGTTTTGGATTTTTTCCGCTGTAACCACTTTTTAGTGGGCAGTACCATATAACAATCAGGAAAAGAAAAAAGTGAAATTGGTTGTTAATACCATTTGTTTGCTATTACAGGTTCTTTTGAATGTTTGCGTTTGATATTTATATTGAAAATTGCAATGATAACTATCTGGATTTTTTGGAGAGCATCAGTAGTACATATAGTATTAATATGAGTCGAATACCCGCCATTTCAAATTAAAATCTAAAAAAAACGCATTAGACGTCGCAAACCGGCTAAAAAAACAGAAAATAAAAAAATCCACTTGTATTACGATATTTTTGTGTCCGCGGTTTGTTTGCGTTAACCCGACAAAAATATGGGCTTTGAATACATTGTTGTGAATGTTAACGCATAAAATTACAGCAAGTTATTAGAAATCGACCAAAAACATCAATTTTACGGTTTCGGTTGCACTGATGGATATTAAAATGTATATCATTGGAAACGTGAGCATTCTATATTTCCATTCGACTCAACATTTTGCTCAGAGAAAGTTTTTTGATTTTCCATCCAAATCTTATATTCTGTTGTTCGTCTGCTCATTCTGTGGCATTTTTTTTGGTGAAGGCGCTTCGATCAATACCAATGCTTCGCGGCTAAAGTCTCTTAGTGCGGACACAAATTTTTTTTTTTCTGAAATCTTCAAATTATCAGTTTCTCTCAGAATAGCAATGGTCCCGTCCCTGTAAAATTAGAGTTTTCATTTTTTTAATCGTAACCTAATAATAATTGCAGCTTTTACTTAGTTGTCGTACCTCGGTACTCATATACACTGCAATCTTATGGAGATACCAGATCTCTCAGTAGGTGTATAATAACACTAATACCAAATAATACATTTTCAGGTTTGGGTCTTCCCATTATCGCCATTTCATGATACTATTGACCCCTTTTATGGCATGTTTCCAATGATTGTGGGGTTAAAGGTTATCTGACCACTAAACGGGGGGTGGAGGCTATAAAAGGAAAGAACCCGGTTTTTTCCTCAATCTTTAACGTTTCAAATTCCCGAACAAAAGCTCATTTTTTAACTCGCAATCTTTGTTGATGTTCGTGTAGATGTAGTCGAAGTTTTTACCTCTTCTGTTTTTTTATTGAACTCACCAACGGTTACCACATGCTTGGCTATGTGAAAGTCCTTTTCTGCCAGTTTTTGGTAAGGTTCGCAATAAATTTTATATTGATCTGCTACTGATTAACTGTTAAACTTTTCTGCAGTCATCATCATGATTGACTAAAACTACAGTAGGATACTTACAGGAGTAATATACATTTTTGGATGTAAACAACTCAAAATTCGCTCCAGAATCTGTTCTGCAAAAAGCATATTGATAACGTTTAAAACTAACAATGCATACGAAAATTTAAGAAACGTTTAAAATTTGAAGGTCAAGAAGACACTGTACAGAATGAGAGAATTGTGCGTTGTGAATTACATCTCCACAATAGTTTTTCTTCATTTGGATCAATTATCTATCTCAATTATCTTTCTGAGGCTCTCCATCACCGTTTTTTTGCTGGGCAGAATTTAAGAGTTTCAATTAGCTTGTGAGCCTCCTCTTGACACATTTTGCAATTTTTCCTCTTAATGGCTTTGTGATTGGTACCAGGGTTATACGTCAACAAAATGAGAGAAGTTTTAACATGCAGACCTGAAAAAAGATAATAAAGTTGAACAATTTATGTTGTCAACAACAACAAAATTCTGCAAAATTTGGTGTTTTAGGTTAATCAACCTTACCATAATCAGGTTATTTTTCATACATCTATTAATTTGTAAACTTGGCTGTTATGGCATTTTGTAATTGCCCATTATTCGGTGTTGTGTATAATAGCATGTAGAAACGGGGTTCCTGAATAACGAAAAATATGCCAGTCATGCCTATGCGACTTTATATGATGAAAACCGAACATGAGTCTCCTTTCGCTTATAGGCATTTCTGAGAACGTTTATGTTAGTTTTTAAATACTATTTTACATGGAATTTCCGTTGAAAGCATTATGTAACCAAGCTATAAACAGCATTTAATTTTTTTCAGCTCTGATTCGTATCTAAAAAATTTTCGACATTTTGATACGTCTGTTTTTTTTTCACAAGCGCCATTTCGTGAGCAGAAAAGCGCTCGATTGGCATGTATTTTAAGTTTTTAGAGAAACGAAAGAAAATAATTTTTATTTGTTAATTGTTTAAATCATGATTTGTTAACTTAAATTTTAACCTTTTCTAATCAGACCAGCATTGCGCAAGTCAGCAACCACTATTTTTTTTACTTCTATCAATAAAAAATTTTTGTCATGACATCATTTTGAGTGCTTCAAGCGTTCTATTGATTAGAATCATTACTTAGCAGATTACTAGACACTAAGACCAAAAAAGTCCAACTAATCGAGACAATCGAAAGGTCGACCAACTTTAAATAGCCATCGATTTATTCACTCCAATGATTTTTCCACAGGCGATCACAGCCATTTTGTTATCATCTTTTAGGAAAGGGGGAAGGGACGGGAGAGAGAAGGAATACGGGTTTTATTAAGGAAAAGGAAATCTGGTGGTCTTTCAGCATAATTGTTGCGATTAGACGAAAGTGTAAATTTTTATCAAGTCTGAAAACTCATGTGCGACTGAAGCAAATTGCTGGAAATTGTTTACACGGACTGACGTACAAAAATAATACAAATAGGCTCGGTATGAACAGTACATAAAAGAACCTTAGTAACAGTACAAGTTATATAAGATTATCAGTAATCAAAATAATTACTTCCAAATGATTCCTGATGTTTTAAAAGCGAATATATAGACGAAACTGAAGAAAAATGGAAGAGTTTTCATCACTTTTGCCAACTAAAAAAGAATATATCCCGACGATTTTCTTTTGTTTACAAACATCGAATTCTGGCGAAATCTTATGTGATTTTATGCACTCTTAGTAAACATACAGAGAATTTGTTCTGAAATAAGTCTAAGTGCTATGCCGTAGAAAAACTTATTCAAACTAAAAATAATAGCAATTTTTTTTGCAAAAAATTTTTGATTTTGGTCTATTTATCGTTTTTGTGTTCTAATGATAAATAAATGGTAGACAAAAACACGTTCTCATTTTTGCATATTCTCAAATTGAATGCCTCTGAACGGAAACAGTAGTTATGATGTTTATCTATAATACCTTTTACTCTAAAAACGGAGAACATTTAGCAAATTCTCAAAAATTAGTTTTTTTTTGAAAATAAAGCAGTCAGTGTCTGCTTAAATAAAAATCGGCTGAAAATTTGCCAACGCATAATTGAAAATCGAATTCATAAATGCAGGTTGAAAATTGCAAGCTATGGCTGGATGATTTGGGGACCCATTAGACCAGAATTTAACCCAGTTTAGCCCGGGATTATCCTCCCCTTTATGACTGGGTCGCGGTGCTAGAGATGGTTATCCAGCTTTCCGCCGTGACTGGAGGGGCTGAAGGGAAACGTAAAAATGTCGCAGGGAGGGAGGGATGTCTTTTTTTTGGGGGGGGGGGGTAAAATTGATTATAGAAGGTTATGATCACTATCATAAAACGATTGTTTCAAGAATAAGTCAACAGCCCTAATATACAAAACCATCAATGAAAAATTGCTCGAAAAACGTAAGAAATGAGCAGTACTTTTAAATGGCAAATTTGGGGGAAAACGAGCTCATAACTGCTGATTAATTTCAACTTTTAGTGTTTTTGGCGGCTCAAAACTTTGTAGTAAAAAATTTATAACTGAAATCTTCGCTTAATTATCAGTGCAATTGAATAATTAATGACGTAAACAAGGAGGCTCGGTAATTGAGTTTGCACATAATGCTGCGACCCGTTCATCCACATTTTTGTTCCGACCCCCACTTTAGTGGCGAGGGACGAACTACATACTCAAATGGGTTTTTTTGTTCAGACAATTTTGGCTGATCGATATATTCATTGTAAAGAGATATGAGTGAAATTATTAAAAAGCACGTACGAATATGGAATTAAAAAGATTTTTTCGATTTTCGTTTTTTACAGGGAGTTATCGAAGTTCAAAGTTTTGTGAATATTGGACAGTTTTTGTTCACATTTTCAGTACAATTTTGCACAATTTTAATGACAATATTTAAAATAAGTTGAAATTTCTAACGGTAGAGTGTCATTGTTATTATTGTTACCATTCGAGACAGAAAGTGGCTGCTGAATTGTCTGATTTGAATTTCATTGGCTAAAAATTTTGATAAAGTTTTCAAAATTCAGACTTTTTTAATCAAAAAATAAAAAAAATATGCTTTTTTGGTCCACTTTGTTTAAGTTTGCTGAAAGTGTAGACATAGAAACCGCTAACACAATCTCTCAAAACTCCAAAAGGGAGCTTGTTAAAACGGGACGGCCTTTAAAGATCTTCTGGAATTAAAATTTTGCCGTTTTTTCCAAATTTAACTCGATAATTATTCAAAATGCATGTTTGAAGTATTTCAATTAACAATTGGTCTAACTCGCAAATATTCGGAAAACTTGGGTGAATTTTTTGGAGCGGCAAAATCAGGGATAGGTTAGACATTATATTGGATTCTAACAATCAGAAATTTTTAAAGTTTCTTTTGGTGCTGCCTTTTTTCAAATTATATTGCTTTTTTTTTTATGTTAGTTACCAACAAAAATTTTTATCCATGGCTCCAATAATGACAGCTTCCAATCTAGATACATTTTGTTTTCAACGGAGATGAAAGGTTTTTGTGGCTTTGAAGAGGAGTTTTTCTAAACTTCAATTGAATTCTTGTCTTTCGACTTCCATTGTTTCTTTTTCACTCTGATTAATAAGTCTCACCACACAAAGGTCCGAATGGCTTATTCAAGAGGTGTAAGTGAACCTGTACCATGCAATTGGTTCTTATCTAATGTCTCTTATGTCATCGATTGTAATTGTTTTAAGGAAATTTCAGTGATTTCCTCTACTTCAGTCAATTTTTTATACTTCTGCTGTCATCTTTTAGCTTATTCTCAGTAAACACAGATCAAACTTACTTTCTTAGTGAACGAAGACTATTTTTGTGGCGGATTGTTTTAAAAGAAAGCGTCCATGGTTTTGGTACTTCGAGTTTTCATACAAACTTTGTGATTTTTGTGCATAATTGCGCAATTTTGCTGTTGTTTTTGTTTCTTTAGTAAGTTGCCACGCTGCCTAACAATCTATTTGAAACAAGCTTTACCGAAATTATAAGTGAACTTGTCTATTAATTTCTAACCAATACTGCCACAGAACAGTGTCACTTTAATGGCTGTGACACTGTTCTCTTTCAGAATTTTCCATGTTTATTATTTTTACCTTGTGTTTGTAGCTAAATTTTGTTGTCCAATATTGGGTAACTAAGAAATACTTCAGTGACCAAATAATGATACAAAAGTCAATCTAATAGCTGAAATCGATATAAAGCTAATGATTTAAATGACTTTCAATTTGAAGTTCTTCAAAAAAATGTAAAAGTATTCTTCAACTTTTCCCTTTTGTTCTGATATGCGCTTTTTTCGTATTTTACGAAATGTTGTACCATTTTCGTATGTTAACGTTTTTTGAGAGATCTTTTCAATAGTTTGTTGAAGCAAACAATGATTTTTCTGTTGGTTTAAGCTTTTGACTGATGTCTTTGGGGCTTAAACAAATAGACAAATTGTTTCAGAATTTGGACAAATTTGGATGCTTTTCAATCTTTGTGGCTTTTGCTGTCTTTTTGAAATGGCCTTTTTACAAAATGACTTTTTGATGCATCAAAAGAGATAAAAATGAAGATTGAAGATTTAATTTTTGCGGCTAATTTTTTCTGAATTTAATGGCTTTTTTTAAAGAATATTTTTTGGCAAGAAATTTTTTTTTGAGCGTGTAATTAATGTTATTTTTATGTCTCATGACTTAGTCTCATTATTATTAGGCGCAAATAATTTTCGAAGAAGTTGCAAGACAAACTGTCTACTATTTTAGATGAAAGCTGATGTCGGCTTTGAATTTTGAAGATATTTGTTTTTTTTAGAAAAAAGACAATGGGTTTCTGAGATTTGCCAATCTTTTTTCTGTTGACTTGTAGCTTAGCATCTCTATAGACAAGTCACACCCCTTATCTAATAAACTACAATTGTTTCTTTATATTGGTTTTATTTTCCTCAAATGCGTTTTGATCATTGTACAACCAGTTTTCGTAAAATATTCGTGATTTTTGCTCCTTCGCCCAATTTGTTAGGTTTCTATTTTTTCCTAGTATCACAATAATGGGAGGTCCTCTGGTCCTGTTATAAAATTACGCAACCCAAATTTTGTTTATTGAACAGCTTAACTGGTTAGTTGGCTGGGATAACGCTTTCGTGGAACTTTTTTCGTGCAATTTTTTCCTTTTTGCCTGTGTTGGTCGTTCTTTTTGTAGTTATATGACATATCCTGGACCAAGAAGGCTCTCTCTGGAGGTATAAAAAAATCTCTCAATGATTTCTTTTGATGCATAATATTTCTAATCAGTTTGACATTAGTTCTTTTCAAAAAAGCAACGTTTTTTCAAACTTTTCCCGTTTGCTCATTTCTTGTAGACTTGTTATCAAGTCGCATTGAAGAAAAGTCTCATATTTTTATCTAATGAACTTGAGGTTAAATTTTTTAGTAAAAATTCTATCTGATGACAATTCGATTTTGGTTTTGAAAAAATGCACAACAAGTTTTGTAATTAATATTTGTAATTGTTCGATTTTTTATCGCCATCTTTTCTGGCAGTCACCTTATTGTAGTCACAGGTCTCATGGGCCCTCTAAGGTAGATTGTTTTGTTAATTTAGTAGTTTATCGAACGATATGTTTAAAGGTTAATTTGTTCTTATCTCTTCCAGATTTGGTAGACATTTAAGTGAAAAATGTAGATGAGCGGGGTCGGAACTTTATGTGCGAACGCACATTACCGAGCCTCCTTGTTGGTTTGATTAAATAAATTGAAATAAAGAGAGGAAACTTTCAGCATTAAATTGGAATGTATTCTCAAGCATTAACGGGTGGACATTTTCCAAAATGAATGCAGTTTTATTTAAGACAACAGAAAAAGAAAAATTAAAAAATTTAGTGTTTTCAATTAACAAGAAATATCAAAGTAGACAAACTGGTAGCAAAAAACGAATGGTTTTAAATGGAAATAAATTAAAAGCAATTGGGAACTGTCAGTAATTAGATTAAGTTGCTGGTTGACAAAAAGACAAAAATATAGGCGAAACTCGAAAGACACTAATTTTTAAAAATAGATAAACTAAAGTCCATAAAGGATTCTTTTAAGCAGTCATTTGAGCAAAAAGTCTTTTAGGCATCAGATAAAATGATTGTGTATGTTTTCTTCTCTTCAGGGGAAACCAATGAGACTTGTCAGCAATGTGTCTCAGATAAGACTATAAAAAATATCAAGTAATTCCAAAACAAAACAAATAGCTATTTTTACAAAAAGTTCTTTTGAATAAAAACATTCCTCTTGTCCTGGGAATTGCAACAATATATGATGATAACAGAAGCCAGAAATAGAAAAATTCGATATGTTGATATGTTAATTTGTTTTATCTCTTTCACATTTGGTAGACAATGAAGTGAAAAATAAACAAAAATAAATAAATAAACTAAATAAAAATAAATAAACTAAAGTCATTGAAGCATTCTTTTTTTAAGCAGTCATTTGAGCTAAATGTCTTTTAGGCATCAGATAAATTGATTGTGTAGGTTTTCTTACCTTCTCAGGAAACCAATGAGATTTGTCAGCAATGAGTCTCAGATAAGACTATAAAAAATATCAAGTAAAGCCAAAACAAAACAAATAGCTATTTTTACAAAAAGTTCTTTTGAATAAAAACATTCCTCTTGTCCTGGGAATTGCAACAATATATGATGATAACAGAAACCAGAAATAGAAAAATTCGATATGTTGATATGTTAATTTGTTTTATCTCTTTCACATTTGGTAGACAATGAAGTGAAAAATAAACAAAAATAAATAAATAAACTAAATAAAAATAAATAAACTAAAGTCATTGAAGCATTCTTTTTTTAAGCAGTCATTTGAGCTAAATGTCTTTTAGGCATCAGATAAATTGATTGTGTATGTTTTCTTACCTTCTTAGGAAACCAATGAGATTTGTCAGCAATGAGTCTCAGATAAGACTATAAAAAATATCAAGTAAAGCCAAAACAAAACAAATAGCTATTTTTACAAAAAGTTCTTTGGAATAAAAACATTCCGCTTGTCCTGGGAATTGCAACAATATATGATGATAACAGAAACCAGAAATAGAAAAATTCGATATGTTGATATATTAATTTGTTTTATCTCTTTCACATTTGGTAGACAATGAAGTGAAAAATAAACAAAAATAAATAAATAAACTAAATAAAAATAAATAAACTAAAGTCATTGAAGCATTCTTTTTTTAAGCAGTCATTTGAGCTAAATGTCTTTTAGGCATCAGATAAATTGATTGTGTATGTTTTCTTGCCCTCTTAGGAAACCAATGAGAATGGTCAGCAATGAGACTCAGATAAGACTATAAAAAATATCAAGTAAAGCCAAAACGTAACAAATAGGTTTGTCATAAGAAACTCTTTTTACTAATAAATTTTCTTCTGACCTGAGAAATGGAAGAATATATGATAATAACAAAACACAGAAATAGGAAAATTCAATTAATTGCAAATGTTTTTAAAAAAACACGGTTTTAAAATCACAAAAATTATATTAGGTCCCTTCACCGCTTGCAACTGCGCATATGATGAATAGAAAACCTATATCAACCTCAGAAGATTTATCACCAAAATGGAGAGAAAAACAGAAATATAGCTGCACGTGAAATAACAACTAAAAAGCGAAAATTTGTTCAGAGACAAATTACTTGCTTCACCTCAAAAAGAGTTTGAAGGATTACTTTTTAGAACTACTAACTCCTTTGAGTCTCTTATTGTTCTATCGTTTTAATAAACGCTACTCAAATTTAGACATTATCAAATGATAGAAATAATTTGAACAGATCTTTAGAAATACATCACTTAATGTACTTTAATCTCTCTGGATTGTGGATAGCCATGGTGGGATCAATAAAAACTCCTTATTTTTTTTGTGGCAACTATAATCAAGTAACTGTTCCAAAAACGAACAAAAGAAATTAAAATATATTTAAAAAGACGCTGAAAAAGAACAAAAATTATTCTAAATCAACGACATAAATCAGCAAACAGCGGTCAAAGTTGCTGTTTCAAATTCCTTTGCTAGATAATAGACGTTCAACTAGTCCTTTAATTAGTTATAACTAATTGTCTGAACCAGTTTAAGGGCAGCGGTGTCAAGAAATATTATCACTTTCAGCTTAAAAAACTGATTTGGCGCCAGTTTTTTTAAATTAAAAATTTTAGGTTAAATTATTCGAGAAGTTAGCTATATTTCAGAAATAAAATAAATTGAGGAATCCTGTCTCATTTAAAAAAAAAACAATTGTTGAGTGCATTTAGTTTTGTAAATCAAATAAAGCAAACATGGATGCAAATGGTTAAAAATATAACTTGTAAAAATGCAAGTGTTGTTTCACGTGAAGGGAAGCAATTCCCTTTGTTGTTGTTGACTGGCGATATTTCTCCAGTGTTGCTTTGTTGACTCAAAAGGTTGTCAAAGGATATATCCACATTTTTATTAAGAAAACGAAACAGATACAGACAGAGCAACAGACTTTATTTTTATTACAAATGTTCCGTCTCAGGTTGACGTTTGGAGGCTGAAGTTTTCTCGAAAAAGCAGAAATTATTCCATTATTGTCGTACAAAATGTTTACTGCATGCTTTGCCAAGGTTAAAAATTTTTCAACGGAATGTTTTGTGTCATATTCTTGGTGATGATGCGTTATGTATAGAAAGTAAGTAAAAGCACAGTTTTTCTTAGAAGATCCTGAATTTGGTTTTGCATTGAACCCTAATATGTAGATTTTTATTCCTTACTGAAAGAAAAAAAAACTCTCATCGCATTTCTCTCATGCATCCGTATAATGTGTTTTTCAATGTGTTTTTCAAAAAACTTTGCTGCCTTTCAGAGAGATTAAAGTATAAAATAGAATTTGTTTTCACTCAAACGTGTCTATCAGCAGAACACTATTGTTTCGTAGAAATTATCTAAATTTCAAATGTTTGCAAGAAAACAAACAGATGTCTTTTGAATAATTTGCTAGGCAAAATTTACAGGTCAATAGATCTTGTTAAATAGCAATTATTGTTAAATACAAATGTTTATCGACAACCATTGAAAAATTTAAAAGAATTGTGTTTAATATTTGAATTTAACCGAGACATTTTAGATCGTTGTTCACCAATTATTGTAACAAATTACAGCCGTAATGTCATCTATGAAAAACCTTGGTCGTTTCAAACGTGATATGAATGCTGATAGCTGCTTCACAACATGAGACTTTTGCGGGCAGTATTGAACATCTTTTTGTTCAGCATATGACATTTTACCCTCTTTGAGAAACAGGCCTTATTCTTACCTTGTGTGAAAACCCGGGCCGAGGTGTCAACGCTAAAAAACGCAAAATTATGTAAGATTGGCGTTGAATGCGTTGAATTTATGTAAGATCTACGCTCAAGCGTAGATCTTACATAAATTCAACGCATTCAACGCCAATCTTACATAATTTTGCGTTGAATTTTGGCGTAGATCTTACATATTTAGCAGAAAGAATATTTAGCGTAGATATTTAGCGTAGAATTTTACATATTTAGCGTTGAATTTAGCGTAGATCTTACATAAATTCAACGCATTCAATGCCAATCTTACATATTTTGCGTTGAAATTTGGCGTAGATCTTACATATTTAGCGTTGAATTTTAGCGTAGATCTTACATATTTAGCGTTGAATTTAGCGTAGATTTTACATAAATTCAACGCATTCAACGCCAATCTTACATAATTTTGCGTTGAATTTTGGCGTAGATCTTACATATTTAGCGTTGAATTTTAGCGTAGATCTTACATATTTAGCGTTGAATTTAGCGTAGATCTTACATAAATTCAACGCATTCAACGCCAATCTTACATAATTTTGCGTTGAATTTTGGCGTAGATCTTACATATTTAGCGTTGATTTTTAGCGTAGATGTTACATATTTAGCGTTGAATTTAGCGTAGATCTTACATAAATTCAACGCATTCAACTCCAATATAACAAAATTTTGCGTTGAATTTTGGCGTAGATCTTACATATTTAGCGTTGAATTTTAGCGTAGATCATACATACTTAGCGTTGAATTTAGCGTTGATCTTACATAAATTCAACGCATTTAACGCTAATCTTTCCATTCCGTTTCAGACCACTTTACGATTTCAAAACTTTTTCAAGTTTTTTTTCGAAAAATTAATTTTTTCAATATTTCGAACCGAACCTGATACTCCAAAGGTGAGTAACAAGAAGTCAGAAAAAATCTGTTTAGTGCTCTCTTATAGTGCAAAATCCAATTCAGACCATTTGAAGATTTTAAATTTTTCGAGTTTTTTTTTCAAAAAGTTAATTTTTTAACTGTTTCGACCCTATACTGCACAGGTGAGAAAAATCACTTTTCAGTGCTCTTTTAAAGTGCAAAATCCATTTCAGACCATTTTACGATTTCAAAACTTTTTAAAGTTTTTTTTTCGAAAAAAAAAATTTTTTCAATATTTCGAACCTGTTACTCCAAAGGTGAGTAACAAGAAGTCAGAAAAAATCTTTTTTAGTGCTCTTTTATAGTGCAAAATCCAATTCAGACCATTTGAAGATTTCAAATTTTTCAAGTTTTTTTTCGAAAAATTAATTTTTTTACTGTTTCGACCCCTATACTGCACAATTGAGAAAAATGAAGTCAGCAAAAAATAACCAAAAAATAACCATCTCTTACAGTGAAAAACCATTTCAGACCATTTTGGGAATTCAAATTTTTTTCAAAACTTAAAAACAAATTTAAATTTTTCCCAGTACTTCTCACATGATAAATGCGTCGAATACGTTGAAATTATATAAGATCTTGGCTAAATTCAACGAAAAATATGTAAGATCTAGGCTAAATTCAACGAAATATATGCAAGTTCTACGCTAATTTCAATGCAAAATATGTAAGGTCTACGCTATAATCAACGCAAAATATGTAAGATCTACGCTAAATTCAACGCAAAATATGTAAAATCTACGCTTTATAAGGATTGCGGCTCTTAAGGAAACCAAGGTACGGTGGCGCAAAGGTAGAAGAGGCGACAAGTAAACAGGCGGTCAGTGGTTCGAGTCCCATACCTAGAGTTCTACGCGTTGATTTTTTGTACGATCAACGCTAAATTCAACGCAAAAATATGTAAGATCTACGCTAAATTCAACGCTAATTATGTAAGATCTACGCTAAATTCAACGCTAAATATGTAAGATCAGCGGCAACTAGCGTTGACAAGTTGGAAAATTCACCGCCATTTCTTACATAATTTTGCGCTGAGTGCGTTGAATTTTTATCTTTAAATTCAACGCATTCAACGCAAAATTATGAAAGAAAATTGCGGTGAATTTTCCGACTTGTCAACGCTAGTTGCCGCTGATCTTACATAATTTCGGCCAAATTCCTCGGCCCGGGAAGCGTGATAAATAGTGGGAAAAAAGTGCGATGTGCACAGATTTTGGTTTTAAAATTTAATTATTTTTTATTTATACCCATCTCTATCATCTTTATTTTGATATCATTTAAAATATATATGCATATCTATCATCTTTTTTAAATTTAATTAATTTTTTTTATACCCATCTTTATTGTCTTTTTTACATCATCTAAATTATAATTATCTTTATCATCTTTTTTTGATATCATCTAAATAAAAATGCTCATTTTCAGCACTCAAAACGAGTGTATTTTTTTTTAAAAAAATCAATTTTTGAGGGCTAAAAATGAGCATTTGTTAAAAACCAAAACAGTGCAAACAGCACTTTTTCCCACTACTGTGATAAAGATTTACAGCATAAACTTTATTCCAGTTTTGGGATGTTTTAATAATAATACATGAATTTTCGGTTGCTTACAAGGGAACAAGCAGAATTATCTTTATCGGATTACCAAAATAGGTTTTAAGAACCGGAAATATGTCGCCATTGAATCTCTCGTCGACTTCGTATAATGTTATTGTATTCTGGTATCTTCTGAGATTTAGTAGTGGGAAAAAGGTGCTATTCCGCCACTTCCTATTCGGAAGATGACTACTAAATACCACCTTTTTCCCACTTTTCTATATATCTACTACTTGCTTATACCCCCCATTTTATTCACTACTATATATTAGCTTGTTTTATCCACTACTACATATTACCTTTATATTCACTCAAAATCTATCATTTCTTGTCTCACTTAGTGCAATCCACTAGTACAGAGTTAAGCTGGTATTTGTCCATTATCAGACGGATAGTTCGGGTTCTATAACCACCGACTCCGTTGGACGTATCCCAGATAATAGTGTAACTAGAGAGACCGTGTGAAAAGCAAGTAAACAAACTTGCGAAAACACTTGAAAATAAAAAGAAAACTTGAATAAAAACTGAAAAAAATATTAAATAATAAAAATTTTCATATGTCCCCCCTAATCAATATTTAATCAATCTAAAACTAACACTTTCTGTCTCACTTAGCGTAGTGGTTAAATCATCGAGTCTAGTTAAGTTGCTATAGCAAACGGAAGGTTTGGGGTTCCTTCCTCACTGACTCCAGTGAACGTCCCCCGACTTTGATGAATTGCAATAAAATTAGGTTAGATAAAAAAAACCAAATTCACAGTTCTTAAGAAGGATGATCCCTGCTGTGAGACTGTATATGGGACACAATGTGATGGGTATACAGTCTAAAACACTGAGATCGGTGGAAACACAGTGATCTGTGTTTTTCAGTGTAACTTGAACAAAAAAACCAGCTTAACTCTTTTATAAATTTTAAATTTTGATAATATTCATATAATATTAAGATCCTTGTTTTTATTTACTACTTGGTCAAGTCATAACCCAAAGTAATAGCAAAATTATAAAGCAAATTAAAGTAAAAAATAAAGCAAATTTCAAAATAAGAGCGAAATCCCTCTTTTAAGAGCGAATCACACTTTAAGAGCGAAATCGTCCCTATCGGAGTGATGCCCCAGTAGAAAGATCGCTCTTTTTTGCTCTTAGAGAGTGATTCCCTCTTTTTTTGATATTTTTATTATTTTTTTATACTTTTATTTCAAATTATCTATACTCTTCAATAAATTTATATTTTCTTTTACTTTTTCTATATTTAACCCATTATTAATAAGAAATGATACAAAATTATAATAATTACACCAACAACTTTCCTCAGTTTGGCTAATAACTAAAGGACTTACAGTCTTGCTTTGCCCACTAGGATTAATTGTTTTCTCACTCAAATCAGTGTAACTGCTTGGCTTGCCACGGACTTCGTCCGTTCGCAGATTTCTACTAAATCCTTTAGGTATATCTACATCTGGATGTTGCTTCTTTACATGAGCCCGTATCCCTTCATATCTCACAACAGAAGCACAATATGGTCAATTAATTTTAGCTGAAGTACAACTTCTACATGTATACTTACTCTCATCGAAATCAGTTAGTGGTTTTACAGCATTACATTTATTACATATTCTAATTAAGACTTCTGGGTTAAGGTTAATGCTAGGGTTAGGGTTAGGGTTCAGGTTAAGGTTAGGGTTAGGGTTAGGGTCAAGGTTAAGGTTAGGGTTAGTGTTAAGGTTAGGGTTAGGGTTAGGGTTGGGGTTAAGGTTAGGGTTAAGGTTAAGGTTAGGGTTAGGGTTAGGGTCTGAGTTAGAGTTAGAGTCATAGATAGAACTAAAACCACAACCAGAACTAGAGCTAGAACTAGAACTAGAACTAGAACTAGATTAATTTTTTGAAGAACAACCCCATGGAGAAAAATTATTAGCACAAATACCACTTAGTATTATATTACCACACATATATTTATCAGTTTTATCTTTATGACATTATTCATAATTATATTTTAAAACAGCAATGTTTCCATATTTATAGTTACACTCTAAACATTTTAAAATCATTTATAATAGGGTAAACTTAAATATTTACCTAATTATTTCTTTGATAATATTTAGCCATGATTTCAATTAAATCTTTAGTATTATCTTTAGATGTGATACACTCTGCTAAATATTTTTTCCCTAACGTATTGAGTGTATTAGTTTTACATCTCTTATCTAAAATCAATTCAAGGTCTAATTCTTTTTCAACTCTAACAAACTTTATAATCTCTTCTCTAAATTCTTCATTATTTCCATATAGTCTGGTTAAAAACTTTCCTCCCTTTCTATTCCAAATTCTCATCTCTTCATTTATATATTCTTCTTGTAGTTTTTCTAAGGGTATAACAAATTTACGTGCCCCATTAACTAAACTATTTTTTCGATCGGTGAACGAACTTTGTTCGTGGTTTACCAAACTGCTTCGCAGATAGGACTTTGCCCATGTTTCACTATCAGGATAATCACTTTGTGTATTAGCAATGCTATGTTGTGTATCAGTATAATTACTTTGTATATCAGTATAATCACTTTGAGTAAAAGGGGACCTGCTTGGCAGATCTTCTCCATGTCCAACGTTAACCAAAGTGTTTGCTCTATTCAACATATTGTTTGCACTCATTTACACGGCTCCAACAGTTTTTATTATTGAATCAAGATAAATATAACTAGTTATAACTAAACCCCCAACCCATAATTCCGCCAATATTTGATAGTTGTTTTAAGCCTTTTGCTTCAACCATCTCTTTTGTTAAAACATCATTCTGAATTTTAATATTATTTAAAGTAAGAAATTTATTAAAATAAAACTGATAATTATCATGATTAATGGTATTTCTATCTGTTGCATTTATCATGAGTGGTTTCATGTATGCTATAAGTTTATTTATATCGTCTCTTTCTAATTCATCTTTTAAACTAAGATCTTTTAAATCAAGGAAACCAACTCTTGAATCATATATCATTGTTCTATTACTATTAATAATAATAAAAGTATTTTCCTTCTTATTATGTTTAATTATACCATAACGAAGTTCATCTGACATTCCATCTGTACAATTATAATGGTTACTATTCAACTCACTAACTATTTTATTAAAGTCATGTTCAAATTTATATATCTCATTAAAGTTTTTAAATAGATCAGGTCCATTATAAGTTCTTAAATAAATAGTATCACAACTCATTCTTGCCGTATTAATTATTTGAGCTGGTTTATGACACATTACAATCATTTGAATTTTATAATGTCTACCTTCATTAAAAAATTAAGCTATATCCTTATTTAACCTATCACCCATATCATCAAGTACCATTACACAATTTTGAAATTTATGCATATTGTTTTTTGTGATCATATTTGTATCACATTTATTAAACCCAGTATAAAACTTATTAGACTCAGGATCTATCCAGTCTCTTTCATCTTTAAACACTATAACTATATTTTTAGCTTGGTCTTGGTTTTGGTTTTGGTCCCGCTTTTGGATTTGATGAGTGAACGAACTTTGTTCGATGTTTACCAAACTGCTTGGCTTGCCACGGACTTCGCCCGTTCGCAGATCTTGATTTTGGACTGAGTAAAATTTAAAGTATTGTCTAATAAAATATGTTTTTTTTGTACCAGTTCCACCTTAAACTATAGTATGTAATGTTGACTTTTCATATTCAAATCTAACTAGACTCCTTTTCATAAATCCCCCAAAGCTTTCTTCTAGATTTGTATATTTACTTGGTATTGAATCATATATTATATAACAAATTCAAATTAACAAAACAAAAATTATAACTGCGCTACCTGTCTCCAATTTTATACCTATTACAAATGCTTATCCTAACTTTTGAGGAATTCAATAATAAATTTAATATTGATAATAGTGCTATGAGCGATATCAGAATAAAAGATATAGGAAAAGATATAAGTCTAACACCAATTGAAATAGTAATGAGATATCAGACTACAGATAACACAAGTGAACCTAACTTCAACGTTATTGTGAATATACATCCAACTGATGGTACACATTGAGTTTTAGTTATAAGAAGAGAAGGTGGTCTTGTGTATTACTTTGATAGTTTTGGTGTAGAAACCCCACCATAATTCCTAGAGAATATGTTTATCTAGGCTCTAATGAAAGAATACAACAATTTTATGAATCTTATTGTGGGGCTTATTGTTTAAACATGATCTATCTTATTGATAGAGGATTTAAAATTAAAAGTACTTTGAAAATTCTAGTTAATTAATGTAAATATCCAGGAAAATTTAATGAGTGTTTTTGTTTAAGTTGTAATGTTAATGTTTATGTTAATAATAATGAGAATGTTATTGATAATGTTAACGAAAATGTCATTGATAATGATAATGATAATGATATTGTTAATGATAATGATAATGCTAATGATAATGTTAATGATAATGGTAATGTTAATGATCTACGAAGTAGCTTTGCTAATAATGTTAATGATAATGATAATGTTAATGATAAAGATAATAATAATGTTAATGATAATGATAATGTTAATGACGATGATAATGATAATGATAATGATAATGTTAATGATAATGATAATGATAATGATAATGATAATGATAATGATAATGATAATTTTATTTATCTACTGGATGAAAAACGCGTCGAAACATCGGTGGACCGGTTCCCGGATGGGCGAAGCCCAATTAAAAGGGTAAACCCAACAATAAAGAATGTCCTACTAACACTATCTCTATAAACATAAACGTAGATCTACAATCATGGCTAAATGATGATGATATAATTACTGAAGCTGAATTCCCAGATAACTTTAGATGTATAATATCTGGTCCAAGTGAATGTGGTAAGACATTCTTATTAAAAAACTAATTCTAGCTAGTATATATTTTGATAAGCTATACATCATTGGACATACTGGTGATCAATACAATGGATTAGAAAGAATTAACGATAAAGCAATTATAGAATTTATTAAAGATAAAAAAGGTTTACCGTCTCCAGAAAAACTATCCAAAGATTTTAAGAAACTAATGATATTCGATGATGTTAGAGCCAAAAAACCAGTTATTAATGATTGTATTGTTATTATAATGTTATTATATGTAATAAGGTAAGGAAAGAGCCTTATAATTACATTGTCATTGATATAACAAACAAAAATTAATGGTAAACTGAGAATTAATTGGGATCGGAGAGTTTTGTAGTTTAGTTTAAGTTTAAGTTTATATCTACACCAGATGGACCTTTGGTCAGCTGACTACGTCAGATCAACGAAGTTGTTGCTGGTTACATCAGATGTAAAGTAAAACTTTATACATCACCATTAAAGTCTATAAGTCTTCCATGCTCATCTTTAATATGAAACTCTATATATTCTATTCTATCTTTAGTTAAATTTTGATACAAGATATTAGTTGGTATAATATTTATCAAGTAACCTGGTGGTGCTGTTAGAGTAAAAGTATATAGTATGTCTGTGTTATTCCCATTATCTTCAACACCAGATATCACATTACAATGAATGTTAATATTACTAAAACCCATAATGTCAACAATTTTCTGAGATATATATTTACATTTTAAATAAACTATTTTTCTAAATCCTAGTAATAGGGCTATTGAATTTTCTATGTCAAAGTTAATTGCACCTTGTTTTATTTCCATTAAACTTTTCATTGTATTCTTATCAGGTTCTATCATAACATTACCATTAGTTTCTTCTTTTATTAATTCTGCTATTTCGATTAACTCATATACACCTGGTATAACAGCTAAAATAAGGGTATCTGACCATGTTTCACCTTGGGTATCATATAAGAATTGATTGTTCCTTCTATTCACATTAAACACCGAATTATAAACAGATAATCTAATTAAACCTAATTTTGTTGTATTAAGTTTAGGTTCACTAAAGTTAAACTTTTTTGTTGGTTTTATCATTCTAAAGTTAAATGTATGCTCTTCTTTAGTTTTAGTTAAAGCTTCATGTATTTTTTGTAGTTCCCATAAGATTAAACTGTCTGTCATTTTTTGACTTATAAAAATGGACTGTAATATGGATACAAATTATGGTTATAAAAATGATATACACAAAATTAAGATTAAAAAATACAAACCAAATAATCTGGCAACAATGAATACAATCAATACTAACATTAAAACCATTCTCAATAGAGAAGAGAATCACTTAAATTTGTGTGATTCCTATCTAGAGACAGAGTTTGTTGTATCAGATGATGCTGGTGGTTTATTTGCTAATGATGCTAATAGCATATTAGTTAATTATGGTATGATGGCATTGTTTAGTTCAGTTAAACTTGAAACTAGTGGTGGTAGGACTATTGAATATATAGATCATTGTCATCCTAATCTATTGATTTATAAGTTTATAAGTTATTAACTAGTATTGGTTATGAAAATGAGAGTGATTTTGTTAGAAATCAAGGCAATAGAGATAGTCAACTTAAAGGTGACCATATTGCTGCACAACGAGGTCATATGTATATGATGATTAAGATGAGTGATTTATTTGGTTTCGTAAATGATTTAGAAAAGATATATGGTTTAGGAATTAAACTAATATTAAAAAGAAATAATAATGATAGAGCTCTATTTAGAGTTAATGCTAATGCTGGTGCAGTTGGTAATGATGGTAATATAGATATTAGAGATATATCATGGTGTGTGCCCAGTATTGATCATAGTAATGATAATAGAATTTTTGTGCAAAAGGGTTTAAGTAAAAAGAATAATGTAGAAATTAGCTATTATGAAAAAAAGACATTTTATAAAAATGTACCTAATGCTACTAACTTCTTGTTTCATCTAGGTATGGAAAGTGGGATGGAAAGACCACAATATATAATAGTTGGTTTTGAAAATAATAATGTTAATGAACAAACTCATGATGCAAGTACATTTGTTATAATGAATGTTACTGAATGTTATTGTAAGATTGGTAGTGAGTTTTATCCTGAGGATAGAATGAATATTTATTATGGAACCAATAATTATAATGAGGCTTTTAAAGAGATTGTTAGCTTTAATAAAGATTATAATGGGCTACTACATAATATAAAACTGTATATAAATCATAGAACATCCAAAAGTAGTTATGGAATATATGTATTTGATACTAGATATCAAATCAAATTGATCATATAGGACCACAACCAATACAACTTAATTTTAAGTTTAGTGATGCAGTTGCATATGTCATGCATAATTATTAACTAGAAAGGTTATTTGTGTTAATAGTGATGGTAATAAGATGGTTGATATAATCTCGTTGAGATTAATCAGTGAAACTGCTTCGCAGGTGACCGAAGGTCTACTATATCATAGACATAGTCTTAGTTATATTTAAGTCATAGTTATTAAAAATGATATACTTATTGACTTAACCAATGACTAAACAATGACTAAATCAATGATAATCAAACTATTTCCTTCTAGTCTTAACAAAATCTTTCGCATAAATAGTATCCAGTTTCTTTTTATTATCTAGAGTCAATCCCTTAGCTTCAAGTTCAGTTTTAGGTTTCGAGCTTCGCTCGCGGGTGGAACCCGTAGGCTTAATAACAACAAAGGGATTATACTTTTTAACTTCCATTTTTTTATATATAGAAATGAGTCTTTTAAATAAGTTCAAAACTAATTCTTATTGTGTTGGTGGTAGACATTATAGTGGTACTAATAATATAAGTGGAGCTATCACTTCGAAAGGTACTAAAATGTTAAGAGGGTCCTGCACTAAATGTAGAAGGAATAAATCAATGACAGAATCTGATGCAACAATAGAAGCTGAGGAATTGAAAGATTTCTTCAAAAGTGTTGGTAGAGCTACGGATAACTTTGGAAAAAAAGTTGCTAATAATCCAGTAAGAGCATTAGAAATAGCAAGTAAAATAGGAAGTGCAGCTGCAAGTAGAAACCCTAGAGCAGCTCTAGCGGCTAAAACTGATTTATTTAAATTTGCAACTACTGGTGAAGGTATAAAGGTAGTACAAAAAGGAAGAGGGTTATACTTAGGTACAAAGAAGAGATAATTATTTGATTATAGTCATGATTAAATTTATGATTATGTATATTTTTATGTTTATGATTATGATTAATTATATTTATGATTATGATTATGATTATGATTATATTTATTTTATGTTTATGATTATCGATCTGCGAAACAGGTTACCTGATAAATATTAATAATAATATTATTATTACTAAACACTATATTATAACTAAACACTAACAACTTTAGTTTAAGAAAACACTCCGCTTGTTTTTCTTGTTCCTCTTATAATCCTCATATAGCTTGACTGTTTCATTATATTCATCATTATATATTTTACTATCTTTCATTGATTTAGTATATAGTTTATTAAATTTATCACTAAACTGTTTACTTAAAATATACATTTGTGAATACTTTATAATTTTATTTCTTATTTTAATATTAATTGTTTTTGATAATGAACCACAAACAGTTGCTGTAGCAAAAGCTGTTGGTATAGAATAAGGTAATCCTATACCTGTTAATGCAACTGATGTTGATGTAGCAGTTGTTGCTATAGATGATAATACTGTTTCTGTTATCTCAGCTACGTAAATATAATTCCTATTTCTACTTAACTTCTTATTATAGTTATTAGTTGCAGTTTCATAATAATTTCTAATATCTTTTATAATGTTAATATTGATATTAAATTTATTATTGGCTTGAATCTTTTCGTTTATGTATTGTTCATTAACGGCTGACAAGTTGGATATAGTAATCTGTCACTCGGTGCTGTTGGGTTAGTCATAATTTCGGTTATTTTAATTAGTGAAAATTCGTTCTATTTCTTTCGTTATATCTTCTTGTTTAAAACCAAAATGCTTCTCTAGACTTTCTTGTTCTTTATTATCAAGTAACGTACTTCGTAAAAAAATAGCAATTATATATTGTACTAATGTCCTTTTATTCTTTAAAAGGGCTTCATCTATAAAAGAATTAGTCTTTTTATTAACTTCTTTAAATTCTTTTAGCCCAGTAGTAAACATTTCATCTACTTGTATGTTAGTGATATTCTGATTAAACTTATTATTATCAAATTCTTGTTTTAATTGATTATATTTAGAGATAGTTTCAGCAGCAACTTTATTACAAAACAGTATTTGTGACTTCAATTGTTAATTCAATAAACTCATTAATTAGTTCATCATTAACTTGTGTTTCATTTAGTTGTAATGTTTTAGTTGTGACTTTATCAAATTCACTTTTTCTTATTTCAGTTATGTTTCTACGTAAAATGTCTATTTTATTAGAAGAAGATAAAAAATTATTGTCACAATACTCTTTATTAACAACATCTTTTTCATCTTTTGGAGGATGAACTTTTGTAATTTTATAGGTATCCTTCATATCAATATTATCATTATCTTCTAGGAGTAACCCACGAGCCTTACTTAGTGATAAGTTGTTTGTTGATGTTGATCCGAGAAGCGGGTTCCCCAATGGACCTCCGGTCATGCTTCGCCATTGATGTTTAGCTTGATTGAATCTATTTTTTGTCATCTTTGTTTTTGTTTACAGAAATTACAGAATTATACCTAATGATTCTAAAACTTTATTATTAGACTCAAAGTCAAACTCGGATTTTAATAGTTCCTCATAATATTCATATTATTTACCTTCTGTTATCTCTCCATTAATATCTTCTATTTTATATGTTGGTGGTTGTGTATTTAGAACTTCATTAACTTTAAACAACTCTCTATTCCAATTAGAAGTGTATCCCTTAGAGAAGATATTACGTTTATCTGCATTTCCAACATAATCACCAATTTTAACTTTTGGTTTAATATTCTTAAAACTAAAAGTGTATTTAACTTTATCAGGATTATTAGAAGCGTCAACTGGTGTTATATTAATTGTTGAGTGAATGTTATTTATAATGTTAATTTTGTTGTTAAATTTATTATTGGCTTGAATCTTTTCATTTATCAATCTTTCTGATACTGATGACAAATCTAGAGATAGTAATCTCTCACTCGGTGCTGTTTGGTTAGTCATAATTTCGGTTATTTTAATTAGTAAAAATTCTTTCTATTTCTTTCGTTATATTTTCTCGTTTAAAACCATAATGCTTCTCTAGTCTTTCTTGTATTTTATTATCAACTAACGTACTTCGTAAAATTATAGCAATTATATATTGTACTATTGTCCTTTTATTGTTTAAAAGGGCTTCATCTATAAAAGATTTAGGCTTTTTATTAACTTCTTTAAATTCTTTTAGCCCAGTAGTAAACATTTCATCTAGTTGTATGTTAGTGATATTCTGATTAAACTTATTATTATCAATTTCTAGTTTTAATTGATTATATTTAGAGATAGTATCAGCAGCAAATTTATTACAAAATTTAACAGTATTTGTGACTTCATTTGCTGATTCAATAAACCCATTAATTAGTTGATCATTAACTTGTGTTTCATTTAGTTGTAATGTTTTAGTTGTGACTTTATCAAATTCACCTTTTCTTAGGTCAGTTATGTTTCTACTTAAAATGTCTATTTTATTAGAAGAGGATGAAAAGTTATTGTCCTAATACTCTTTATTAACAACATTTTTTTCAATAGGATGTACAATCGTAATTTAAAAGGTATCCTTTATATCAATATTATCATTATCTTCTAGGAATAACCCACGAGCCTTACTTAGTGTTAAGTTGTTTGTTGATGTTGATGTTGATGTTGATTGATGTTTAGCTTGATTGAATCTATTTCTTAACATCTTTGTATTTGTTTATAGAAATTACAGAATTATACCTAATGATTCCAAAACCTTATTATTAGATTCAAAGTCAAACTCGGATTTTTATAATTCTTTTTTGTAATATTTACCTCGTATTATCTATCCATTCATGTCTTCTATCTTATAAGTTAGTGGTTGTGTTTTTAAAAACTCATTAACTTTAAACAACTCTCTATTCCAATTACAAGTGTATCCCTTAGAGAAGATATTACGTTTATCTGCATTTCTAACCTCTTCACCAACTTTAAGTTGAGGTTTAATATTCCTATAAATGAATGAGTATTTAACGTTATCAGGATTATTAGAAGCATCAACAGGTATCATATTAATTATTGAATGAATGTTATTGTTATATGTTACAACAGCATCATTTAATATATTTACCCAATTACCATCGCCATTGATGAACATAGGTTTATTAATTATATGCAATAATGTTCTATTGAATCTCTCTATAAACACAGCCTTTAAATCACTATAAGTAGAATATAGTTGTGTTTCATATTCTTTAAGTAAAGAATTAAATGTTTTATTGTAAAACTCACTACATCTATCTACCCATAACTTTTCTGGTTTTCTACTTTCACTTAATACTATTTTAAAACCATTAGTTATAGATAAACCAGATTTATTCTTCAATGGAATAGCCCATGCAAATTTTGTGATTATATCTATAACAGTTAATAGAATCTTATAAATATTATTGTATTTACTTAAAGATAACTTATCAATTAAATCAGCTGACCATGTTTCATCTTTATATAATGGTTTTATTCTTTCTCTTCTAAACTTTGTTATTTGAGGACTGATTACTTCTTTAGCTAGTAATTGTTGTTTAGTTTTAACTGTGTCTTGTTTAATTGTGGATATAGTCATCTGCGATGCGGGTTCCCTGATCTATGAAACAGCTTCCTTGATAGCTTTGTTCATTTCTGTTCATTTACCATAGTTAAAAACAAAATTTTCTAGTTGCTCTTGATTAATAATATTCATAGATAAAAGTTGCTTAGATATATCTAGCATTTCATCATATAGTCCATCATGACCAGCTTTTGTTTCTAGTATTAATAATTCTAGTCTTTCTACTGAACCATTTTAATTGCAATTTTGTTGATTATTTGGGTTAGGGTTGCTATTTAAACCCCTGCCAAATACCGCATCTTTTACCCCCATTATACGTTTTATTGTTCTATATCTAGCTCTTTTCTTATACCCTTTTGCTAAATCATATCTAATATCCTTTAAGAACCTTTTAAATTTGTTTTCATTTTCCTCGATTTCACCAGGTTTTTTATTAGGGTTAGTAAGAAAGTTTATAAACTCATCCGACAATTCATATATATTAACCTTAACTATAAATGAAATTTCTTGGTAGATTAGTTTAACACCGTTCATTTCATGTTCACCAATGTCTAAAATTTACGAACTTTAACTTTAATTGGAGATTAGATTGAACTGACATTAAATTAATAATTTGAGCCGTGTCTTTATCTACTAACATTCCTGGTTTATCTCGAGCTTTCGCTACAGCTTTGTCGTTGGACTTCACCAATGTTTCACCATTGGACCTCATTAATGCTTCATTAAACTGGGAGCCGGCTTGCTCGATCATCTTAGTTTGTTTATCTAACTCTTGATTTTGCCAATCTATTGCTCTTAGTGTTTGTTCATTTAATGCTAGATTGTGTTCACTGTTCACATTTAAAGTTTTAGTTAAAGGATCAAATAACTCTTCTATTTCACCATAATATTCTTGTTTTTTTAATTTATCTTCTAATCTATTCTTTCTGTTTTTTTTTTCCAGATTGTTTAATTCTATGAGTGTTTCTAGTTTAGTCATTTTATAAAAATAATTATCACAATTCATTATATAATCTAATAGCGGCTTCAATAAAATTTCTATCATCATTAATTGTTAATTCTTTAATATTCTTTATCAGTGCTGGGTTTGCCATGGGCGAAGTCTGTCGCCTGATTTTCTTTACTAGATTTCTTATGAATAGATACATGTTCTCATCTAGGGGATAACTTTTTATATTATTTACATAAAATCTTTTATCATTAAAATTATTTAAACTTCTTTTATTTATCTTAATTGTGGCCCTACAACTTTCTACTGTTAATCCTGCTTTCCTCTACTATCCTTTCCTTATTATCTATTAGAGCACTATAATATTCTTCGTGCTTTCCATTACTTTCTTTCTTTATTCCTTTCTCTTTTGCCCCATACTTCTTTATACTATATGTTTTGATCTTTAATACCACGAATTCTTCCATAACCTTACTACCTAATTTGTGTTTAAATTTGACCGGTATCTTATTATTAGTTTTTATTGCTTTATCTAGATTCCTCAGATCCAAGTGCTCATTGTCGACATTGCCCCCGCTAAAACTTAACACGAAGCTATCCGTGTCCATGTAGTGTAACATTAGATCTTTAAGCGCGGGATTTAATACATTATAAAAGAACTTACAAATATGAAGATTACTGAGCTCTAGTACTGTAGATCCTAAATAAATTGGTTTATCATTTTGTATTTCCTTTTTATAGAATTCTATTAGAGTATAGTTTTCATATCCAATTACATCTTTACATGTTGGTTTACTTACAGCTTTAAGTATTTCATAATCATCGGTTAGAATCTAAGCTTCTAGATACTTTAATGGATTCTCACAACTTTTACCAAACAATGAATTATTCATTAACTTAAATATATCTTTCTCAGGTTCAGTTTTAGCTTCAGCTCTCATTTTAGTATTAAGTTCAATGTAGTCTCTAATTATATAATCTTGTTTAAATTTAATTATTCTATGGACTTTAGTAAGCTTTATACCCATCTTAACAACAAACTTTAACATCCGATAGTGTATTGGGTATTCATATTTATTGTTTTGATCTAATATTAGTTTCTTGCTTTCTGATGAAGTTGGGGGTCTTTGTTTGTATCCCAGTTCATTATTCTCTACTTCTCTTCTATGGGGTAATAGTTGGAGGTTGCTAGTTCTCTCTTTACATTCGATAGTATATTCTAAATCACAGATAAACCAATAGCCATAATCACTACCATCTGAAATTTTTAATACTTCATCTAGAGTTGTATTGGAGTACTCAAAATCTTTATATGGTAGCTTTTGCATTAGTGCATAACCGTATAAATTATTGGCATCGATGTACCAGATGGACCATTGGTCATGCTTCGCCATAGACTTTTGACTCTGACTTTGACTTCTAATATACCTATCACCCATAACACCACATATGCCACCTCTCATTGCACTAATGAAGTCTTTTAGTATTTGCTCACCTTGTGTTATATCTAATTCAGCTTTGCTTAGTTTTAGGAAACAATCGAAGCTGTAGCTTGGTAGACTAATATAATGTAGAGGATTGAGTTTATATGTATTCATGTTTAACTTAACAAAAAGATTGAAGCAATGTCCTAATATGAATATATCATTTTCAACATATTCTATTGTTAACTTTTTACCTGTTTTATTACTATTAGAATTATTAAAATCATCTACTTCATCTTGAGTTGGTAATTTTGTTGTTAGTGATGATCTAAAGTCTTGAATTGATAGATTGCCCAGTTTATTATTATAGCTATTCTCATCTTTAAAGAATTCATAAGGATATAATGTTTTTTCAATGTTGTAAACGTTTGCTATTTTATCAAGAGACATTGTCAAGAAACTGTAACTATCTATAAACTCTAATATACCCACTCAAAACATTCTATCTTTACCATTAGTACTAGGTAAGATATCAATTCATCGCCTGCTATTATTATTATTCTGTTTAAATATCTCATTAAATAATAGATTGAAGTCATAGCCTTTACCATTATGAAATATTACTGGAATGAAGTTTTGATGTTTATCGTTCAAGTTACAAATATTACATGCTGGACCTCTATATCTACCTGTTTGATGACAGTGATCTCTAACTTTATTAACACAGATTTTATTACAAATGTGGCATACATCATTAGCATCATGATACAATTTATCTTCTTCGGTAAATATCATTTCTTTGTTTATTTAATACAATGTTTTGTTTCTATTTCTTATAAACCTCTAACATAATCTTTGATGCAGTCTGGACCAAAGTATGATCTGCGAAGCGGGTTCCCTGATCTGTTATATACTTCATCTTTGCTAAGCACTTCATCTTTGCTATGCCAACTATAGCCAATAGCAATAGGTACATGTTCACATATCTTATATGTATTGCTACCAATCTTTTCATCTGTTCCTTTCATGTAACATTCAGTATCACTAAAAATAACATTGTTCACTTCTTGTTGTCTATGTTGATTCTTGAATTTAATTTGTTTTAACTTAGGGCAAACAACCTTTGGTTTGACTTGGACACAGCATTCATGGGATTCATATTTATGTTGAGAACTAAACCAATAGGTACCATTATCACAAAACCAGTACTTGGTATGTTTGGTGTTAGGTCTTTTTTCATTCCATGCTAATATTCTTATATTATGTCTACCTTTTACAAAGTTAGAACATTTCTCTAAGCATTCTACTTTTGCTATGTTACTATCTTGAGTAGGCCTGTGGTGAAGCCCGACCGTAGGTCTGTAAAACCAAATATTGATATTATATTTGTTTTGGATTTTTGTTATATAACCATATGCAGTTTCATTATATTCCCAGTCATCGACTAGATTATTAATATACTTATTTTCTCTAGTTACATGTTCAGTTACAGGATGCAATGCAGCTGTAATATATAACCGTAGACAGTTAAATTTATTACTTCTAATATTTAAAATCGCTTTTGTTTTATCTCTTAGACCTAGTGGCAGTTCAGTATAAGATCCTGATGATGGTTTAATCTTTTCTATATTTATTTGCGTGTCTGTTATTCCAATAATCTCATAATCGTAGCCGTAACCCCCATACGTTTCTCTAATATGATCAAGCCATTGTTTTAGATTCAAGCGATGATCTTTATGCATATATTCAACGGTTCTAAAGTTTATATTAGTAGTCTTTTCTTCTTCTAAATCTCTCTTCTTATATATGCAATTGGCGGTAACTTTATATTTATATGATTTAAATGGTTTACATTCGTCTAATATGTAATCTACTGGTTCATTAATTTCCTTGATAAAACTACCATTAGATTTAGTAATATATAACTGCCTTTGATTAAAGCTTGCTTTAATATTAAAATTATTAGCAAAGCTACTTCGTAGATCGTTTAAGACAACGTTTTCTCTCCAGTGTTTATTCATGTGAGTTTGCAGACCTATCTGATTTTTAAACTTATCGGCACAAACCCAGCATGGTTCAGTTTTAGTTTCAGTTTCAGTTTCAGTTTTAATAATATTCTTAGTTTTAATAATATCCTTAGTTTTGGCCTTAGTTTTATTAATATAATCATCTTCATCCGAGTTATACACCTTCTTCAAGATTTCTTCTTCTTCAGACTCAAACATTTTCTCCAATAGTTCCTTATGTTTGGGATCGTATGATTGATGCCTGTATAAACTCTTCTTTGATTCAAAGGATAGATTACAGAAATCGCAGAAGTTTATGACACTAGTATTAGTTGATTGAGACATGATGTATTTATTTAGGGAAAATTTTGGAAAAAATAATTTTCGAAAAATGAAAATGAAATGCAAAAAGTGTATAAATAAACCTTGGAAAAAATGTTGTAATAATTGTAAAGATATAGAATATTCTTGTTATGTATGTAAAAAAATGGTTAAAGTGAAAGATTATATAGAACATTTGGGCTACCATTATTCTGATCCTGGTCAATATCTAACATGTAGTATGTGTAATGTTTATAATCTTATATCATTATATAGATTTAGAAATAGGAAATGTAGACTATGTATTTATCTTCATAGATATAGATATGGTCATACTAGAAATCAATTCAGGGAGCATGTTTATAAGTATAATATTCAAGAAGCTAATTCTTCTTCTTTTAATTTATCTGTCATGTAGTTTTTGGGTTTTATTGATATTTTTGATTTAGACCTTTTGTCTTAATTAATACCAGATTTAGAATAAATAAAGAGTGAAAAATTACTCTTAGAGTAATTCATAAAATAATGATTGATTTGGATTGATTTTTTATTTTGATTGATTGTTGATTGAACATATAGCTAATATGTAGTAGTGAATAAAATGGGGGGTATAAGCAAGTAGTATATATATAGAGTAGTGGGAAAAAAGTGGTATTTAGTCATCTTCCGATTAGGAAGTGGCGGAATAGCACCTTTTTCCCACTCCTAGATTTTCAGCATCTACAGGTTCAGCAGAATTTTGTATACTGATTAAAAAAAGTGCTGAAAAGTTTAAAATTAATATTGCTACCCCCAAATTTAATCATCAACTCAATTAGCTATTTAATGGCAATTAGCTCAATTAGCTACCCAGAAAAGCACCGGTTGGACAAACTGTAAGAGCTGTGTTTTTTGTCATGCTTTATCAGTACTCCTATAGTTTATTTTCGTAAATCCGCCACTTTCAGTCCCCAGCCCGGAATGGAAAAGGAAAAGGGTAAAAGCACACATAACATGCTAAAAAATCTCAAATATTCAAGTTCTGAACACTTTTCCGACTTGAGAACATTCCCGACAATCAATTATAATAATTTTTTTGTTTCTACAAGTATTGCTTGAGTTTGTGTGCTTTACGGACCTAAGAGCAAAATTAATGGTTAAACCTAACTTAAAAGGTCACAAACATAGTTATGATTTCAACTTAATTTATGTATAATTCAGAGTCTGTTTCAGAGAATTTCAGAGCAAAATTTGACCTGAATCGTAGTCTGAATCAGTACTGATAATTCATTAATTTCCCTCTTCTTCAATACCGATTTTTTTAGTTAGGTAGGGGATACTGTAGTCTTTTCGATACAGTATTACTCTCATATATTTTTTGAGCGCTTCATCGAAAAATATTATTTCCTTACAAACAAAAATGTTCACCTAAACAGCCCAAAGAAAAACTTGGTCTTTATCATAGTTTTTACTTATCTTCACACAAAATGGGTCATTTTTCCAAGAAGCAATCTCCTCGGGGTTTAATGGAACTTTTTATTCCAATGACTGGCTGGTTTCTGAGCCTATACCTCTATTCAGAGCCCTGGAAATGGCTGTGTTCATAGTGTTAAGGCCATACCTCCAGACTGCTCTGATCAGACCGTGTTGACTCTGGATCAAGCCCTCAGACTTTCCAACCAGACTTTGTTGCCGGGCCGCGCTATGCACCCCTGTGAGCGACCCAAGTCTGTCTTATCAGAGTAATTTTGGGTCAGCCTGGGTGAGCATAACATGAAAAATAACGAACCTTCTTTCTTTGAGCCGGGCCAAAAAATTTTTATTGTTTTTATAATTCAGCAGCCTATTTTACCCGTTAAGCCTATTTTGAATTGAGTGTGTTTGCATCATTCAGAATTTCTCATTCCTTCGTTAATAACTTATTTATAACTTATTTAAATTTTGATGAATCCGACTTCGTTTTCTGTTAGAAAGCAAAATTTTGAACTCAAAATCAATTTCAGTTGAATAATTTCAGCTGGCATATTGTTGTTTACTGCACGCGTTTTGTGTTGTATCATTTATGTTTATGTTTGCTTATTGTCTGTCCAGTTTTGCTTATTGTTTACCTGTTTATTTTCATCTCTGGCGTTCAAGATAAAAAGCGCGGCGCGGAAGCTGCCACTTTGATCTGGCTATCTTCAAAGAAAGCTCCCAGCTTTTTACAACCGGTAGGTCGTTGGAAAGATCAAGGAATAGAAAATGAAGGAAAAGAGAACAAAAGAAAATGGATTAATATTTTCATTAAGAAAACATGAAAGAAAATGATGTCACGCCGGTTTTATATCATATCAACGCTGAGATATTACGCAATAAAGGTTGTGTTATTGCATAACTTATTTAGTTCACACTTAAGCGCGTTCAATTAGCATAACGTTCCTTAAGCCGATGTTCCCCTCAACAATATAACAAAAAATTTATTTCCTACTAATTAGAATAAAAATTTACAATGGGTCGTCAAAATTGCTTAGATCAGATAGCTTATGCTGTATAATTTGTTTGTAAATTTAGCTTTTAATGTTCCCGATAAGGCCGGCCGGATCAAAGAAAAAAAAACATTTCAACCTAGTTATAAGCAAAAAAGAAAAGTTAAGTTATTACTGGCATTTTAAAATTAAATTAGGCATTAATATTTCAGCATTTATTTATATCGTCTCTCGTCGGCGACATATTTCCATATTACGGTTAAATGAATGCTAAAAAGTTCAAAAGCACTTCAAATAAACAGCATATGTTTTTAACCCACTAAATTTATTGTGAATGACCTCATTAGGTGCTTTGAACTTTCTCTTTGTTGTCAACACATGCTAAACAATTTGCAATTTATGCAGGCGACAAATGTATCCATCCAATCCTCAATTTAGCCGACAGTTGAGAAGGCCAAAATCGTCTTCTCATCAAAATTGTCTGACATCATAATAGGATAAATTGTCAAATTTTAAAAATCATTTTTAGATAAATTTTTTGTATCTTTTCTTTTCACTTTCCCCAACTTCTTGGCTACAATTCCAGATCGCAAAAATGAGGTGTCTAAGCTCATACCTCTTTTTTTCCTCAATTTTGTAGAAAAAAGAAATAAATTTAACAATATATTGAATTAGAAAAATAGTTCAAGTCATTTATTTGTAAACTAATAAAGCTATGAATTCGTGAACAAGTTTTTTGTTTTTGTTTACGTTTGTTTAGTCATAATAACATCATTATAAACAATTATTCGGGAAAATTATTGAGTTTTTCCAAATTTATTGAACCAAGATTGAAAGCTAATTTTGAGGTTAAAGCTTTTTTCTAAAGTTTGCGAACGCTTAAAGCTGAGCACGGAAACATCCACACCAAACACGAATAAAATCCAGTCTTTTCCATAATTTTTTGCTGAAAGTGAAGTTGTGAAGATGACGTTTCGGGGTTCAAAAATAGGAAATTTCGAGTTCAGACGAAACTTCCGAGGTCTTTGAACTTCGTGTTTAACAAAGCCGACGGATGGTTGAACTGATTTCGGTTCATAGGGTGACACAGAATTGCCCGTTCCAAGTCTGTAAAAGTTCGCCCATGGGGTGAGGGGGTTTGGTCGGGTGAAATATGAACCCGAACACTCTTCGATTCTGTCGTTTGGGCTTTCGGGTTGTTCACGATGTTATTTTGTTTAACCTTTTTCGCCCCGTTTCGAGAGAAGCACAGAAAGTTTTTCCAGGTTGACAGTGTTTTCGGCGTCCATAACCAGAACCCGGCTAGGGTTCCGGGTATAAAAAGCATGAAATATTTCACGATTAAAGCTGTAGTACTTGGGTAATAACAACCCGAATAGGTTTCGGTTTCTGAGTCCAGATCGAGTGAGGTTTCACCGGATGACAAACCCTGACTTTCGCGATACCACCCACACGACCTCGGCCGAATCGAATCCTCGTACAAGAAAACTGAAATCAATATGGCCGCGGCCATAACATAAATCAACACGAACATCACGACTCGAAAAATGACTCGTTCGGCTTTCTCCGACATGTTCGGCTCTTTTCGAATCTCTTTCCTTATAAGGTAAAGCGACACAAAACCCGTGAGGAGTAAAACGAATCCAGTAATTAGGTAAATTGCAAATGGTGCAACGACTAAAGACCAGAGAAAAACTGGATTCGAATACCCAGTGAAACAGGTTCCGGTAAAAACGTCCCCGTCAATTTCCTTACTGGCTATTATGAAGACGGTTTTGACAGCCGGAACCCCCCAAGCGACACCATGAAACATGAACCATAACGTCCGGTCCATAATCTCTTGGCACCATTTTAGCCCTGCCGCAAGAAACCAGGCGAGCCCGAAAACAACCCACCAAATTGATAAAGCCATGAGGAAGTAATATTGCACGGCAAAGGACACGACACATCCAAAATTCCCCAAACCCCGGCTGACTTCGGAATTCAACCCAATTTTTGCCTGGGTTTCGGGTAACTTTCCGAGAGCTGTTCGGTTTTCAGTGCATGAAACCGAAGTTTTGGCGAAGAAGCCGATTACGTAAACGGCCGAAATCATTACGTAACAAAACGAGATGAACACAGTCGCCTTTTCGGGGTACTTAAACCTCGATCGATCGATTAAAAAAGTACCAAACGTGAACAAAGATGAAATTAAGCAAACTAAAGCCCAGTATAGCACCCAATAACGTATTAATTTGTACTGATCCGACGGTTTGTCTTTAGGTTCGCTGATAAAAGAACAAGAAATCGAAACTGGTTGAGAAATATTTCCGTAAAAACTGGCCGAAAGTTCT
Source organism: Convolutriloba macropyga (assembly GCF_964194025.1). Lineage (NCBI taxonomy): Eukaryota > Metazoa > Xenacoelomorpha > Acoela > Convolutidae > Convolutriloba > Convolutriloba macropyga. The sequence goes on from NC_134479.1 coordinate 57,612,242, forward strand.
GGCAATGTCTCATTGCTGACAATTTTGGGCCTTGTCAGTATAATTTCTGAAAACGGGTTGCAATTTGGGTTCTCGGTTGATTTTGGAAAAATTTTGCAGTTGTCGAAAGCTGATTTTTTGAAATTTTCAGCATATTTTAGCAGGAAATCGTGAACGGAATCTTTTTCTTTGAATAATTCGTTTAAAGCCGTTTCAGGCGAACATTCTTGCATCAAATTATCACAAGTTTCTCTGCAAATCGGCTGTTCGGTTATTTGAACGGGCTTTTCCCTTTCGGCCAATTGACCCGATAGCCGAGGTTCGGCTGGTTGGCCTTTTAGTTCCTTTTCGACCACCGGCGAGTTTTTACCAGAAGTCGCGCAATTTGGGAACCAAGCTGAACAAATTAACTTTTTCCATCTTAGTAAACAAAAGGAATAATCAGTTAGGGGAACAAATTCGTACAAAAGTTGGGCAGTTAGGGTGTAGTCGTCGAGACTTCGGATAAACTCGGAATTCTCGTTCACACTTCGGCTGGTGTAAATTGTGTAATTTAACGAATCTGAATTGCAGAAATGATACGTCACGGGCGAACAATTTTCGTCAATTTTTGTCGGTTTTTTATTAAAATTCTCCCGATTTTTGGGAACATTTTCCAAAGATACGCCGTTAGCAGATGTCAAAATTCCAGCGTACAAAAGCAGCAACCCAAAAATGTTAATCTTCGCCAGAATATTATCGAAAAAGCCCATTTTTAAATTTAAGATTTAATAGAGCGAAATTAGTCACGATAAGGTTTGAACTCTGTCAGATTTTCACCAAAAGTGAACTCTCAAAAGAAATATTTTGGCGCCAAGTTGATCGATCAACTTGAATTAATTCTGAAATCAAAGTGAAGTAATCGGTGATGTTTGATTCAATTGAAATATTGAGCGAGATTGTACTTACTAGCTGTAACTAGTTATAACTTGGGTGCTTAGTTCGTCGAGATAAACTTGAGATTGGGTTTTGCTTTATTTCACTTAACTTTTGAAATTTGTGTGAAGTTTAAGTTTGAATTTCAATTTTGCTGTTGATTTTGTAGTTTTGTTAAACTTTTGCTGAGGGACAATTAAAGTTGAAGGCGGCAACGGAGCCACTTTAACCAAGTTAGTTAAACGATTATAATAAGTTATAAAACCAAAGAAAGTTTGAGCAAATTGGCGTCAATTCGGCACTGGTTAGGTAATAAGAATTTAAACATACACTCCTTTATTACAACTTTTGCCCCCCGAAAAGAGTTTAATTTCACCGACATCAAAGTCGCTTTAATTCGGTTCGTCATAAAATTGAGCAAATATAAACACAAACATAATGGAAGGCTCATAAATCAGAAAGAATTCGCAAATTAAACTTCTAAGCAAGATCGCCGAAGCGCCGCAATAAAGAATGAACCGGGTAAAGTAAACTAAACCCACTTAATCGGGGGGATAAGCTAGGCAAACTACGTTATATATCAATTGGGCGCAATCTTACGCGCTTTATCACGTGTTAGCTCGTATAGAGGCACGGTTAATTGCATTTTCTCACAAACGAGTGAATAAAGTTTGGAGTAGAAATCGCGTAAAATTAGAGATCAATTAACCGAAATCTCGCTATGGTTAATAGCCCCTTGAACTAGTGAAGGGCCGGTATAACAAAGCCATTAAATTACAGCTCCGAATAAAAAGCAAAATACTCGAATATATTGTTTTTGCTCTGGCTCAAAGCAAAAAACTTGAGATTTTGAACAAGTTTCTAAAAGAAAAACAGTAATTTTGTAATTTTTGTAATTTATCTGCGAGATTTACAGTTTGTAAATTTATATTTATCGGAGCAGAAAATAGTGTAGTACAATAGATTTGGATTTTATTCTGCTTTGTGATAAAATAATGTAAAAGTAATGTAAACTGAAAAGTAAGCTATCTGGCTGTTTAAATAAATACAATACCAGTATGAGTTACAAAATTCCGGACTTCAAAGGTGTTCGGCCGCGGCGCTATAAAAAGTAAAATTCTCTTTCATCTCGATATGCAACGCCGAATTTTATACACTTGTGCGCTTGCTTTTAAGTCTAGTTCTTTTTTCTCTCTCGCTTTCTATAACGCGCAAAATCGATATTGTAATTTTATATTTGTAGTGTAGTAATATAACTCCCCTTCAATTAACCGAAAACATTTTTGGGCGAATACTCAAAATCTACCCAAAACACAATGAAAATATGAAAATTAAACTTTATTTTAAAAGTTTATTAAACTTTATTTAACTTTATCTTTGACAAAAAAGTTGAAATATTTCGTAACCATAGCACAAATGTTTACAATAAATGGTTGTTGTAATTTTAAATTAACTTTCGGCATTGTGAAAATTAGGATTGTTTATTTTAGGCTTGATAGGACGTCGGTTTAGTTTTCTATTGAGCCAGAAATAAAAACAGATCCAATATGAAAGCTACAACTCAAATACTTGCTTTCGATCGAACCAAATACCGAAAAAACTGGCTATTTTTTCTGCCTGCGTGTGAAAAAAATAAGCAAGCCAGTAAAAATAGTAAACGTCTTATAGGCGAGTATTCTATGCAAAAAATGAATGAAAACTTGTTAATATATAAATATAATGCTGTATTTTAGATTTTTACACGTTGGTGATAAAATTTTTGTTATTTTGTTATCGATGGTTGAAGCTTGTAAGATGAAAGTCGAAGGGCCGCGCCATTAAAATTGATATTGGCCAATTAATAACTATTATTACTCTGGCATAAATTAACCAGTTTTTAATATCTTCGAATAACAAATTATTCAATTGGAAAATACGGCTCATTTGAACCGAAAAATTAGATGCCTTGATTAGAAAGACAAATCTGACTTGTTTTTATATTAATTATGCTCATATGATAAGCAGTGATAAATTAGTACAAAAAATATTAACTGTTATATCTAAACAAAAATTAGACGATTTTTATTTTACTTTTCAGTAACCCCCCACACCCCCTTTTGCACATGAGAGGCTCAGCCGTGAACAGCTGTCCGCCTATAATGATATTAACTTATCTCAAGTTTCTTGGCTTTATTATGAAAATATGTGAAGATTAACATCGAGAGTAGCTTAGCTGGGTGTGTGTGTGTTTCTGTATGTATGTGTGTGTGTGTTTGTGTGTGAGCGTGTGTGTGTGTGTGTGTGTGTGTGTGTGTGTGTGTGTGTGTGTGTGTGTGTGTGTGTGTGTGTACTTGTGTGTGTGTGTGTGTGTGTGTGTGTGTGTGTGTGTGCGTGCGTGCGTGTGCGTGTTTGTATGTGTGCATGTGTGTGTATGTCTGTAAGAATTTTTTAAGTGAAAATTTTCATTGACAATTAACTTTGTTAACATAACTGTGGTTATCAATACAACAGATCAACAGTTTATGAATCTCATTTCCTCAGTGATTTTTTTTATTTTTCCACATGTGAAATGTTTGTTTTTTTTTCCCACTTTGTTAAGGTAAGAATAAAAATAGTAGAACTGCACATTAAAAAGGGTCCCGTTTGCTGCAAGCGTTTAGGCGGCTCCTCATAAAAGGACCAATCTGGACTCTTCTTATTCTGAAATCGTAATTAAATCTGGCCAAAACGAGCGAGCCAAAATCATCGAGGCATACATCTTAATCATAAATGTCGACAATGATTGCGACAATAATGGATCAAGCAATCTCCCCTCCGATCACCCAAAATAAAAAATGGTCAACTGAGGAGCCCGTGCCAACAATATTGCCGCTGATCCCCGAATAGCCGTGATTGACAAGGATTGCAAGTGCCGCTGATCCACGAATAGCCGTGATTGACAAGGATTGCAAGAGTTTACAGAAAACTACAGACAATTCCTGCACTTGGAAAGAACGGTTGTCAATTAACACAGCCAAAAGCTTGAGAGTTTTTTTGAAAGTTGCCGATATTCCGCCAATTACTTCGATTGCAAGGGGAACAAATCCGATTCTTATTTTTGCGCAGTTATCGTCGTGGAGGCAATATTTTCGTTCATGTGCCGCATCAAACGCGTAACATGCCTTTGTAGCCGCATTAGTGAGAGAGTTGGATTGCAGCGACGAATTAACAGTTACAACAAATGAAGCAATTTTTCGCGCTTTCCAAGTCGGAACAACGATGTCTCCGGGGCGTGATTGGCTTTCTGGAATGAGGTTTTTTCCACTACTTGTGAGAATTGGCAGATGAGCAAGCAGACACTATTTTATCTCAAATCCGGTCATGTCTTGCAATTGCATCTCCTCGACAATTACATGCAAGGGCATGATCCCCATAGATGTCAAAAACTACTGCTTTATAGAAGAGTACTTCCTTTCAACGTCACAGACAGGAACACCTAAGCTGTACTTTTCATTATTTCTAAACTCATTTGGTGCCGTATGAAGCTCGAGAGCTGGAAGGGGAGCAGACAATCTTGGTCCAAAATGTTGAATAGACAATGAGGAAAGTCGGGCGGCTTCTTTTTCGGAAGCTGATTTCTCTTTTAGACCTTGAACTTCGCCATTATCACTAGCCTGTTGCATCTTCTTTTGCAAAAAGTTTGAAATGTCCAGTTGCTATACTTAAAAGAATATCCTGAAAAACTTTGCAGTTTTTGGGCTTCTTTCACCTTTTGTTTTTGAAAAACATGATCGTCCGAAGAGAGAACTGAACCAACGTATGATGGTTTACACTGGTCCTGGCATTGGCGAACCCCCAACCCTGATGGGGTTATGGGCAGTTCTGCTTGAGTCCAGGAATCTTATGGAAGAAGAATTCCCATGACATTTTCGAGTTTTTCGCGCTGTTGGGAATCAAATTCTTTTAGGGATTTAAAAACTGAACTTGTGGACGTTTGACAACGCAATGAATACACCCTAATGCAATGACGTAGGATACCTAAGGCGCACTGAGGCTCATTAAGATTGTCCAACATTTCAAAAAGTACTATTATTTTCCCTATCTTTTCGTTAAGTTTCAAGCAGACAAACTCTGCGTTTCCTAATGCAGCTCCAAGGACCTCAAAGTCCGAAATATTGTTTTGTTTTATTCTTTTATTGAGTCTGTCTAAATCTACCATGGATCAGAGTTCGCACTTATTGACCCCGACGTGGAGGCCGCAATCAGGTCCGAGCTCACATAGAAGATTCCAAGATCTAATGAGATCGTCGTCTGAGCCCACCAAGACACCGTCATCTAGAAACCAGGATTGTTGCTGAAACTCTGGCGACGATTCCTGAATTTTCTCTATAATGGGCCAGAGCGTCAGAGAAAAAAACCAAAGGAACCAATGGGTCGCCCTGTTGGATACCTCTTTCACTGCTGACAACAAACTTGTTGTCAGCAGTGAAGGAAATTGTTAAAAGCTGCAATGACAAGCAATGAATTGGCAACAGCCTTCAAACTTTTGCTGCCTTTCGATTTAAATGCATCGCAGATTTCAATTTGCAAAATACGCGTGGAACTTGACAAGGTGTGTATTTTTTCATACGAAAACTTAGTCGAATTTGTAATGGCTTCCGCTCCACCCTTCACGCTAACAACCAATTGCAGGTTCTGAATTTTTTCTGGTTTTGCTGCCTTGGCTAAACAGTTAGCGAATAGCCTCCTCAAGACTTCTCCGACTGCAATAGGGCAGATACCGACTTTCTTTTTCAACAAGGCTGATAGCAATGCACTACAAAGTGCTTTTGAGACAAATTCCGGAAGTTCCCCACGGCTTATGTTTATCAGCTTAGTCAGTAATCTCAAAGCCTTTTGTGATTGATCTGAAGCGGTACACTGTAGAGCCTGCAAAACATGTTCGGGTAGTCTTTTTCAGGGACCAGCTGCTGTAAACCTAGAAAACGAGTTCAGCTGTTCCGAAACGATTCCTCCTTGAATTTATAAGATTGCGATGGCCTTACATTTTTGGCCTTACACGGGATTTTCTTCAGTGGGATGCAATTTTTCAGAATATCGAGAATTGCCTTTTTGACTGGTGCAAAACCACCAAAAGCCAAAGCTTTTGCTGCTCTGCCATATTGGCCCCGGAAGCACAAATTTTTTGCACTTTTGATAATCTGTTCGGAGTTTATATTGTTTGATCATTTCGGTTGTTTCAAAGAGCAAGCATCGTTCCATAGCCCTCCAACGTCTCCGGTGTGTGTAAGAATGTTGAATTGATTCGGTATTCCAATTTGTCTTCCACCACTCCTTTATACCTCTTCTAGGGTATCATAAAAGTTGTCTTGATATTTCTATTATCTCTCTTATTTTTTTCTTTCGAATAACACAGAGAAAGTGCAACATGTCGCTTCGCAACAAACAAAAAGAAATTAATCTAGAGTGATCTGGGTTTCAACGCTTAAACGAGAGAAAGCTTTCGCAAAAGTTATCCCTTCCGCGTTGATTTTTCTTTAGAGAAGAACAACTAAAAAACAGCTTGAGAAAAAAAGTCCTATGCAAATTGGTTATTTTCCTCATACGCTCATCCAGACGCACAATGGTTTAAGTTTTTATCACATGATTAAGTTTTTCTCGTGTGAAATCACACAAGACGCGTTTTTCACACGAAAAAATTGTTTGATTTTTTATCCCACGTGAAAAAATAGTGTGATTTCACAGAAGAGAATTTTAGATTGTACTGCCCAGTCAATGCGTGCCTTCCCACTTTATGCACCCGAGTTTGACTGATTAACGGGAAAATTTTCAATGATCGTCTAATTCATTAGGCCATAACGATCAAGAAAATTTTCGGAGTAAGCTAGAGTTTTTCTTCTGATCCTTGTATAATCACTCCAACCATACACTAAAGCACACAAACCATATATGACGATTATGATTCTGTAGAATTTTGTAAGATGGGGTACCGAGATCCTCCAAGCATTTAGTACCATCCTTTTTGAACGAATCCTGCAGGATTATTGATTCCACATCGATAATTCGACTGTGCGTTATATTCTTCCTACATGAGATTTTTGAAATAATTTATTTGAAGATATTTTATTTGAAAAGGAGACTTAGTACGTTTGAAACCAGCAACATTTTATGTTCAACCGCAGTTTTTTTCTTAAAAAAACTAACAACAACATTTATGCATTTGATTAAAATTTTTGTTCTTGCATACATATCTTCAGCTCTTTATAACCTTAAAAAAATGATTTTTTTTGCAAAACTTTTGGATAAGTTTTTCAAGCAAAAGAATTTGACTGTTATGAGAAAACGAGTTCAAAGAGTGTTTTTCACAGCCTTAAAAAACAATTATTTTCGGCAGGTTTTTTTCTACAAGATTCTGAAAAATAGTGATTTCTATAGGGAATATATTTTTAATTGATTTCTTTCTCACAGATAGGGCAAATAATGTTTTTGATCAACTTCACCGTCATGTTTTTTGCTTTGTTTTCATCTCTCTAACCAAGTAAAAATACCAAATTGTTTTGAAATTTTCCTGAACTTGCAAAAACAAAAAAAGATCTGTTGACAGGTTTGAAATTTATTGGAAAAAATAGAAATTTAACAATTCGATACTTTTCATTATTCCTCCGAGGAATTTTGAAGCCCCGGTTACACATGTTAAAAACTATTTCGCTACTATTCGCAAATACATATAAGAATATTTCCAGTGTTTTTTATAACCTCCAGTTACAAATTATGTTGTTATATAGCGCGTTACTATGTAAGAAAACAGCACGTGCGCCTGCGAGTCATAAAACATTTATGCCCACTAAACTGGGGGGGGGGGGGGCTCAAATAGAATAGATCCAATAAATATCTGACAAAACCAATTTGAAATAAATGAAAACTTTAACTGAAAAAACTAAATTATTTCGTTTTGCGTTGTTATTGGTTTTATACTTACAGTAAGTTCCCTTACAACTTGTACGTCACTAGTATACCATTACTTAGATAGAAAATAGCAGATTTGCTATATAAAAATGAAAATTTAACTTTTTGAGGGGCGCAAATTGACTGAAATACGCGGCTGGGGGGGGTGTAACGGAAGACATAGAAAAAATTAGGTATCATGAGGAAAGTTTTAGACACAAAGTTAACGAGCTCAATTGTTCCTCAAAAATTTTGTTGTTTCAACGCCGTTCAATCATTTTTGAAGAAAAAAACCTTTACCATCTGCTCTAAACCTTTATCTTGTTTCTGATTTTCCGCAGCATATTTCCAAGTATAGTTTTTATGATGTCATTAACTTGTTCTACAATAAATAAAAAACTGCCAGCTTCGATTTTATTACCAACTTCTGGCTCAATTGCATGTCACGCTTGTCTGTCCGGCAGAAACTAATAATTATGTGTCACATATAAAAATTGACAACTATAACATTTCAAGAACAAAACTGCTCCGCTAATTAACTTCGCACTTTCTGGTTGTTAATTTTTTTAACTCAATTATAATTTTGTTGAGTTTATCAGCTTGTCGCAAAGTTGAGACGACTGAAAAAACTCTCAAAAATTGCTATGATTTGCAAGTGTCTGCGTTATCATCTTTGTCAAAACCACTAAATTATAAGAATATCAAAGAAAAGAAAATGAAGACTGCAAAATATTTAAAATCTGTCGAAAAAAATTCTTTCGAATAGATTCGAGGCAAAACAAATAATTTTTGGCCGCAGAAATAGCCCCTTTGAAACGACATTCAATAAGTTTTGAAATTGAAGAAGAACTTTTAAAAAATGTGATCCAGCTTATAAATGAAAATGTGAATTAAAGTGCTATTTTTTAAACCTTACCCAGGACAGTGTTATTTAGTTCAGTTCGGATAGTTGAATTTGGCCCCATTGTTAAATTGGCGTTGTATGCAAAATTAAAACGTATCTTTCATAATTCTAAAAGTTGCAAAGATAGTATTGACGTTACTGAAATTGTAAACCTTCCTGCCATTTTTTGCATGATTTGAGAAAAAGTGACTTAATTGTCTTGTCCGTGGTAGGCTAAAACCCGAAAAATTTAATTCTATTGATAAATTATCTCCTATGTTTGTGAGATAAGTTGAAATTGAGGTTCAATACCATCGAAATTATTAAGACATTTAAATAAATCAATGAGTCGAAGTGAGTTTTTCAAATACTATTTTGGAGACGAAAGACCATTAAAATAAGTTCTTCAGAAATAATTGTTATTTGCTTCAAATTATAAATTTTGTCTAAATTTTCAGAAAATTTTCCTTTGTCTATTTGAAAAAAATGTTCCAATATATCTTTTGCCAGACAAATTTTTTTCGGCCTCACAAGTTTCAGTTTTTTTTGATTCCCTACCAAGCGTCCATTAAAACGCAAATCGAGGGAAAATGACAAATTTTTAGAAAGTTCAAAAGAATCTCTCAGTAAATATTTGATGCAATTTGTGAAATTGTGAAATTTATATAATCGCTGGAAAAAATGATAGTCACAATGCAGAAAAATGATGCTGCTGAGCAGATATAGTGATTGATCGAAAAGTTGTCCATTTTGTAAATCGTTTTTGGTTGAATTCAAATTTTGAAAAAAGTTAGTGTAATTTCGGAGAAAAATATGTTTATTTTTGATTTCTAAAACTGTAGAATTTCGTGAACTGCAAACGATGATTATGAAATTTATCGAAGAGTTCAATATCTTTATTCAATTCTCATTCAATAATTTTTGCGAAATAGCTACAATATTTTAAATTTTATAACATACGAACGCTAATTACCGCAGTAAAGGCAACAATAAATTGAACGATTTCATCATTTTTGACTGAGGAAAAAAAGAAGAGTATGGTACGAAATTTGATCGACGGCATTTTAATGTTTATTTTTTTTGTTTGTGGACAACATGAATTACGTAGAAATAGAATGATAATATATACAGAAGAGTTTCAAGATAAATTACCGGTTAAAATAATTGTGTCAGGTTATATGTCAGTATAGGTCTAGGAAATAAACCCCACGGAAAATAAACCCCCATTTTAAAATTAAACTTTGGTCGTGATAATTTTTTCGGTTGTGATAGTTTCATATCAAGTCCCACAGGCCGCTGAGGCATGGCCAAACACGCTAAATGCACAGCTCTTTAATGGTAAAGTGTTTTTTTTCGTGGTTTTTTTTCCTATCTAAAATGAAGTGAAGGTTTTTTTCCGTGGGTTTTTTCCGCAACCGGTCACTTTTTTCCGCAACCGGTCACTTCAGTTTAGCACCGATCTACAAAAGAGTGCCTCCTTTACATTTCAGGTTTTTTAAACGTTTATTTTGCTAATGCTCCTGTGAGAAACTATTTTTTTTGGTTATGAGGCAAAATTGAGCCTCTTGTTTCTTTTTTCACTTTTTATATGAAGCTCATATAAAAAATGCCACAAAAAATTTTCAGAATAAAAATTTCTTCGGAAAGACTTGTTCAATTTTATTTTTGATCAATTTCTCGTTTCCTATTAATCGGGTATAATCAGACTTTGACTTGTGCAATGAAATCGGTTCTTTTTCAGAGCATGTCTTCGTGCGTTTAACATAGAACGCACTTAACCCCCCCCCCCCCATGTACTGTTTCCGATGTTCTGATCATAAGTAATTTCAAATGAGGACTCGGACTCAGGAGTTGCTTAGCATCTTTTGACATTTTCTCTCTATAATTTTTGATAACATAATAATAAATAAAATAAATATAATAAATTAAAAAGAGACAATGGTGTAAAAGTAAAAATATTGGTCTTGCTTTTTGTAAAATTTGATTAAAATTAACATTATCAATAATATCGCAACCAGTTTTCTAATCGGTAAACTTGTTCAGCAGAATAATTGACCCCATTTAGTAGGCATTGAGACTTTAAAAAATCAATTCCCACATCAGTTCAATTTTTTGCCCAGACCTAGGAAAGATAAAATGAAGCCAGGAAAATGTGACGAAAAGGCACAAAACAAAGAACGTAAATTGAATGGAATTGACAAATTCAGATACCCTTGGGTAAGAATTGGAGGGGTTGGGAGGGGGGGGGGGGGGTATATAGACTAGTTAGCTCCATTGACAAGAGAGTAAATATTAAGGTATGTTAGAAACCAGGCCTTTTAGCTGGAAAACCCGGAAAAGCGGCCAGACAAGACGACAAATTAGCACGGAAAAATTGTAGCCGGAATTTTTCAGCCCTTTTTATTTTGCGAATTTTGCCACAACTTTTACCTGTAGTGTTTGTTATAACGCAATTTATTACTAAGTTTGGACAAGGCTGAGCAAATATCGAGGGCAGACATGGATTAAATTTTCATGGAGATGAAATTAAAAAGTCCAAAAAGTTATGACAACTTTTTCATGGAGTAGAAAATTAGAAAGCTAAGCTATGCAAAGATTGCAAAACTATGCAAAGTTATTTTGAAATAATTTATTTGGCTAAGATTTGTTTTTTGAGAGCGGATTTAGTATATCTTTTCAAACTTACTTGTCCCGGTAAATTTTCTGTACGTCAAAACTGGAACTAGTTTGTTTATCCTGAATTTCAGGAAGCGAAAGTAACACAAAACAAAAATAAGTAGAGAAATATTTAAGATTGATTGTTAATTTATCCTGTCAAAAGTAATTTCTGTTTGATTACAGCTTCAAATTCCCCCTTTTTGGGGGATAAATCACAGAAGAACGGTCAAAATTGAAGTTATCAAATGACAAATTACCACCTGTAAAATTGTGTACAAAAATAAACAATCAATTCCTGAGGAAAAATAAAATATCAAGGTGCGGAACTTTTAAACTGTCACGTAGAATAATTAATTTTGAGAAAAATTGAGAAAACTCTTCAATGATGCGGCGAAAACTAAATATTTAGCCGATGGCAAGACTCAACGAATTAATCAGTTATCGTTGCTTGATTATCTATAATGTGCAGCCCAGTTGCTCTCCACTCGACCTCTCACTGGCTGTACCCCCGTTACTTCACTGATTATAAGTACTTTTTCACCACATTCGACGCATTGAGCGCAAATTTTACACTTTTTAATCAAATTCACCGCAAATCTTAGATCTTTTAGCGATTTTTAGCGGTGACACTTCGACCCGGGTTCTGACAACTGCTTAACTTTTGAAGACACTGAACATATTTTGATGACTATGTCGCAGAAATTTGGGGGTCGCAATCTTCCTTCGGCATAGATTGCTCTAACAAACTCTTTGCTTTTCATAATTTGAAAAATTAAACGTTGCTATCACTAACTATAATTTCAAAACTACCAATTTAACTACTTGTAATTAATTGTATTATCAAATTTTGTTTTCCGAAAAAAAATCTGTCTGCTTGTCCACTGAGTTGTGTACAGGGTTAAAATATCCCCTGACGATATTGCTATCATAGGTCTACCATTTTTACTCTGATTTACAGGTATTTTTAGAAAAGTGTCTTTTAACTCATCTTTCTAAAATCGACCAATCAAAGCTGTGGAATTATTCGGCTTTAATTCTCATTTTAGAGAGTTCTGCGCTGCGTCTGTTCGACTCTACCGCCATCTAACTCAAACAAGATAGGCCAACATAGAGTTTATTTGAAGAAGAAAAAGCACAAAATCAGCCGAAATCTTAGTTCTGATTCAATAACTTATATCAAGCGTTAGATGAGAGTTCATCCACGATAACAATTCACTTCGATATTGCTAAAGCATTTGATACAAAATAAATTTTAAAATTGTTCGTCAAAAGCTCGCTCGTTTTGGAACTGATGAAAAATTTGTTGCATTTTCTACTTTCTCACAAATCTCAAGCGGGGGTCCTCAGGGATCAATATTTGCTGTGTTTTTGTTCTCCGTATGCACAAATGAGCGAACTGATCAGCTTATTAAAAAACTTTCCTTTATGACGATGATACGAAAAAATAGGACAGATTTCAGAACATAAAGACCTTCAGTTTGATATAAATAAAGCTATCAAATAGTCTGGTTCAAACAAACTGAATTTTAACTTTGACAACTTCAGCATTTTCGAGTTCTCATACAAAAAAACATATGATTCGTCCGCAGAGTTATTTGCAAAAGGCGTAATTTGCAAAAGGAGTAATACCCCGCACCACAAAAGAAAATGCCAACTTCACATTAGTGAAAACATATATTTTCTCTTCGGTGTTTTATGCGCCAAATGTCTGGAAGCCAAGACCTCAGTATCTTAAACGCTTGGAAAGACCGCAAAGATCATGTTTAAAATGGATAAATTGCCGTTCAATTTTGGTTGACAAGGTATTAGATGAAAACCTTGTTCGAAATCGTCTATTCCCAGTCATTTATTTTCTAGTTCTTAGCTACCTAATCTTGCTTATCAAGATTTTTCTGGGCTTGACTCCTCTGAGTGCCTCAGACCACTGGTCAATAACTTTTGGTTGTTCAAAGACCAGATCCAGGGAAAAAAGTTTTTTTGAAGCCAGAAAAACTTTTTGGAAATGTTTTGAAGATAATTACTCTAACAGATCAGCCCGATTTATTAATTCTCTGTCTCAACTAAACATTTTTGCTAACTAATCACCACAAAAAATCCATGTCAGTTTTGAAGAGAAGTGAAAAACTTTTTGGAAGGAGAAGCAGTGAAGAGATTCAAGTATAAAAGCTGCCCTTCAGGATGGAAAATCTTCGAGAAATTTTAATTATTGAAACTTGGTTTTTACTTAATCTGGGGACTACCAAGCTGGTTGTAACTATGTTTGGTTGAATTCATTGTTATTATTATTATTTTTATTATTAATTTTATTATTATTATTATTATTATTATTATTATTATTTTATTATTATTATTATTATTATTATTATTATCATTTATTTTATTATTATTATTATTGGTTGACAAATGATCATAAGTTTTTTCAACGTTACCCTTGACGAGGGTTATAGGGATGTTGGCGTAAGTTGTATTTTTCTAGTTGTTGGCTAGACAGACAGAGGCCAATTTGGCGATTACAAGCAGTAATCAACACCTTTGATGTTTTGATGTTAATGTTCACAGAAAAATATCAGCTATACACAACCAATGATTGTAATTTGGAAATAAGCCACAGAACATATTAAAAAGAGTTGAATTTCGATCAATTTGAACACGCGCAAAATTATGAGTTGTTACATAGCATGCTACTATGCAAAAATTTGGTCCTTGCACTTGAGGGGTACAAAAGTTTTATGCACGCTCAGCTGGTGGAACTGAAGCAGAATAGATAAAAAAAGTAAATTTTGAAAATTTTGTCCCATTCTTTTCTCTCTTCTTGGTCCAAAAAGTTTTGAAAATTACCGCTAAATTGAAAATGGAAGCTAATGTTTAATTGCAAAATTAAGAAAGCAATAATTAAAATTGTTCATTTAACAAATGCGTATAAGTACATGCAGTTGTTATTTGTATATATGTAATTATATGTATGGCAACTGGAACAATTGTTGACGCTTTTTTGGTCCTTTTTAAAAAACTGCTTGAAAAAATTAGCTCAAATGATAGCAGACAATATGTTCGAATTGAAAGCGTTTGAAGTTGATATGCAATTTGAAATACGGAAGTATCATATAAAATTTACCCAGAACCGGCTTAAACAAAAAAAGTGTTCATTTTAAAAAAATCGTAATTTATTTGGGTTTATTTTTGCTACATTTGTAATACTTCTATGGGTGTATTGAGAGTTCAAAAACCGAGTGAGTATTTTTTATTTGAGTGATTCTGAAAGATATATAGTATTTTTTTCGAAACTTAAAGACTTATTATTTCAAGTAAAATTCAATAATAAAATTACGTTGATAAATTAGCTAATTTGCTGCCATGTTGCGAAAATTAGTTTAATATTACTTTTTTTATTTCGTGGAACAACCCATTCAGGCGAAGGGACGCTAAGGAAGGTCAAGTGTAAAATAACGTGTGTCAGAGCAAATGTGTGAAATATAAAATAGTATTCATAGAGTCATCAAAAGTTGTATGATTTGAGCAATTATCTTGTTTACGTCATTTTGCTTAAAGTTCGTATCTTGTTTCTTCAGTAATAGTTCAGAGAATTTTCATTAACAGATTGTAGATAATCATATTCGGTGAAAATGGTTGAAAATTGTTGTGAAATGCAAACAGGGAAAATTTTCTGGAAGTCGGAGTGCTTGCGGCAGTTTTAATTTGGTTTTCAGATATTTTCTTTTTTGCATATAAAAAAAGAAAAATCAATCACAATGATTTTTGGGCCAACGCAGGAAAAAGTTATTGAAAAATTTGCTTCAGTTGTACAAGTTTATATTTAAAATTTTTATTACAGTTTTTTTTGATTTGCACGAATCTAGCCAGATTATCTTTTTGAAAAATTAGAAAATGGCTAATAAAGTTTCCATATTTGTTTGATCTCATCTGAACGTTAGGTCTGAATGTTAGGTCCAACCGCGCATTTTTTTCTGTAGGGAACAAAAAATCTGAGCTATTATAGTTAGATGAGTATATAATATACTCAAATATAATATACTCAAATTAATTCATTTTTTTCTAAAAAAAGTTAGATTAAAAATTAACTGATAGAACCTCAGGTTTTGCTCCCATTGACCCTAAAAATCACTATGAATCTCAATTTAATTACTAAAACACCCGAAAATACACAAAATAGTAATAAAGCAAAAGTTTTAAAACAAATCGAAATATTCTAAAAATCTTCTTTGGCGATGCCAATATTATATATGATATATATAAGAACCATTCGACTTCAAACTTCGATTAATCTTTCGATTTCTTTTTGCTCAGGACAAAACCACAATAAAACTATGCTAGATTTGCTACATAGAAATAAAAAAAATTTAAATCAATTTCACCTTTAGTGAAATTAATCAAAAATGGATACGGTCTCTTTTCAAATTTATTAATTTCCCGAACCTAAAATGAGCGAGGTGTTATCCAAAATGAAACACATCTTGAGGCGAAAAACGTGGAAAGCATTAGGGATCTATACGGCTATAAACTGGGATAAATCTGGCTCAAAATAGGTGAAAAGGAAAAGAATTCGGGAATTATTTTAGTGTAGAGTAATACTTGAAGGAAAAATGGATAACTCCTAAAATGTTACATTTTAACAAAAAAGAAAACAAAAAAGGAGTCGGCATTTCTGCAAGGCAAATAAAATATATAAAAGCGCGCTGCTCTGCTTTAAAAAAATTTATTTTTGTAGTATCACATATAAAGCTAAAAGGTAACGTGTACGTATATATAACCTGGTTATTTTTTATGCGCCGTAATCGAAGCCAGGCTTTAAAAACGCGTCTTTTTTGGAGCTGAAAGCGGCAAAAATATAGGCGGCAACCAAAGGTACGCCCCCCACTTTATCTGGAAAAATTGGAAAAAGGAACAATGGCTGGAATTATTCAACACTTTTCTCCTTAAGGTGTTCTTTTGCAATCTCGTCTATTTTCCTGTTTTAAAAGGTCGAATGATTAAATTAACGAAAATTTCATAAGAAAAAAAATTTTAAAGAAAAATATCCGCACTGTGTAATAATATAATAAATTTTGATTGCACAGTTGTGCAAAACTTATAAAAGTTATTATAAAACATGACCTATAGAACAAATTTAAAATTTTATTCTAAAATTTATTATAAATTAGTTAAGAATTGATTGAGAAAAAGATTTCATAAAGTTTCTGATGATCAAAATAAATATAATGGCGAATATGAATCGTGATTATTCTGTAATTTTTAATAATTTTTTTGTTAATTTATGATATTAACCTTTTGTTTACTGTTTTTAAATCTTGTTTAGCGCAAGTCACTAACTGATAATTAAATCACTTTTTTTGAAAAGGCAAGAAATAAAATTCAAGGATAGCAATAGTTTGCGCTTTTATCTTTGTTTTAATTCTCATAAAAATAACTTTTTCAATAGCTTTAACCTGTTGATGGGTAACAAAAATATCGGTTAAAAGGCACTTCGGCTAAGATGATCATCATAATTATTAAAAATGGATGAAAAGCAAAATAGCGGCAGTAGTAAAAATCAAATCAAAGACAAACATCAGTCTATCATATCTGCGTTTTATCCTGTTTGATGCTTCATCAAAATTGATTCTCTCATTTTTTCAGTTTTTTTTTCTTTCCCTTCCGAGTTTGAAGTACAAATTTTGATGAAATCGCAGAAATTTTTGGAAAAGAACTTATTTCCCAAAAAAGATTTTGAATACAAATGATGTTAGTTTTCTTTAAAAAATGTTTACATGAAACTGGTTCCAATAGCTCCAAATTAAATTGAGATATTAATCAAGATAAAGGGATGGGTAAAATGCGCTTTCCTGTTAAATCCCGACACAAATTCAAATTTCCCTATCACAAGTCATAGAAAAAGAGAAGCAGAATCAAAATTCCAAAGTAAATAATGTTAAATTCCTCATGGTTTTGTCTTAAGTTCAATATTAATTATTTAATTGAAAAAAAAAAGATTTATAGGTTTTCTAAACAAAGTGAATGGCTGAAAAAATTCTTCAACTTAACGGAAGCAAAACAAGCAATCGATTATAGAATCGAAACAAAACAGCCCTTAAGAGGCAGCCTGGACAGATAAACTTCAAATTTTATCTAAAGTTTCGCACTATCTAACTTACTTAAATACTGGAGTCGTTTTAGCTTGAACTTAAAACCCAATAATGCTAAAAAGATTCGTCTACATAAAGTTTAATTCTACAATTCTCTAAAAAACCGGACAAATTTTGCGAGCTATCCTTATTGTTTCACAACACTTGTTCACATTATTATATTAGTTGATGCCGACAAAAGGCTCTTAATTGTCAAAAGCTACTTTTGATGAGATCCTTGATCGGAAAACTACAGTATACTCTGAAAATATAGCATTATTTAAAATGTTTCCGTTGATTTTCTTCAACAAAAAAATCGTTATATTTTGATTCACCATAAAAAATTTCATTTGCTAAACAAATTTGTTTCAAGATGGATTTAAAAATAGCATTATTATCCAATATTTTTGAGAAAATTAATGCTGAAAACTAAATTTACCTTGAAGTTGGCAAAAAATTATACTGTGTATAACGTGAAGCATTTAGGCTTCACTTTTTTACAGGAATAACAATGAAACCTTTCTCTAATTTCCGCCCTTATCAAGTTTTCAAAATATCTGGACACAATGAGAGTTCCAATCTGAAGCGAAATTTTCAGATCAAACAGTCGGCTCTTTTACTTTTTGATAACAAGGAAATAAACATTGACTGTGAAATTTTTTGTTAATGCAGTTGAACATATAAATAAAGCAACAAATGCACGATAAGCTTAGAAATATTTTCTGTCAAATTTAAAATTTCTGTTAAACATGAAGTTGTGTCACGAAACAAATTTTATCATGGATAATTAGGTTAAAAACGTTGTACTAAAAGCGTGGTAAAAAACGTTTCTCGGAAAAACTTAAAATGTAGAAAAAAATAGTGATAACATCCATTTTTATATCTATGTTGTTTTTTGAATCATTCTGCGTCCTGATTTTTGGCCAAAAATAAACTGAACAAAAAATTAGGCAGCCACAAGGTTTCAAGGGTCAGAACAAAATTTACCGACCAAATTTTTATCGTTACCTCACTTCACGCTTGCTATATTTGCAACCAAGAGAAATAGTCCTCCTCATCGATAAGCAGAGCTCTGAACTTTCCAAAAAATGAAGTTTATACTGCTCCAGTGATTTTGAAGTGTTACAAAAAAATGCAGTCTCGAAAACAAAAACACTTAAAGTGTAGTTTGCAAGGGGACCTTCTTTTTTTTTTTAAAAAAATATGTGTTTTAGTTTTATGGCGTTATAAACTCTGAATTCAATTTATTTGAATTGATACATGATACCAATACTCTCAATAATATTTAGGATGTTTTTTCGTTTGTGCTCCCAGTACTTTTTGCACCTCCAGTTACAGAGCATGTGTCATTACGTAGTAATTAATTGTGTATAAACATAGCCCGCGCGTGTGGGAGGTGCAAATAATGTGCACCCGCTACTCTGGGGGGGGGCACAAACGAGGAAGACCCAATATTTACTATGTCAATTCTTGCTGAAAATTTTTTTGGAACAAGTCAGTTTTATAACATAAAAGCAGCAAAAGGTTTTAAATTGTACGAATGCTTAAATGGGCAGCTTCAAAAAGCAGACATTGTCCTTAAAGAAGACCTGCTTCATTTTGTGACATTTTCCTTCACTTATTCAGATTAATCTCGAATACTTTGGAGGTTTGGCACAAACATAAGAGTTTTGAGTTCATTCAAAATCTGATCATCTTGTAACTTTAGATGTCTGGGAACCATCGTAACAACAGTATCGAAGGCTATTAAAAAAATCACTCGAAACATTGTTGGCAGAGAGCAATTTTTCTCGTCAGCTAAATTTTTTCATTTCTTGTTTATCTGATGTCACTATGACCAATTTTATATGCTTAAAAAGCGATTGAAGGTAACTGAATTTCCATCCAAGGATTTCAAAGGATGACACAATTAGATTTAAAATGATGACCACATTTCTCATTTTGCATTTGAAAAATGAAAAATTGCCTGTTCTTTGTTTTGTAGAGGCATTTGAATGCTCTACAATAAATTACATCAGATCTTTTTATCGTCAGCAACAAAATTAGGGGTCTTCGTAAATGTATCTGGTTTTGTCAATTTTTATAAGATTAGCTCAGAAGTATATATTGTGATCAATTTTTTTTTCATAAAAGGAGTCATTTCATTCAGGCAGCATTAATCTCAAAACAAAATCCAAACTTATTTACAAAAAACTTCAAAAAATGCTTTTCCATCGGCAAAAGTTATTGGTCATGGTGTTATCCAAAACTATAATAAATGTTTGCTATTTCCGTATTAGATTATATTTTCGAAATTAGCAGCGAAGCAAATTTGTCTTAAAAAATTTGATTCCTGCTTTCAATAAAAATTTTGAGGAGTTGGAATATTTTTTAGGAGGAATTTCCGGTATAGAAAAATAGGCTGGCTGTGCTAAGGATTAGCCGACCTTGTTGAGTCGAATCTTATTCAAAAAGCGCTAATACTTACCATCCTTTTTGGTTTTCATATTTGGAAAAATACAATAGAGCAAATCGAACTTCTTCAGCAATCTTTGTATTTAGCAATCATAATTGCTTTGGTCACAGTTAGCACTTAAATATATGATTACACGAATATAGAATTAATCCGGTTAAGTGTCGTGCTTGTCTTAGGCAAAAAATACTCGAGTGACAAAAAAAAAATCTAAAATCCTGCAAGAATGTTAGATTCCACTAGGATATCTATGAGTAATTTAACCTGTCATAAAGTCACAATCGGGCAGTAAAATTACTTCCCCCCGCTGTGGCTGGCCTTTTAATGTTTTGGTCTATATTCACTTCTAACAAGGTTCTTGCAAGTTTCTTGCAAGCTTTGAATCGTCTAGCAGAGATCTTGCAAGATCAGAATTCTCTTAAGAAGATTAGAAGGAACAAGTGACGTAGTTAGCGCAGTAAACACTTTGCCGACAATATTATTACAATACCGGTGGAACACACTACAGATTGTGATTTATAAATTTACCTTAAATTAGCTCAACTTACTTTTAAAATGAGGGCAAATCTACATAATCAGTTCAGGTAAATAATTGAGGTACGGTAAAGCAAAGCTGGGGTTTTTGCCTCACCCTTTTGCGGTGAAGTTATGGTTTTTTAAAGTTAGATTAGGTTAAAGTAATCTACGGGAAAATAGATTTAAATTAACAGTTGAGATAAGTTGAAAAATTTTTAATGTAAAAATATCTTAACTTGTATTTAGCGTGAGGGGGCAGCAGTACTATTAGAAGCATCAATATAGGTATATTTCAACCAAACTACACCATAGGATTCTTGAATTCTTTGTACTACTGAACTGGTCTACAAATTTGCTTTTGAATTGAGTACAGGTTTTTCAGGTTTTTTTCATGCTGAAAAATTGTGCAATTTTAGGGCAACAAAATTTCATTTCAGCAACTTTTTCCAAGTCAAGACAAAATATTTAAGTTGTTTGTTTCTTTGTTTTTTTAATCGATTCTGCTAGTGTAAGACACCGAAAGGAGGCACCTTTCCCATTACAGCTACCTGTGAAATCAAATCTCCTATTATGGTATCTTCCTCGCGGGGGGGGGGGGGGGGTGTGACCAGCTATAAGGTTGACGCCCAATAGAAGGTGCAGGGTTTTTTATAACGGGAAAGACCCAGAGAACCCAATGGTTGCCTAGGAACCCCCACCCAAACCAAAGTTAACTCTTAATTTCCCGGAAATCCTAGATTCCACGTGACGTATTTTTCCGCTTTATTCTCTTTGTCTGGTTCAAAATGTGGAAATTGGAGTCGGGCTTAGTTTATACTCTAAACCGTAGCAGGGGATTCGAAAGCCCTTTGTTGTTTAGCTACCAGCTTATACAATAAAGGTTTCAGGCTAACCAGTTTAAAATGCATCTTATGCGTTTGACCGAAAACGTTGAAGAGTCTCAGCCGGCCGATTGAGATCTGTGATCGAGATTGAATATTTTTTTCCCAGTATCATGCAAGATTTTTGTTAAAGCGATGGCAATATGGCAACATCTTGCAGGATCTTGCAGGATTCGGTTCGCTATGAAACTGTTGCAAGATTAACATCCCGTCTCAAATGATCACGGCAATCAATTTTCTTAAAGGTAATTAAAAAAATCAAATGAAAATATGTATAACTACAATTCAAATTTCAAATTCTGCAACACTTTAACGACCTTGAAATTTTTTTAGGTTTAGTTGAAATTCGGCTAAAAGCTGCGTTTCGTTTTTCAGTCGATCTGAAACTGAAATTAGAACACCCGAAACGATAGGAATTACTGATCGGAATTTCAAATTAAATCCTAGATTATTAGCAAGCCGAAAGGTCACTTTACCGAACTGAAAAACATCATTTTTATATCAAATTGCAGGAAACGGGTTAATACTAAAAAGTTTGTAATAAATTCTGAATAAATATTTTTCCCATAAAAAGTTTTTTTTCTTGTCAGGGCTTTAAACATTTCTGATAAAAAACATTTATATGTTTCAATTTCTGTTTAAGTTATAATATCTATAACGACTTACTGAAAAAAGACAATTTTACATTTTCTTAAACATTTTCATAAACTAATTTAAGCGCAAAGATTTTTAAAAATTAGCCTAACACTTTCCCATCCACCCGTAAGAATATAGATCAAGAAATATATTACAAAAAATATACAAGAATATGCCCCATTTAACACGTAACTATAGGAATCTTGCAAAAATCTCGCGTAAATCGTACAAAAAAACCTCGAAATTTTATTTTAGAAAGTTGTAAATTGAAAAAAGGTTGACATTTAGCGTTTTCTGTTCTTTGAGACTTCTGCTAAATCTATCAACTTTAAATTTGCCTACCCGGTGTAATATTTTTGAACAAGTCTTGGGTCTGTGTAGCGTGTAATAACAGCCGGACTATTATACGGATTGGGTTTCAAGTTGGGGTTTGGGTTGTTTTGGGTTATATTTCAAGTTCATGTTCGGTTGTGTCTTTAATAGCCCAGCTTTTTGAACAAACAGAAAAGCTGAAGTCAACAAAAGCTTGAATTATGAACGAATTTTTACAGAAACATGTTCTGACACTGGACACGATTTACGTCATGAAAATCAGAATTTAAATCAAAGATAGAAGGAGAGAAGAAAAACACAAAGAGCTAATTTACAAAAATATTTTTCATGTTCCGAAGTTTTATTGTTCGCAGAAGTTGGATGAATTAATTCAAGCGAGGATTTTAGTGACTGAAAGAGTTCGAAAATTTGTTAGAAATCTGCATTAAATCTTGAGAGGGAAAAACAGCCTTCGTCGAAGTCTCAATGTGATGAAAAATTGGCATCTTTTTGCTGAGCCCCCCCCCCGCTTTGAAACCCCCATTTTAAAATCTTTAAACATACGGTTAAATTTAAGTAAGTTTGTACATATAAATACAGGAAAAATATGCATTGATTAATAGCTAGTACAGCTATGCAGAAAAATTCCAAAAACTGATATTGCGGGTCAACTATTCACGGAATTAGCCATGATAAGAATCATCTTGACAACGATCAGCAACGATGAGACAAATACTGAAAAAAATGAGCAATAATTATACCCATTCTGACAAAAATCAGCAATCATCAGATCTATACTGTCAATAATCAGCCATGGTCAGACCCATTCTGACAAAATTGATCCATGATTAGACAATAATGACGAAAATCAGCCATTATCAGACCCATCCTGCCAATAAACAGCAATGATCACATTCAACTTGACAATAATCAGCCATTGATAAGAGCCATTCTTACAAAAATGAGCCATGATCCGAGAAAAATGAAAAAAATCAGCGAAAATCAGACCTACATTGACAAAAATCAGCAATGATAACACCCATACTGACATCAGTTACCCGAGATCAGACCCATCCTTACAAACAAAAAATGAAGCATGATTATTCCAAAATGACAAAAAACTAACCATTATCAAAACCCTACTGACAAAAATCAGCAGTGATAAGACCCATACTGACATAAATCAGCCATGATCAGACCCATCCTAACCATTTTCAGACCAAAATGGCAACAATCAGCCATTATCAGCGCCCTACTGACAAAATCAGTAATGATAAGATGGATAGTGACGTCAATCAGCCAAGATTAGACCCAACATGACAATAATCAGCCATGAACAGATCTAGCCTGACAACATTGAGGCATGATCACACCATAATGGAAAAAATTAGTCATTATACGACATAATGACAAAAAGTAGCTATTATCAGACGACAATGAGAAAAATTAGCAATTATCAGACCCGTACTGAGAAAAATGGGCCATAATCAGACATATAATTACAAAAATCAGCAATGATAGGACCCATACTGAAATAAATCAGCCAAGATTAGACCCATTCTTACAAAAATGAGCCTTGATCAGACCAAAATGACAAAAATCAGCCATTATCAGCCCTCTACTGACAAAAATTAGTAATTATTAGACCCATAGTGACGTAAATCAGCGAAGATCAGATCCAATCTGGCAATAATCAGCCTTGATCAGATCCATCCTGACAAAAAATTAGGCATGATCAGACCAAAATGACATAAATCAGCCATGATCAGACCCATACTGAGAAAAATGAGCCAGAATCAGAGCATGATGACTAAAATCAGCCATTATCAGCCCTCTACTGACAAAAATTAGTAATTATTAGACCCTTAGTGACGTAAATCAGCGAAGATCAGATCCAATCTGGCAATAATCAGCCTTGATCAGATCCATCCTGACAAAAAATTAGGCATGATCAGACCAAAATGACATAAATCAGCCATGATCATACCCATACTGAGAAAAATGAGCCAGAATCAGAGCATGATGACTAAAATCAGCCATTATCAGCCCTCTACTGACAAAAATTAGTAATTATTAGACCCATAGTGACGTAAATCAGCGAAGATCAGATCCAATCTGGCAACAATCAGCCTTGATCAGATCCATCTTGACAAAAAATTAGGCATGATCAGACCAAAATGACATAAATCAGCCATGATCAGACCCATACTGAGAAAAATGAGTCAGAATCAGAGCATGATGACTAAAATCAGCCATTATCAGCCCTCTACTGACAAAAATTAGTAATTATTAGACCCTTAGTGACGTAAATCAGCGAAGATGAGATCCAATCTGGCAATAATCAGCCTTGATCAGATCCATCCTGACAAAAAATTAGGCATGATCAGACCAAAATGACATAAATCAGCCATGATCAGACCCATACTGAGAAAAATGAGCCAGAATCAGAGCATGATGACTAAAATCAGCCATTATCAGCCCTCTACTGACAAAAATTAGTAATTATTAGACCCTTAGTGACGTAAATCAGCGAAGATCAGATCCAATCTGGCAATAATCAGCCTTGATCAGATCCATCCTGACAAAAAATTAGGCATGATCAGACCAAAATGACATAAATCAGCCATGATCAGACCCATACTGAGAAAAATGAGTCAGAATCAGAGCATGATGACTAAAATTAGCCTTATCAGTCTTATACTAACAAAATACTGCAAAGATCAGACCTTTACTGACAAAAAACAGCCATGATTGGAACAATGGTGTCAAAATTCAGCCATTATCATACCCATTCTGTCAAATTCCACTCACGATCTGACCCGTCTTGACATAAATCAGTCATAATCAGACTTCACCACGTTTTTAGGCTAAACGCGCCCATAAAAATATTAAAATTTTTCTTTCGGCACCTAGATTGATCGTTGTTTAAGAAATATATTGTCGGCTCCTTTTGTTCTAAAAAGAAACTTTGCCAAATTTTCACGATAAAGTTTTACAAAATGAAAACAAATATCCATGGAGACGGCTTGTATCAATTTTATTTGTTCTTTAATGTTATTTTTCTGTTTGTACGTTATAATGATAATTTTAATTTATTATTTTATTTAATAGGTTCCACTTAATTCTCGAGGAACTGATTTTTTCCATTGCCTATCGAGCTTTTTCCATCTTCCTATTGACGGCAACTTTTCCTTCTGTAAATTTCTGAAACAGACAAAAAATTTATAATGTTTAGCGCATATACAGAATTGAATTTCATTACTTTGAGAATAAGTTCAAAATTCTACCCTGAAATTAACCATGAAATGTCTGCGAAGTCCCATAATCAAAAATTTAAAAAAACAGAAGGAAAATTTTATGATTTAGTACTGAAATATATTGACTCTCAGTTCCGACGGTCCCTATTTACTGTTGCGAGATTTTCTTTCCTGGCCAGACTGACGTATTATCATTGTCAACAGTTTCAGTTGATCAATCTTATTCGTATATTATTCAATATGTCTTCGACAAAACCTTCAATTCAAGAGTTGAAACTTTTATATTTAACCAACGATTAAAAAGTAATTTATTAGAGATTCAGGAAAATAAGTTCATCTCTATAATATACAGAGAGTTACTATTTTTATAGAGTAATACTACATGCCCGGTCGAGGTTTGGCGGTGAATTTTTGTAAGAAATGCGGTGAAATGCGGTGAAATATTTTTTCCATCGCATTCACCGCAATCACCGCATTTCTTAACAAAAACTCAACCAAACACCTCGACCCGGGTGGAGCTAGCTAGAAATTAGTGCCGAACAGGCGTAGAGCCATTGAGACAAAATGAGAATCAGAATTGAACGCTCAAATGTAGCTAATTTAGATTTAAATATATGAGAGAAGTGCATTTAGTACATACTAACTTAACACAGCAAAGGTTTTTAAATAATAAATATGTTGAAATAACGTTTTGCATATAAAGTAGGCATTGTATTATGGAAGATTTCGGCTAAAAGAATTAGGCTAATCAAGTTATTTATCTGGAAAATTTTGTTTAAAAAGCCGTGATTGCTCTCAGGCCTTCTAATGGCATTGAAATTTAAACGGGGCATTGGTTTTGAAGGTAAACTTAAGTTTTGGGCTGTGCAGAAATATCAACTTTATAGAACTGGGGGTGGCGACAGAAAAGATCCCACTTGTGGTCAACCCTGTAGGCAACTCAGCGGACAAGTAGACAAATTATTTTTTTTTCGGAAAACAATTTGATGCTACGATTGATAAAAAATTGTTAAATTAGTAGTTTCTAAGTGATAGTTGGTGATAGTAACGTTCAATGACGCTTCAACACTATCCAGGTTTGTTTAAAAAATACCCGAGTTTGTAAGGGCAAATTTTGCTGAAGAGAGACACCGCTCCGTGAAGCTGTCTGTGATAGGATAAGCTTTTACTTAACCATAGCTTCAGGTAAACCATACCCTGACCAATGTTGGCTGCAATGATGGTACCACGTGAAAGTTTCAGACGCAAAAAAAGTGGCTATAATCTCCAAAAAAAGAGCAATGCTGCTCATCAAAAGATCAGTCTGAAATGTGGGGAATAATAAGAAAAAGGACAGCTGAAAATAGGCTACTGTAGGCCTAATGCTGTTCCACTGCGATTACGCAGAAACAATAATTATTATATAAAATATTTGCAGTGCTTGAGAACGAGAATTTTTTCATGACAATTTTTCACCAAATGTGTCTTCAAATGATGACCAGCAGTCAGAAAGTTAGATAGACGTGTTGAAGAAGTTAGTCAACTTTTGAAGAATATCTATTATTGACTTAGAGAGACGTGGAAAGAACTTAAAGGTGAGTTCAAGGTATTAAGCGCGCCTTAACTCGGGTAGGAACCAAATGTCGATATGGGGCGTGTCGAGAATAGTTACACCCTCCTCTGTTCTCTCTAACCAATATCCTCTTTTGGTCTCTATAATAAGGACAAAAGCCAACTTTTGGACTAGAAACGACCAACTGCCAGTCTTGTTAGCCTGGTCAATAATACCATTTTGGTATGTTTGCTTTGACAAAAACAGCCTAATTTTTTCAACATTCATTAGGAGAAAATATAAAGATTTCTGGATTGTGTAAAAGTCCAGATAAACTATGTGAAGTGATTTCAGAACTTCACCCGAAGAAAAGCCGCACCCCGAGTCAAAGATATTGCTTGTCGCCATGTAAGACACAGATCCTTTTTGAACGCTTACAGAGAGTTTTATGCGTTCAAGCGATACACAAGCGAGGAACATAAATGAGCAACATAAACGCTGCAAGTACCCGTGGCCGAGGAAAAACAAACGCACCTTGTGCTTACGGCCGAGACAGAGCCAGCACTATAGACGCACCAATTTTGCAAGGTAGAGGGCCACGTTCTGACTTTTAGGAGCCATATCTGCCCAACAGACGCGCTGAAATCTTCGTCATAGCCACTGAAATCTTCACCATAAAAGTTTAATCATTTCTTTGGACCGTCAGCGTCCACCACGCAAACCGGAGACACACTAAACAACAAATAGTGTGAAATATATTAATCCATGTGAATGTCCAAGCGAATTGAAATTGTTTCATGAAATCTAAATTTTTCTATGATTTGATATCTTTTGATAATTTTTCTTGCAGCTCAAGAAAGAAGCAAGGAACTTTATACATGAGAAATTTTTTTAAAATTTGTGAATGAAATTCCGGATGTGAGAGCACAAAAAACAGCTTATCGGAAAAGTTCCGTATCAGGACACAAGTTTTTCATCAAAAATAAATCATTGACATAACTCAAAATTTTTGGGTGTTTACAATTCTTACGGTTATGAAAATCTACCAAATTAGTATGGGTGACATTGAGCGGCTCTTTGTCTCAGAGGGTCGTATACTATTTTTAAAGCACAAGGGAATTTTTGAAAATCATTCCACAAAATGGCTGAACTTGCAGTTATTTATCAATTGTCGTTAATAAGGCATATGTTGGTCTAAATTGTGCTAAGAAAAAAGATAAATTTCCTATTCGTGATTTCTAATGTGAATGAATTTTTACAATTTTGTCAAAGGTCTCTCAAGAAGTTGATAATATTTTAAAAATAGGACTTGGCCGTCGGGGTCAAATTGTTGTTCAATATTCCTCAAACTATTTTGGTAGCACCCCTTATGAAAAATATTATAAGTTATTTATTACTGAGTCTATTCTGTTGAAAATTCTTTTAAAAGCGTGTTTTAGGCCAACGTTGGCTGCAGAGCAAAGAGAACTCCGACAAGTGATATATGACGTCAAGTTTTGCAATTTAGTCAAAAACTATTTTTCAAAACTTCGGTTGGTTCTTGAGGTTGGTTCTTGAGAAGTACGAGGTTGTCCACTGCATCAATTAGCTGTTCCACGTTACCCAAACCTCTTTTGGTTATTCTTCCTGCCCATAAACATTATGAAACACCTGAAGATTTTTTTCGGTGTGTTTCCT
This sequence comes from Convolutriloba macropyga, assembly GCF_964194025.1. Taxonomy (NCBI): domain Eukaryota; kingdom Metazoa; phylum Xenacoelomorpha; order Acoela; family Convolutidae; genus Convolutriloba; species Convolutriloba macropyga. The sequence goes on from NC_134479.1 coordinate 57,640,961, forward strand.
TATTTTTGGCTGTAGGCCTATCAAGGCAATAAGACAGGCGGGTGCTATCATAAAATTTTTATTCATAAAATTATTAATCCGCTAATTCTTTTGACAAAGTCATAAAAAGTATTTGCAGTGCTCGAGAACAGCTATTTTTTCGGAACAATTTTAAACCAAATGTGTCTTCAAATGATGACCAGCAGTCAGAAAGTTAGATAGACGTGTTGAAGAAGTTAGTCAACTTTTGAAGAATATCTATTATTGAGTTACAGAGACGTGGAAAGAACTTATAAGTGAGTTCAAGGTAATAAGCGCGCCTTAATTTAGGTCCACTCCAAATGTTGATATGGCGCGGGTCGACAACAGTTACACCCTCCTCTTTTCTCTAACCAATATTTTCTTTTTGGTTTCTATAATAAGGACAAAAGCCAGGTTTTGACTGGAAACGCCCAATTGGATATCCTGTCAGTCAGGCTAATAATACCATTTTGATATGTTAGGTAGCACCCCTGTATGTAAAATTTTCATTAGTTGTTTATTACATAATCTAGGCTGCCGAAAATTGTTTTAAAAGCGTGTTTAGGCCAACGTTGGCTACAGCGTAAAGAGAATTACGACAAGTGATATATAATTAGTTTTGCTATGTTAGCCAACCTTTTTTTGGTTATTTTTTCTGTCCACAAAAAATATGAAGTTCCAAACAATTTGTCTCGGCGTGTTTCCTTATTTTTTTCTGTAGGCCGCTCAAAGCGATAAGACAGGCGGGTGTTAAGTAAAGGCTGGTTAGTTTTACAGAAAATTGCTATGAGTTTTGTATAATTTCAAATATTGCAGTTTCGTGAAATGTTTCTCATAAAGTCGTTAGGCGCCAGTTCAAAAGTAATCGGGTAACTCGATTTGTGAAAAAAACATAAAATTTGAAAGTTGACTGTTTGCCGAAAAAAACATTGCCAAGTTTCTTTGACAAAGTCGAGGAGAGTCTCTTCATTGTTAAAGTAGGCGTTTTCATTACGATTGTACATTTTCGCTCACTATTACTCAACAAATTAGAACAAGAAATTTTTGGTTTTAAAGGCCAGATTAAAAAACTTATTCAGTCATACCTCAACAACCGCCAACAATATGTTTTCTTCCAGTCTAAAACCTCTGAGATATAAATTATTAAAAATGGTGTCCCACAGCTCTCTGTGCTTGGCCCGCTCCCTTTCTTTTTTTTCGTAAATGATCTGCCAACAAATAAGCAAAAATCGGAAATCACATTGTTTGCTGACGATACCAACATAATTTGTGGAGGAAAAGATATTGAAACAAGTATTAAATTTAGCATTAAGGAGGCCATATCATGGTTCAATGAAAACAAACTTTGCTTTAATTCTAAGAAATCTCAGTTGATGTATTTTGGTAAAGACTTAGGGCCTAATTTGAACCCAATTTTGCCCGATTGTGAACTACAAGAAACTGTAAAATATTTAGGTGTAACTCTTGATAGAAAACAGAATTTTGACTTTCATATTCAACAAACTGTGAACAAATTAAACATCATCTGCAGTGTTTTCTATAGAATTTGCGACTATTATCCAATTTCAAAAATGATACAGTTTTATAAAGTTTTTACTAAGCCCTTGATCTCTTACGGTCTATTGGTTTATGGCTGCGCAAACAAAAAGAGACTAACAAAAATTGATATGTGCCAACGAAAAATTTTGCGAGCCATTTTCTATCGAAAGCGGACAGATAGCCTTCAACATTACTACAAAAAACAAAAAATACTCACCGTTTTTGACATATACTTTCTTGAACTTCTGAAGGAAACTGTTGAAGAAATTGCAGAGATCTCCTTGCTCTTTCATTGATCTTGAAAACGTGTCATCCTGTAAATACCACACACGGAACCTCAAAAATGGAAGCTCACTGCGGTTAAGGCTGACTAAGACTTATAATTTTTGCAAATCGAATTATCTCTTTCCCTCAGAAATTGAAATTCAAAATATGAATTCAAAGCAGCTCAAAAATTTAGTAGATCAAATTTTCAAAAACTACCTTTTCGACAGTAAGTCTTTTTTTACTTAATTTTTGGCTGATTAGTGGCTGAGGTACTAACTCGTTCTTAACTTTCAGGAAAGTAAAATATAATCGATGAGTTTCTCAAAAGGGACGTCACCTAAACGAGGTGTAAAGCTTATCTGACGTACCTCTTGAAAACGTTTATAGTTATTAATTGTAAACTGTTTTCAAGGAGCTTAGTTCAATTCAATTCAAATTAGTGAAACCCAATGTTTTCAAGTTTGGCGGTTGTTGAAAAGTTAGACACAATTGTTGAAAAAGTTCGTCAACAATTGTAGAATATCTTGTATTGATTTAGTGAGACAATAAAAGAAATTTAAAGTTAGCAGAAAGAATTCAACAGTACCAATTCTTATCCATTAGAGGTGATTTTCAACTCCAAAAATTATCAATTGGAAGGCCATTAGCATCAAATGATTTTTTTGCTTCCATAATTTTTTTAAATTTTAATGATAATGTGTAGTTGCGCGCTGCGCTTTCACTCAAGCTAATGCCAAATTTCGGTCTGGTTCGTATCGTAAAAAACCACATCTTCGTCTGATTTGTCTAGCCAGTACCCACTTTTTGTTCTATGCAATGTGACAAAAACCCAACTTTTTAACTGGAAACGCCCGAATAGCAATCTGATTAGTCTGGTCAAAACTGACATTTTGGTATGTTTGGTCGGACAAGATCTGTTTAAGTATTATAACGTTTATTAAGAGGCAACATCTAAAGTTCTGGATGGGGTCAGGGTCCAGAAAAGCTATATGAATTGACCTCAAAACTTCAACCAAACAAGTGCCAGACATTTGAAAAATAATTGTGTGCTGAATTAAATTTTGTATTAAGCAACAGCTAGTCTTCAGCAACCAGCCTTAACAAAGTACAGGTGATTCAGCTACATCTAAAATTATTTAATTCTCACTTCTTTGCTCAGAAATAAAAAGAACAAATTAAAACGGTTTATAAATCCATCTCCCTTTTCGATTGGGTTTGGCCTAGTGTCTGTTGTAACTCTAAGGCTAGGCTTTGAGCTTGCAAAATGAGCAACGTTTTTTGTTTCAGGTCAAAGGAGACAACCGATGAAACGAATTCTCAGCTGAACAACGCCTTATTTGGCGGATACAAAATTTAACAATGAAGAACAAGCTAAAATAAACTGCATCAGCCTAGTAACTCTAATAAGAAAATAACACAAAAAATATTACTTCCACTTGTACAAAATTTAAAGTTCCTTTAAATTAAAATCTTGAATACTTTCTCTGCCCCTCGGGCTAAAGAAATAAATGAGTTCAGATTCTTTGGTAGTAATTTTTCTGACTCTCCGCTGCGCTTATTTTCATTGGACGTTGCCCATTGAGTTCAATTCTCTGATATGTTTTCAACATTCAACATCATCGCTCTTTCGATGATTTTTGCTTTCTCGCTTGCTTAGTTGGATTTTAGCAATTGCTCGGCGCCGGAATTTTCTTGCTGCCTAAATTCTGCCGGCGGCGTTTCCTCGGCAGCTTTTTTGTTCGGCGTCGTCGGGTGTTTCTTCTTACTTGAATTGCGTGCGACAGGAATTGATTTCACCACGGCGTTATATCAAGAGATTTTTTGCTTTTTGTTGATCTTAATTCCGGATGAGCCGTTATGCAGTTTTCATTCAGGCGCTGTTCTTTCATTGTTGAGTCCTTGCCAGATGAACTATCACTCGTTTGCGTTATAACTTCTGTTCGAATTGCTACTGTTATGCTGTTAGGCTCCATGGGTAAGATTCATTTTTGGGTCACTACCTTGTAAACATGCAGTTTTGGGCTCTTCTCACCAAGTTTTGCAGTTGACAGCCTCTCAATTCAGAGGATCTTTCTCCAGATCCAGCCTTCTGCTTAAACAATGATGTCCCTTACGTACTTGAATCTATAGGTCTCATTTTTCCATCATTTTTGTCCACTGCTGTGTCAGTCTTACCTACGTGATACCTAATCAATAACCTACCTGATACCACCAGAGCAAGCTACCTGAAAACTGAAACTTACCTGAGTACTCTATCAGTGCCCACTCTACATACAATTTGGAAAAAAATATATGCTTCAGAATAAGGTCGTTATTTTCCGGAGATAAAACAAAGAGAATGCTGTTGAAAAACGTGTTTCGCACGTTCGTGTGTGTTACGCTCGTTTCGCAAAATCGGGAACGGAGATTAAAGGTCTCGGTTGGAATTACAGGAAAACACCAGAAGGTAATATTGTTGAATCATTTAAATTTTGTCAGTAGATTTTGGTCATATCCGGAAAAAATTTTGAGGCCGCGAGAAAGGGGTGAATAATCAAACAGGCGAAAAAATAACTGGGACAGATAAATTGCAATAATGAAATAATAAAGCCCAGTTAAATATATGAAGCTCATCTCGTGATGGAATGGGTGTTCTCCCGGGTGTTGGATGGGATGGGATGAGATGGTTCTTTTCTAAAATTTCCTTCTCTACCCTTTTTACGAGAAAAATATATTAGATCGAGAAGAAAATTTTAGATCCTTTGTCTTTTTCGTTGGGCGTCAGAATGTTACATAGACCGCCTTTAGTCTACTCAGAAAATCAAATTGCTGAGTTGAATTAATAATGGATAATACAAGCGTTTAAGATAAATAAATCAGTTCCCAGTTTTTACTGGTTTTGTGTGTTGAATTTCTACTGTTTTCTTTCATTCCTTTTTATTCTTACTTCTTCCCTTAAACATTGAAGGTCTGTTTCGGGCGAAGATCCATATTAGTGCATAGATATTCTCTAATGAATTGGGCGTCAATGATGTTTTGATGACATAGCCGGCCCCATTTGCAGGATTGCAAAGAATAGTAAATTAAGTCCATAAAATTAAAGACAATTCTTGGTTGAAAATGCAAACTTGGTGACCTATAAAAAAGAAATAGTTTTCGAGATAAACAAATAACTGCCGTTACGCTGAAAAATCAACCTATACAAATTTACGGATTTCAAGGGATGTTTTTGCGAAGATATAACTAAGTGCGTGATAATAGGCGGTTAATAATGCGTAATAAACCGATAAGCGCAAAAAAAGGTACCAATTTCGCTAAACTCAGCATCCGAGGAAAAAATATTGAGGTCAAAATATAGCTATACGAACGTTCTGAGGTTAGCAACAGGTAGCTACGGTGTAGCAGTTTTGAACCCGCGCAGAAAAAAACAGAATTTTAGTACAAATTGTCTCTATAAAAGTTGTTCTTTTCTTGATACCAGAACTTACAAAGAATCGAACTTTGTGAATTAGTTTTCGAATCAATGATAAAAATTATTGGTCAATTAGAAAATCAAGTCAGCTAGAACTTTCTCTCAGTTAACAACACTGAGAATTTGGTCCGAACCAGGATATACTTATATGACTTTGGCCAATGGCCAAAGACCTCGAGGCGTGAAATCCACTATAACCCAAACAAGATAGTCTTTTCTTAAATTGGGTTTACTTTTTGTCAATTCGAAACAATTCTGCTGGTTTGAGAGATATTCTTTAAAAAATCTGTTCCAAAAAGTTTTGGCCAACTGTTGTCAAGTTCTCCAAGACTTTGAGATTGTAATATTTCTCTCAAAAATAGCAGGAGGACAATTAACAGTGTGTCTGCCGAAAAGAAAATGGTCTGGTGTTAGGGGAAGAGGATCATTAATGTCACTTCACGAGTTTGTGAGGGGACGAGAGTTCATGTTATTTTCTATTTCCCAAGCAAAGGTAGACAATGTTTCATGTGTTAGTGTTCTAGATCCAATGACCTTGTACAGATAGAATGTGAATACTTGAATAAGATTTTTCCAAATACCACCAAAATGTTGTGCAAGAGGAGGATTAAGTTTGCATTCAATTTCAATATCAAGAATATGAAGTTTTGATGCGTTGTCGGAAGAAAAAGATTTCCCGTTTTTTGGATAGAAAATTTCTTGGGTTTCCGTGCGACTTATGGATCTGCAGATGCAATTCATTGTTGAGTCTGTAGACAAATTTTCTGCTATCTCCAAATCGACTGCTTTTACCACCAAGCAGGTGAAAAGAAGTACGTAGCGTGTAGCGTGTCTGTCGCATTCAGATGCGGGGAAAGGACCTATGAAGTCAAGTCCTGTTTTCGCAAAGACAAAGTGTTGATCACTTTGTAACCGCTCACATTGTATATCACACACTTGAGGTTGCTGGATGTCCTGTATCATTCGCCGGCAAGGAATGCATTGGCCGACGGTCTGCCTACAGACAGCTTGCCATTTCAATATCCAATAGTATTGAATAAGGAGGCAGCGCGTTTGTTCAACTCCTGAGTGAGTGTGAATAATGTGAAAATTCCTGATGAGCAGCTCGACAGTTGGGCTTAGACCATCCAGAATGATTGGGTATCAGACAGTTTCTAAAGCCATTGCCTTGGATTGCCAACTTTTGGCGCGGAGCTGATCAATGTTGTCAACGTACGGACAAAGGTATCTCAAACGACTAGATGCTGAAATTTCCTTTCCTTTGCGCAGGGCAGATATTTCGTCTGCAAAGTTTTCAATCTGGATGAGATAACTGTACGCAAAAGTATGACGCGAGAGAGAGAGAGAGAGCCAAATGTTTGCTTTTGTTCTTGCAAAGGTCGCGTAAAAAAAGCAGTACGCAGTAACTCTTATCAACTGATTCCAGTTGATAAAACGTGTAATATCTATTACGCACACTAGAGATGATCGTTTAGGGATTGTGGTTGTTTTGAGTGGTTGTATTGAGGATACATGTGGATGATGCTTCAAAAGATTTTGACAAGGCCATTCTCTCTCTTCGGAGCGGAGAAATGATGGACCACTGAACCAACGAGAAGTTGCGTTCATATTTCAAACCTCATAGCCTCTTGAGCCGTCATCAGCGGGATTATTAGATGCAGCGATGTAGCGCCAATTGAGAGATGAAAGAACGTCGAGAATCGTTGCTAGTTTATTGGTAACGAAAATTCGATGACGCATTTCGGGAGTTCTCAACCATTTTAGTACAGTTGTACTATCGGAACAAAAAAAAGTATTTTCCGATTTCCAAGTCTTGTTGATCTTTGATAAGCTGAACTAATTACCCGCTATACACTGCCGCTTTCAACTCCAGGTTTGCAATAGTCATCCGCTTGATAGGACATACTCTGGTTTTGCCCATCATGAACACTACATCATCAGTTTTGTCAACGTACTCAATTCTTAGATAAAAAACTGCTGATAGAGCATACACCTAAGCGTCTGCGAAAGTGTGAAGAGCTGTTGACTGAGTTTTCGTGTTTCAACTGAAGAGAGCACGTGGAATGCTGATATTCTGATAAGATGGATGTTCATTTTTGAATGGAATAAAATCTGGGATTGGCTGAACTTCCAGAGGTGCGTCCCATTTTGGACCGTGATTCCAAGCCGCTTGCAATTTTTTCCTCACCCTGATCGTTAAAGGATCTACAAAGACTATTTGATCAAAATTTGAAGCGACAAACTTCAGAAGTTACCTCTGTGTTGTCAATTGATCATTGGGGAACCTTTTGAAATGCTTTTTCTCAATAATCTACTCGGCAGTGCTCACTTTCCACGGTAAACTCTAAACTTGAGGTTGAGGTGGTGGTAGATCGGTCTTCAAAAATTTGTTTGCGACATTTGTCAAGAACCAGTTGCAATTGGAGTTCCACTTTGTGAGGTTGAAACCCTTATGTGAAAGACACTTAATTTGCATAAACATTTGCTCAATATCTGATGAAATTGCCACTTGTTGCTCGCGGAATCTTAAGATGACTCACACACGGTTACTCAACAAAGCAGTTCCTTCAACAGGTTTGAAATCAAGGACTGACATTGAAAACCATGGTGCATTGGTCTCTCCTGATTTTTCCGGGTTTGTTCTCATTTGAAACGGGATGATGATGAAGCTAGGAACATACTGTTTCGTTGTGTGTAGCAGGACCATGCTGTTTCATTGTGTGTAGCAGGACCAACTTTGACAACATAACCATTTTGAACATCTTTCCGGAGCGTCTCCCTATACTTTTTTTGTAGATCTGGTATTGTTGAAAGCTTTTGTTTTTTTTGCTTCAACTGTTTTTCTGCTATTCATCTGTTGATAGGTAACTTGGCGTTTTCCTTCCAAAGAAGGCCTATTCCGTAGTGTAGTCATCAGAAACTTTTGTAGTCGACCCAAGGAATTGTAAAGGTTTTTCATCATTTTTAGACATAGCCCTTTTTGTTGAAGCTACACCGTAGTTCTCAATTTTGATCCACTGCTGTACTTTTTTTTGTAAAGTTCAATGTCTAGATGAGGATGAGAACTGATTTGCGTTTTGAACAGTGGATTCTGTTCATCCGCAGTGACGCTAGTCTTACAGGCAAAAGTCCATCCTAGAGGAGTTTCTACGTCCCTGGGCGTGTTTTTTTGGCCTTTAATGACCTGACTGTAATGGATCAGATGCAGGTTGTCGATATCGACGATTAGTGAAACTTTATTGTCATCTCCATTAGGGAACGAAATGTGCTTCAGATGTTCAAATTTCTTGCAAAGCTTGTTCAACTCAATAATGTTAACAGGGTTCATATTCAAATCGGCAACTTTTTTCAGGTCAGTCATATGGCAGCCGGTTTCTCTTGAAGGCTGTTTAGTTATATTTAAATTCGTCAAAATTGTTCGAAACAGACAAAATATTGTTCAGAAAATTCTCTGTTCAATCTTATTTTGGTTCTTCGTGAAAATTTCTAACGCTTGCTGTCAAACCAGCACTTCACGCGTGAACATTTTCCATTTCATTTGGTAATGCTCAAACTGAATTTGTTTTCCTGTCGCCATTAATTACCTGAGAATATCACAAGACTGAGTCTCATCTAATCCATCTTGTTGCTCCTGCTGCAAGTTATTGAGGTTGCGTAAATAACAGCCGGTAGTTTTATTTGAGGTTGCGGATAATAGCAGCCAGAAAAACAACGTCCTCTGGAAATCACAGTGAACGTTTAAAGACAGAAAATTTCTTGGAAGTGTTTAGACATGAAATCTACAGGTCAGACGATTTGTTAATTTTGTTCATAGAGTTTACGTAAGTAAAAATTATTTAGAAAAAATTAATTTTAAACAGAAGTTTCTGAATAACTTTATATTTTGTGCTCACAATTTTTAATAATGATTATAATAATAACAAGAAATATAATTATTTGTGTAAAGTTTGTAACGTTATTGCCCTTCGGTGTCAAAACTGTTTTTTTTTCAATAGTGAGGCTTTTTGTATGCGAGTGACAAAAGAACATCAATGTTTTTTGTTTACGGTTGCTTCTCTATTTCAAGTTCTCAATGTCGATTATCGTTACAAATTTTTGTTCCTCGCCTCCCTTTTCCGGTAATACTTTTGCTCGTATTTCGACCTCCTGTTCGGGAAGACGTTCGCCAATATAAATTTTTCTTTTTTTGTTAAATTACTGTTAAACTTTATTACATCAAGAAATAATTTTTGATTTAGTTTTTTTCTCCCGTTTTGACGTTTTTTGGGACATTTTTTGACATTTTTGGGATTTTGTTTGGCTTTTCTCCGACATTTTTTGACGTTTTGGGGACCTTTTTTGACATTTTTCCGTCTATTTTTGATGGGATTTCTAAGCCCTAGTGAAATCCCATCGATGGATTTTCTATGATCCAGTAAAAATCAGAGCTCTCTCATCGATTGATTTTCTATGATCAAAGAAAATTTTCCATGGAACCATTGATTGATTTTTTTAAAAATTTTTATGATCCTTCGATGGATTCACTGGGAGCCCAAACCGGGCTACAAAAAGCTCTTTATAGATTTTGAGTTTATAGCAGCAGAAGCATTCAAGGACAATTGGAGAAAACAATCAGATTTTTTTTGTCGATTTTTTCACGATCAATTCATTCGCGCATGATGTAATTTCTCCGAGACGCAGTTTTTCCATAAAATACATATCATTTGACAAATTAGATCATATTTCTTGATTAAAATAGCTCGGGCCGATTTTATGATATGGCAACTGATTGTTAACGTGGAGAAATACAGAATTTTTCCGGTTGTGCAGGAACACTTCATATTGTCTGACCTGTCTTTGTGGGACTAGTTGAGAACTTCATTAAGCGTTGAGATTCTTTTTTTTGAACTAGTATATTTTTATCTACAATGTTTCCAAACAGAATAATGCCATTGACGCAATTGATTCAACAGACTGACATTGCTCTTATAAGAAAAAAAAGTAAACTCCTTTTGTTGTTTTAATATCTATAAAATGCAAATGGCGTATATGGTAAAGTTAAATTATTCAAGATGATTGGCAACGAAAATTTGAGCAATACTTACGAGAAACTGAAAATGTTTTCTCAGCAGTGTAAAACCCACAACTCCGGTTCATTTTCTTATCATGGTTTTTTTTCTACTTTGTATATTTTACGGCAGTTTTCACAAATTTTAGAATCAAAATCAAACTGAAGTGAGCTATTAAATATTATTGAGATCGCAAATTTAGCTCTTTTCAGTAATGTAAACTTCAAATTTTTAATTATCTTTCTTGAGGAAACTATCGGTAGAGATTTGTTAACAAGCTTCTTTCTCCTGCGAAATTCGAAAACTCAACAAAAACTATCGATTTTCCCTTGCGAGGGGAGTTTAAACATTTAATTAAACTACAAACTACTGCATAACAGAGGGAGATGGTTTGATTAATTGGTTAATTGATTAATTGATGGTTAGTTACTTACAATTTTACTTGGCGACAATCTTAATCAATTTTTTTAATTAGAAAAAAATTGAAATCAAGTAGATGCGTCTTCTGTTTTCCACCTGTTGCAATTTTTCCGTCCCACGCATATGCAACACATTTTCTTATTTGATCTAAAACTTGCGCAGTAGTTTGCTGCCAATAAACAACATTTACACAAAAAAAGATAAAAGATGAAAATATTTTCCTTCCAATTTTTTAAACTAGAGCATTAAAAATCATCAATGGGATTAATACTTCCACAAACAATTTTTTTTAGCTTTTTGAAATAACAAATGAACCAAACACTTTATAGGTCAAACCAATGAAAAAGTTGTTATTTAATTTTTCTTCAGAGATTTGAAAATCTGTTATTGTCTCTGTTGCACCAAACTCCAAACTGTTTATCGAATTGAGATCAACTGAGAAAACAACTTCAAACAAAATTTCCAACAGTTAAAATTGAAAAACAAACCTCTTATTTTCTGTAAGTGGTTTTTTTCTTGAAGATCATTGCTGTCTCTTTTTTTGAGTGATTTTGAACTGGCTGGTATTTCATTAGTTAAATAATTCTAGTAACGAGATTAAAGCATTAAAAAAATAAAAAAAAAATAAAGTGTTTTTTGAATCAGAATTTTGTCAATTTGTTCACAATCAATTCAAGCGCGGAGAAGCAATTTCTCCGAGACGCAATTTTTTCCTCACAGGACATTCATGTGACAAATTACATCACATTTTAGATAGCGCGGGTCGATTTTTTGGAATGACCACTGAGTTTTAACGTGAATTAAGTCAGTATTTTTTGATTGTGCAGTAGCTCTTCATAATGCCTGGCTTTTTTTGTGGGACTAGACGAGAGCCTTACAACCTCACAGGAAGTTGAAAATCTTACTTTTCAACTGGAATATTTTTTCTGCAACGATATGAGTTTTTGACCTTCCCGAATGATGCCATTGTAGCCAGTCTCTCGATAGAATGAAATTCGTGTAAAAATATGTAAAATTGAGTTTAATTCAGCAGCTGCTTTTATATCTATTATTGTAAATACTGTAAATGTTCCACAGAAATAGTTTATAGCTGCTGATGATTAAAAATAGAGCAGGCTAGAAAGTGAAAACGTTTTCTCATCAAGATAAAGCCAATAAATCCAGTTAAAAACGCGTTCAAGAATATTTTCTTACCTTGTTCTTTTTGATTCTGTTTCTTTATTACAACAAGTTTTCGCAACACAGACGAAGACTGTTTGAATAATTGATTAATTGGCTAACTGATGCTTAGTTAGTTAGTTAGTTAGTTACAGTTTGTTTGACGACAATTTGAATCAATAGTCTTAATGATAAAAAAATCGAAGTAAAGTAATGGTGTCTTGTTTTTTCCTACTGTGAAAAATTATTCCTGCCATGCGTAAGCAACACAACTTCTATAATTCCGACAATAAAGCTGTAAAACGCTTTTTGCACAAAATTTTTGTTTGAAAATTTCTGTTTTTCACATTGGCTTAAATTTTCTCCCTCCTTAATGCGTTGTAAAACTGAAGTTACTTGAAATAAAATCTGAAAAAATTACCTTCTTGTTTTGTTTTTTGAAAATTTTTTGGCCATGGAGTCAGAAGCCAAAAAATTTATTCGAATGGCTGTTCTTGACTTTCTGACGAAGTAATCTTTTAACTTAAACTAAAAAATACATTATTCGTCAAAATTTTTGCACTGAGTTATTTAGTTTAGGTTGCTACTTGAAAAATGGGAGATATTTTCTCCAAAACACAGCATTTGTTCAGTCTTTTTTAAAAAAAATTCTATTCCTGGTTTTGAATGTCGGATCGCAGATTTGTTGTTTTTCAATTTTATTGAATAAAAAACCGAATCTGCACCACAAAAACGACAACCGTCAGGTCTTTTTATAAATGCAGACTCATTAAGTTTTCTAGCTTGAAACATTGAATCAATTCAAGATTTAAAAGTGGTGGCTTAAAATTTAAAATTGAACAGATTTTTTTGAATTACGTATTGTTTACAAACTTCGAATTTCAAGTAGCGAAAAAATAAAAATCTTGAAAAGAATAATTTTGATTTTGGATTTTGTACTCTTTGAGAAAAACGCCTTAACATATGTGAAACTTAGATGCTCATAGCTCGTTAGATAAAGGATAGGCCGAATTCAAATTGGAGTAAAAGAAATGCTTGTGTTGTATACCTTCATTATTCGAATAGAGTTCAGAGCGATCTTTCTGTTCATAAAGCAATTGACGCTTGCGTCGAGAAAAATAGAGATATGGCCTTTTTGGGACTATTTGAGAAACTCATTAAGAGTTTAGAATCTTAATTTCCAGCTAGAATATTTTTTCTACATTTCAAATTTAACCTGCCAACGACGCAATTCTTTCGACACAATGAAGTTCCTGTTATAAAAAAAATCGAAATTGAATTTAATTCCTTAACTGCTTTATTATCAATTATTGGGAATGGCGTAAATGGTCCACTCAAATTGTTTATAACAACTGAAGAACAAAATTTGAGGAATTCGAACATAAAGAAAAGGTTGTTCATCAGTGTGAAACTAGTACTCCAGTGAAAAAAAAACATCGCTGAAGAAAGACCGAGCTATTAGATATTATTGAGATCGCTAATTTAGCTCTTTTCACTCTACTGTAAATATCAATTTTGTTATTACTCTTGTAAATAAAATTTTGAAAAAGTGAATTCTTAACAAGCTTTTTTCCTCCTTCAAAAATTCAATTACCTCTAGTTACTTCAAATTTCTATAAATGAAAAACAAGGTGACACTCAGAATATTCAACCAATAATGGCCTCACTTCCTGCCTTCCGCGTCCCCACAGAAGAAACCAAATTTCCGTTTGCCAACAAAGGACTGGACTTTTTTGGCCTGTTTTATACTGAAGACAAACAAGGTAAAATCGAGAAACATTCTGACTTATTACTACATGCCTCGTTACGCGAGCAGTCCATTTAGAAACAGGTCCAGATTTAAATACAGACACCTTCCTCAATGCAGATCGATGGTTCACCTGCCGAAAATGCCTACCTATTTTATTGTGCAGCGATAACGGACAAACATTTGTCGGCGCTACCGAAGAGCTGAAGAAGTCGGTTAAGGCTTTAGACAAAGACAAGATTTAAAAAGCCCTTGCTGCAGTCAAAACCACATGGAAATTTATCCCACCGTACGGCCCTCATTTCGGTGGCGTATGGGAGCGATTGATTCAGAGCACCAAGAGGACACTCTTGATCATTCTAGGATCTACGCGTTTCTCCTTCGACATCTTTGAGACAATAATGGTTGAATTTGTAGCAATCCTGAATTCCAGACCCTTGACAAACGTTGCTGATCAGCCTGAAAACGAAGAACCACTCACTCCTAACTATTTCCTCATTCAACGACCGTACAGCTCCCTGCCACCCGGTAATATTGGAGATCAACAGCCAGCTAGTTTCAAGAACTGGAAGCACGTGCAGCAGTTGATGAACCACGTGTGGCGGCCTTTAATTAAAGAGAACCTGCCGACATTACTCAAGAGACATAAATAGACAGACAACATTCATTATTCGAATAGCGTTCCGAGCGATCTTTCTGTTCATAAAGCAATTGACGCTTGCGTCGAGAAAAATAGAGATATGGCCTTTTTGGGACTATTTGAGAAACTCATTAAGAGTTTAGAATCTTATATTCTAGCTAGAATATTTTATCTACATTTCAAACTTAACCTGCCAACGACGCAATTCTTTCGACACAATGAAGTTCCTGTTATAAAAAAATTAAAAATTGAATTTAATTCCTTAACTGCTTTATTATCAGTTATTGGGAATGGCGTAAATGGTCCTCTCAAATTGTTTATAACAACTGCAGAACAAAATTTGAGGAATTCGAACATAAAGAAATGGTTGTTCATCGGTGTGAAACTAGTACTCTTTAGACAAAGACAAGATTTATAAATAACTAGCTGCAATCAAAACCACATGGAAATTTAACCCACCGTACGGCCCTCATTTCTGTGGCGTATGGGGGCGATTGATTCAGAGCGCCAAGAGGACACTCTTGATCATTCTAGGATCTAAGCGTCTCTCCTTCGACATCTTTGAGACAATAATGTTTGAATTTTTAGCAATCCTGAATTCCAGACCCTTGACAAACGTTGCTGATCAGCCTTAAAACGAAGAACCACTCACTCCTACCCATTTCCTCATTCAACGCCCGTACAGCTCCTTGTCACCCGGAAACTTTGGAGATCAACAGCCAGCTAGTTGCAAGAACTGGAAGCACGTTCAGCAGTTGATGAAACACGTGTGGCGGCGTTTGATTAAAGAGAACCTGCCGACACTACTCAAGAGACGTAAATGGACAGACAACAACCATTATTCGAATAGCGTTCAGAGCGATCTTACTGTTCATAAAGCAATTGACGCTTGCGTCGAGAAAAATAGAGATATGGCCTTTTTGGGTTCATTTGAGAAACCCATTAAGAGTTTAGAATCTTTTATTCCAGCTAGAATATTTTTTCTACGTTTCAAATTTAACCTGCCAACGACGCAATTCTTTCGACAAAATGAAGTTCCTGTTATAAAAAAAATAAAAAATTGAATTTAATTCCTTAACTGCTTTATTATCAATTATTGGGAGTGGCGTAAATGGTCCACTCAAATTGTTTATAACAACTGAAGAACAAAATTTGAGGAATTCGAACTTAAAAAATGGTTGTTCATCAGTGTGAAACTAGTACTCTTTAGACAAAGACAAGATTTATAAAGCCCTAGCTGCAGTCAAAACCACATGGAAATTTAACCCACCGTACGGCCCTTATTTCGTTGGCGTATGGGAGCGATTGATTCAGAGCGCCAAGAAGACACTCTTGATCATTCTAAGATCTAAGCGTCTCTCCTTCGACATCACTGAGACAATAATGGTTGAATTTGTAGCAATCCTGAACTCCAGACCCTTGACAAACGTTGCTGATCAGCCTGAAAACGAAGAAACACTCACTCCTACCCATTTACTCATTCAACGCCCGTACAGCTCCTTGCCACCCGGAAACTTTGGAGATCAACAGCCAGCTAGTTGCAAGAACTGGAAGCACGTGCAGCAGTTGATGAACCACGTGTGGCGGCCTTTAATTAAAGAGAACCTGCCGACATTACTCAAGAGACATAAATAGACAGACAACATTCATTATTCGAATAGCGTTCCGAGCGATCTTTCTGTTCATAAAGCAATTGACGCTTGCGTCGAGAAAAATAGAGATATGGCCTTTTTGGGACTATTTGAGAAACTCATTAAGAGTTTAGAATCTTATATTCCAGCTCGAATATTTTTTCTACGTTTCAAATTTAACCTGCCAACGACGCAATTCTTTCGACACAATGAAGTTCCTGTTATAAAAAAAAATATAAAAATTGAATTTAATTCCTTAACTGCTTTATTATCAATTATTGGGAATGGCGTAAATGGTCCACTCAAATTGTTACTAACAACTGAAGAACAAAATTTGAGGAATTCGAACATAAAGAAAAGGTTGTTCATCAGTGTGAAACTAGTACTCCAGTGAAAAAAAAACATCGCTGAAGAAAGACCGAGCTATTAGATATTATTGAGTTGAGATCGCTAATTTAGCTCTTTTCACTCTACTGTAAATATCAATTTTGTTATTACTCTTGTAAATAAAATTTTGAAAAAGTGAATTCTTAACAAGCTTTTTTCCTCCTTCAAAAATTCAATTACCTCTAGTTACTTCAAATTTCTATAAATGAAAAACAAGGTGACACTCAGAATATTCAACCAATAATGGCCTCACTTCCTGCCTTCCGCGTCCCCACAGAAGAAACCAAATTTCCGTTTGCCAACAAAGGACTGGACTTTTTTGGCCCGTTTTATACTGAAGACAAACAAGGTAAAATCGAGAAACATTCTGACTTATTACTACATGCCTCGTTACGCGAGCAGTCCATTTAGAAACAGGTCCAGATTTAAATACAGACACCTTCCTCAATGCAGATCGATGGTTCACCTGCCGAAAATGCCTACCTATTTTATTGTGCAGCGATAACGGACAAACATTTGTCGGCGCTACCGAAGAGCTGAAGAAGTCGGTTAAGGCTTTAGACAAAGACAAGATTTAAAAAGCCCTTGCTGCAGTCAAAACCACATGGAAATTTATCCCACCGTACGGCCCTCATTTCGGTGGCGTATGGGAGCGATTGATTCAGAGCACCAAGAGGACACTCTTGATCATTCTAGGATCTACGCGTTTCTCCTTCGACATCTTTGAGACAATAATGGTTGAATTTGTAGCAATCCTGAATTCCAGACCCTTGACAAACGTTGCTGATCAGCCTGAAAACGAAGAACCACTCACTCCTAACTATTTCCTCATTCAACGACCGTACAGCTCCCTGCCACCCGGTAATATTGGAGATCAACAGCCAGCTAGTTTCAAGAACTGGAAGCACGTGCAGCAGTTGATGAACCACGTGTGGCGGCATTTGATTAAAGAGAACCTGCCGACATTACTCAAGAGACGTAAATGGACAGACAACAACCAATTTTCGAATAGCGTTCAGAGCAATCTTACTGTTCATAAAGCAATTGACGCTTGCGTCGAGAAAAATAGAGATATGGCCTTTTTGGGACTATTTGAGAAACTCATTAAGAGTTTAGAATCTTATATTCCAGCTCGAATATTTTTTCTACGTTTCAAATTTAACCTGCCAACGACGCAATTCTTTCGACACAATGAAGTTCCTGTTATAAAAAAAAATATAAAAATTGAATTTAATTCCTTAACTGCTTTATTATCAATTATTGGGAATGGCGTAAATGGTCCACTCAAATTGTTACTAACAACTGAAGAACAAAATTTGAGGAATTCGAACATAAAGAAAAGGTTGTTCATCAGTGTGAAACTAGTACTCCAGTGAAAAAAAAACATCGCTGAAGAAAGACCGAGCTATTAGATATTATTGAGTTGAGATCGCTAATTTAGCTCTTTTCACTCTACTGTAAATATCAATTTTGTTATTACTCTTGTAAATAAAATTTTGAAAAAGTGAATTCTTAACAAGCTTTTTCCTCCTGCAAAAATTCAATTACGTCTACTTACTTCAAATTTCTATAAATGAAAAACAAGGTTTTCAATTTTTTGTCACCAATTTTTATCACTTTTTGGTCATTATTTTTTTGTCATCTAGTCACTTTTTAGTCCCTTTTTCATTATTAAAGTTTGAAGTTAGTAGACATTACGTAATTTAAAATAATCTCGGCTTTAGTTTTTCAATTTCATCGCCACAATTGTTGTCTCGATTTTTTTCACATGACAACGGCTCAATATTTGAAATATTTAGCTTATCATAGCTTGAGTTCACATAAAAAATGAACGGAGTGTGGAATAGTTATTCGATAAAAACTAGCAAAAAATCAAAACACGTAGTTATATGAATGATAGGCCGATTTCAGTAATGTAACAGAAATGCTCGTGTCGTTTAAATTTATCGTTTGAGTTGGATTGGAAGCAAGTTCTATGCCACTAAAGAATGTTAATCCTGGCTGGTGTAAAAATAAAGAAAGAAAAAACACAAGTTGAACTAATTATTAATTGCCCATTGGTTGCATTAAGATTTTGGATGTTTTCTGTTTAACCGCCCCTCCCCCTAATATTTTTTTTGGTCCTCAAAGACCCCTGAGATTATTCGTAATAATTTGTCGGAGCCGGTTGATCATTGGACGAAGTTTTTTTTCCGGTTGACAAAATAAATTATTGCCAGAAAGTTATTTCGATGGAAGAAAAACTCAAAAATACTAAAAAAGTGCCTTGTTCTTTGCCTGCTTTCATTATCAGCCAAGTTCTATTACAGTATATGTCTTAATTTCAAAACTTTGCTGCATCAGTAAACTATAAATGCCGTTAGTGCTTAATTGCATATGTAAATGTATGAAATGCAAACAATATGCTATAATATGTATAAGGGGGATGAAAATAGGCGTGGGGGCAGAAAAGAGCCAATACATCTTAATCATCTCTAAACTAATAATATCCAAGATCTCTTTCTCCTCGCTATAATCTGAAAAAAATTTGAGGCATGTTTGCCATTTTTAAATTAAAAATGCAGTCAGAACGAAAGATGTTAGCTCTTCAGAAAAATCGCTCCACTTCACAAAAACCATTGGAGATGAAAAATGACCAATAAAAATATTAAAAAATTGGTTGAGGTTAGGCAAAAGTTTGTCACAGCAAAAGCTAATATGAATAAAGATACAGCGAAAACAAAAATTTTTGAATATTTTTCTAAAAAGACCATACACAAATATAACTCGTTGATTATGAAGAAGAGGTGGAATGATTGTCTAAAATCTAAGAGACTAATTTATTACAAAAAATTTTTGCTTTTGTCATGACACTGCTGTTGCTGTCAAGCTGTCGCCTTCTATCTATGTAAAACCTATTTCTGTATATATATATATATATATATATATATATATATATATATATATATATATATATATATATATATATTCAATCTCCGATAGAGGGCTTGGTATATAGTGGGTTGAAAATTGATGTACGACTGCGCATAACCGATCCCCTATGTTGACATACGTTTTATAGAAACTAAAAAGAATAACTTCTGACAAATGTAAACTGGTTCTCATAGGTAACATATTCCAAACCAAACGGATGCTGTTTTTTTGAAAAAAAACATTAAATCAGCTCAAACAATCCAAAATGCCATTGCACAGGGGGAAATCATGGAGACCAATCACTTTTTGTTTATGTTGCGCAGAATAGTTGTTACGCAATTTGTTTTTCTCTGTGAAGGCCTTTTTTTCACTGGCCTTCCACGCTGTTGGAATTGTCTCTCTTGCCGGTGATTAAATTCGATTTCGATTTTTTGGTGAATCGTCCTCCTATAAAAATTGATGTGTATTATTTCGAATTGAATCTTGTAAACGGGAATATTCGTGGATGTTTTTGTGTGCAGTAGTTCTTCAATTGGTGTTTCAATGAAAATTTCAATTGGTTGAAACATTCAATTGGTGTTTTTGAAACTGATCAATTTTTGTGATAATTTTAATTTAAAAAGAACAAATAAGCGTTCATTAAAAATAACTGGGAAAAGAGTGAAAAGATGTGATAAAGTGAAATTTATAAAGCTGAGTGTTGGAATAAAAAAGAAGCTTTGAAAAACAAAACCACATTAGATAATCGTAAAATGGAAAAGGTCGTGTAACTTGACTACAAAGTATGTAATATATCAACATGAGGCTTATTAATGTATCAACAGAAACTTGAGTGATAAATATCATTAAGAAAAAGTTGGTTCTTTTTGCGGTTCGAATGTTTTCGCGCCATGAATTGAAATTTTTGTTCACCCAAAAATTCGTTCAAAATTCATTCAGAAAATTATTAATTTTAAGCTTTTGTTTAACTCTGTTTTATATTTGCGGAAGCTTAAGTTCGGTGAAAAATCTATGGGCAATTATCTTGACGACGAATAACACCCTTTTCGGCCAAACTACAGTTAACCTTTAGTGTGGTGTGACAAAAGGCTTTTCAAATTTAAAACAATTTTTTATATGACAAACAGCTCTATAATTCAGCATACTGCTTTTTCGTATAATTAATTACATAGTTTTCAAATCCATACAGTTGTTATGTTAAAACAAGCTCTGACAGCCTTTTTTTATTGAGTTCGTCAAAAGAAAATAAAATTTTGTCAATAGTTGTCAGACGTAAGGCTGAGCATTGAAGATCAATCTCTGCAAACAAATTTAAGAGCGTTCTTCTTTTTTTTTGAGGAGCACAGTCTCGCAAGGCAAAAGTGGTTTTTTTCCTTGCCCCTTTTTGAACAAAAGCATTTGCACGGGTTCTTAAATTTATTTAATTTTCAAGAAAACTCAGATATGTAGCTTGCAGCTTTTCAGAAAGCTTCCGGTTATTTACTTCTACATCAACGCGCTTCTCTTTCCCGTTAGCACATTAATTGCCAGTATTTCTGTTTTCGTTTGGTACCTTCTCATTTTTATATTGACGTTTTAAATAAATTTGAGATTGCTGATTTGATGAGCTTTAATCATCAATCAATGTCTTTGTCATATGATAGAAAAAACGTGTCATCCGCATATTGAATTGAATGAAAATTTGCTTGAATGTATTTATCCATATTATTAACATAAGATTTAAATAAAAGGGAACCCAATATAGTACATTGGATAACACTTCAATCTAATTGTTTTCAATAGGAAAATACATTTTTCTAATGAATCTTTGAAATCAATTGGAGGGCATGCTTGAAAGCAATTGCCTCCATTTTTCAGTAAAACCATATAAGAATAGTTTATCGAGTTATATAATTCGATCAAGAAAATCAGAATCCTTCAGAGATCAATATGATAACTGCAGTAATGTGTTTTTTTGGATCTTTGATTTTTTTTAAAATCTCGAACCGCTTCTGGTAGCAGTCCCAGTGCGTCAGTTCCAGATTTTTTTCTGAAACCGAAATGAAATTGGCTAACAGTCTTGTTGAAATTATATAATCATTCATTTGATCTACTAGAAACTTATTATTAGAGCACATTATTTTGAAATTCGCTCGTAATTATATGCTTCTTTGTTAGAGCCGTTTTCAAATGAACGTGTAACATTTGCTAACATAAGCTCTGATGGGATTTATAGTTCGTTTGTGACAATATGGAGAAGAGGGATATAATTTGAGCAACGATTTTCGGTGCCTCTGCACGAATAGATGAGGTCCCCTAGGATTTGTTTGGATGTAACTTTAAAATAGACTTTTTACATTCAAAACTTTATAGATGTCTGAAGGAAAAGGATACATATTCGTCCTGAGCTATATCGTGTATAAAAAGTGTTGGTTTTGTAGTTTCACAACCAGTGACTTCAGCGAGCTTTGAAAATCTGTAATAGAGAAGATTTGTTTTTGGATCAGTAAAACTTTCTTCGAATTTTTTCCGGAGGCATTATCTACTTCTACACATCCCGAGTTATTTCATCGAGTTCTATTTTTTGATTTCAGATGAAGCAGGGTCAATAAGTTTCCTCTAGAAACGATAAAAGCCTAAAGAATAACTATTGTTAAACTTTTTCTAAGCCTCCAGAAAGGACGCAAAATTTTTCTTGACAAAAATTTGTTGTTAGAAATCCTGATTTGGGAGGAGTTCTCGAATAACAGTTTTTGGTTTGACGTTTCGACCAAACATATTTTCTTTTGGAGAGTGCTCAAATATTGATTCTGTAATTTTAGTGTTTAAAAATGTGCATCATTTCATTGGCGTTTTGAGACTGGTAGAAATCATGCCAATTTAAAAGAAGATTGATTTATGAGAAGCGTCTAAATATATTGTTTTTGTCAAATGTTTTTATGAACAGTTTACCTTTACTTATGTGTGTGCGAATTGATTATGCTCGGAGTACCAAATTATCAAAGACGATTGGGTTCTCAAAAGGAAACCAAATGTCGTACGGTGTCTAATTTGTGTTTTTCTTTTTCGTTTAAGTAATTAGAATTGTAAGCATCCATTGAAACTAAATTATAATTCAATATTGTCATGATGTTTAATTTAAATGCCATTTCTTCACAAAATTTTTAGCTGAATGACTTGTATGGACAGCGTGACATAATAATCATTGCGCGCTCACAACATTTTTCAATAGAACTTTCAATCCATCTTCACCACCCTCTTTTTTGTTGGCATTACGATCCCTTTCTGAG